>NC_143223.1:12120565-12471099 GCF_030267445.1 Bombyx mandarina | reverse complement strand
AATGCTCCTTCAATACTAAATAAAACTTTGGAATATATTTCCCTAAAGTATTGTTACCTACGGCACGCTAATAATGGGACTACCTCTTTCAAACAAAAAAAAACAATTTACAAATTCATTGCACTTTGTGAACAAACCTACGAGAAAAATAGTCAAAACTAGAGCCCTCAATTTCCAGGTTTGAAGTATGTTGACAAAGTAAGAAATAATACCCTGAAGGGGGCGTCCATTAATTGCAGCGGCTTGGCTCTGCCCCTGGCATTGCTGATGTCCATGGGCAACGGTAACCACCCACCATCAGGTGGGCCGTATGCTCGTCTGCCTACATGGGCAATAAAAAAAAATTGCGTGAGGTATTTTTAAGATTTTTTCGGCTCGAGTTGCCCAACGTGGTAGAGCTCTCTATTGTTATTGTTGTACACTTGAATTGTTTGCAAAAGTGACTGTAATTAAAATTACTGTGTAATTTAAGTGACTGTAATTAAAATTACTCACTATGGAAGGGAATAAAAATAAAGAATAGAATCAGCGAAGCTGACGTCATCATTTGAAAAACAAATCGATTGACCATAATTGAAGTACCAGCATCAGTCAATCTTTATTTTTGTGTAATTCTAATATATTAAATCGATTTTATCATTTGGTCTTTTTGGTGTAGCTAGACCAGTAGTTACTGATTTATTACCTGCCTCCACTTTCACTATGAAACAGTATCATCTAGTAAATACCAAAGGCTAATTTTCCAAATTATTTTTTATTTTTTATTATCTAATTTGATAAAATACTCAGTAAACTAGTTACTAAATATGAGCAACTTTACTTATTAATCCTACAATGTATGGAGGTTAAGCACTCAAATTCTTGATAATAATCCATCAAACATTTTATTTCACACCAGCATAGCGTATGTATAAAATAAATACAACATAAATTTACAACCATTATCAGAATATAAAAACAGGTATTAAAAGACCACATTCCATTTGTAACATTTAAATTTAATATGAATTCTAAAAACATTAACTATTTCGATAAACTGAGACATTACAATGAACATTATGGAATTATTTCGTTTGTAACAGTTCAAGACAGAAACAAATGCTGATGATCAGTTGACGAGTTTAAAATGTATGTTCAATTATTTAAAAAATCCGGTGTTGTCCGGTTCTTGGGGAGGTCGCAGCCTCTTGACTCCGACCTCAAACGTGCGTAGCGTATAGCGACTACTCGATGACGGTTTGTTCCTCTTTCACGAAAAATTCAATAACTTCTTCGACTGTATTCACCGCATCCGTGTCAAGACCGTCTGTGTCTACGTCTGGAAAAATAATCGATTATTAAAATTTTTATCTCCATCAAAACGAGCATGTGCGAAATTCCATAAGCGAAAACAGAAGCACATTTGTAGCACTTAATTACATATAAAAATATTATACATATTATAAATTCATTTTATTATAATATCTGGCATGTCACGGCGTAACCAGTAGTTTTCAAGAATTTACATTTTTTTAAGGGATTTTATGACCTGGTAAATAAGACCTTTAGGTCAAGTCTTATTTTAATTTTAATGAAAACTGCACCATCACTTTTTTATATATGAAAAATGATAATATGAAGTGAAATAAATGAAGTTGATTAATATGAAACATGGCATGGCATGGCATGGCATGGCATGAAATGAAATGAAATGAAATGAAATGAAATGAGATGAGATAATATGGGATGAAATATAATCTCAGTAAAATGGTGGTTATTTACAGAGACTTTTTCAGTGGACTTTTTGGAAAATCCCGAGAACTTACATCCAGCGGCTTTTTTTATTTTTCCACATTTGTGAACTTTCACAGATACTAAACAGTTAATAAACCACTGTGTAATAACATTTAAACCTGAAGAACCACCAAATAGACAAAATAAAACAAATCACACAACTTCACGTTCCCGCCAATAAGTCCGATTTTCATATTGATGACATTCATTTGCTCAAAATAGTAATGAAGTTTAATTTCAGCTATATGAATATCCAATGTCTATTTATAAACTTACAATCTCTAAGTTCGAGCCGGCGCGGCTTCTGCTCGTTCCATTCCTGGATCTTAGACTCACGGTACTCCGTGAACTTCTTCATCTGCTCAGTACGCTTAGCCACCAGTTCCTGATAAACATTGCCATGATAGAATAAAACAATAAAAAATTTCAAAACTGCTAGTGATTACTTTTTTGCTCTACATATGTAACAAAATTAGGGCCTCGAACCTCTCAGCATGAGACATGAAGATTACTTTTTTACCAAAACGTTTACACCTCCAACTCATTTTGTATTTTTAATATTATCGAAGGTAGGCTTACTTCATACTGCAAACTGAACATAGTCATAACAGTAGCTATCGAACATTAGGGATGCCAGAAATGCAGTCAAGAAGATTGTAGCATACCATATCAACACCAAGCGCTCCATAACACCCATCTATATTTAAAACTCCATCTCAGTACTTAACTTACTCAGACTTACAGTACTAAATTTACCTTGCTAGCTTTGCTACTGCGCATACGATCTTTAGACTCAAATTGCGAGTAGTATTTCTTAAGATTCTTCTTGATCTCTTTCTGTTGCTTCTCAGAGAGCAGCGTCGGTGGACGGGGCCTCCAGTGGAACTGCGCAAAACCTTCCTTCATCACTCTGAAATTATTAACAAAATTAAAATTACAGTATCAATTAATAGAATATTCATTTCAATCCAAATTTCTCCCTGTATGATGTAACATGATTCATGAAAAACTATAATAAGATCAGGCTAATTATATTCAAAGAGGAAATTACTTTGGATTTTGAGTAAAAAACAATACAATTTTAACATTATTATTCTTAACTAGAAGCACTAAAATAAAAAAAATATTTGGAGATTATGGAAACGACATATAGGCGAAAGAAAATGAATACTATCTTTGTAAACTTATAACTGTACATTTTTTTCTAAGTTTCAACTTATTGAGATGATCAAAGATAACTGACCTCCTGAGTATCTTGCCTTGGAATGACCAGATGTAATAGCCGCAATCCATTTTACATTTGAGCGAAGACACACCTGTCACTACATAGCGTCCTGTTGGATCCCATTCGATACCAGACATCTGCAAAAGGTAATGAATTGATTTACTGGTTTTACTGGATTTACTGGTTTTTTTTTCTGGTAGGTAGGACCTCTTGTGGGTCCGCACGGGTAGGTACCACCACCCTGCCTATTTCTGCCGTGAAGCAGCAATGCGTTTCGGTTTGAAAGGTGGGGTAGCTGGTGTAAGACGAGTGGCGCATTTACGTTGTAGGTGTCTATGGGCTCCAGTGACCAGGTGGGCTGCGCGCTCGTCCACCAACCTAAGCAATAAAAAAAAACAAAAAAATATATTTTAGTACAGAATGATTTTACGTGGTTTGTTAATTACACAAACTCCTCTAATCTATTTATTTAAGATATGTAGTCTATAAAAATAGATTTACCTGATAATGATCAGCCACATTCATAATGGTAAAGTCATTGGTGTCCAAGAACTCCAATGCACCACCAGTCAGTCCAAGGTTGGCCAGGACAATGAACTGCCCAGATGGTGACCAGAAAAGATGGTTGAATGGCTTCCTCTCGAATTTCTTGAGCAATGTAGGTGCTTGGCCAGTATTTACTTGATAGAAGCTGATACTGATGTTTGCTGGGTCACCGTGAATAATAGAGAACTTTGACCCAACTGGCTCCCAAGCAAAAGCCTAATAAAAAAACCAAATATTGTAAATGTAATGAATGATTGAATGTCAATCTGTCATATGACAATTGATAGTTGTTTAAATAATTTTTCGGTTAATGGACGTTGTGAAATGTGTGTTATAGAATTATTGAAGAAAGGGCATTAAATGTTGTTTCTTGTTGTTTAGAAGAAACGCAATTTCGTCTTTTCTTATTTAAACACCGTAAATACCATTATAAAACAACATTTTTGCTAATATATTGAGAAAATGGAGAAATTAAGATTTGATTTTACAATGAAATCAATGGCGGATGGAAAAACAAACGTCATATGCATAACTTCCATTGCTACACCAAGTGGACAAGTTTTTGGAATCCCAGTCGAATATCAACCCGTAAATCTTCATAAGGTGATCACAACTACTCCTAACTACACCAGAGTAAAAAACTCTTTAGTAAAAAGGCATCAAACGAGGAAAATATGGATAACTGTGACGGAGGAAATTTCAAAAACATATTTGGATGAAGAACAAAATTTGCAATTCAATGATTGTTATTTGGAAGAGATTTCAGAACAACCTGTTAGTTATGAATCGACATCTAGTGATTCTAATCACATGCTTGAAAAACTGTTAGAAAAACTACAAGAACAAAAACAGCAGAAACCAGAAAAACAAAATTTAGGGAAAATTGCAAAGGATTTTATTATAGAAAAATTCAACGGCCGTAATTCAAATGCATTACAGTGGATCAAAGATTTTAATAAAGAATGTGAACGTTTTCAAATAAACGAGGATAAACAAAAAATTGAAATTTTGAAGAACTTCTTAGAAAATGCTGGTGTAGATTGGTACAGTTGTATGCTGATGAAGCTTACAGTACAATCAGAATGGAGCAAATGGGAGAAAAATTTTTGTGAGACATTTGCGAACAAAGGTTGGTCCTCCACTAGATATGCTCTTGCCTTTAAATATCAATCGGGATCCTTACTTGAGTATGCTTTAAAGAAGGAGAAATTATTGTTGGAAGTCAGGAAGACAGTGGATACCGGAACAATTATTGATCTCATAGCATTTGGTTTACCCAATTATGTGGCGGACAAGATTGACAAAGAAACATTACAAAGAACGGAAGACCTTTACAATGAGATAAGAAAATTGGAACATCTGGTGATGAAAAATAAATATGAAAAAAGGAACAGCTCATATATTTTAGATAATAAAGGGAAAAAGATTGACGAAAAGAAACCATGCTCAATCTGTTTAAATGAAAAAAAAGGGAAACGGTTCCACCCAGAAGACAGCTGTTGGTTCAAAGAAAAAAATAAAAAAGCTGTGGTAAAAACAGTAAATAATTCAGAATTGGAAATAGAACTGAATGAGAAAAATCCAAAAAACTAGAAATACCACCATTAATAAAAATAAGTTTACAAATAAATGACACTTTGAAGGTTTCTGGAATCTATGACTCTGGATCTAATGTTTCTTTAATTAATGCAAGATTATTGAAAATACAAGAGAAACAGAAGACAAATGATATGCAAGTTGTAAACTTAAAAACTATTAATGGTGAGAAAAAAACGAAAGGTATGGTAACGCTAAAAATAAAAATCTACAATATTGAAAGAAATATGGATATTTTTGTGGTGGATAATGAAAATTTTAACTATGACTTCTTAATTGGTTTGGATTGTATAAAAAAATTCAAATTAATACAAAATGAAGAACTTAACATCATACAATATCCCGAAAAGAAAAGCATAATCTCAAATGAACGTTGTTTTAATGAGAATAATGTAACACATGTCGGAATTCCTGATGTACTAGGTGACAAAAATAAAGAACAAACATTTAAAGAGAGAATAGAAGAGAAAGAGAAGATAGAGATGGAACTATACTCTGAGATAGTAAAAAAGGGTACTACTATAAATACCAACAATTGTGTGAAATTAATTTCAATGAACATGTAAACATTGATGAATTTCAAATGTCTGTAAATCATCTAGATTTATATCAGCAATCAAAAATTGAGAAGTTAGTAGATAAATACAAATCTGTTTTTGCTAAGGACAAATATGATGTTGGCTCTGTGCAGGATTATGAAGCCCATATAGACTTGATGGTAGATAAATACTGCTATAAGCGTCCGTACAGATGCACAATTGAAGACAGAACAGAAATTGAAAGTCAAATATCGAAGCTACTACAGAAAAATTTGATAGAGGAATCTTACAGCCCGTTTGCTGCTCCTGTAACTCTAGCATATAAGAAAGAAGATGATAAAAAAACAAGATTATGCATAGATTTCAGAGATTTAAACAAAATAGTAGTTCCACAATCACAACCTTTCCCACTTATAGAGGACTTAATGACCAAAACAGTAAACTGTAAGTATTATTCTACATTAGACATAAACTCAGCATTTTGGTCGATCCCATTGAAAATTCAAGATAGACATAAGACTGCTTTTGTGACACAAGAAGGACATTTTCAATGGACTTGTCTCCCATTTGGGTTAAAGACTGCACCAGCGATTTTCCAAAGAATATTGAGCAATATTATAAGAAAACACAGACTATCTAACTTTGCAGTAAACTTTATTGACGACATCTTAATTTTTTCTAAAACTTTTGAGGAACATATACAACACATATCGAGACTACTGGAAGCAATACAAAAGGAAGGGTTTAGACTGAAGTTTTCAAAATGTACATTTGCAAGTCACCATGCTAAATACTTGGGTCATATAATAGAAGACAATTCAGTTAGACCTCTAAAAGATTATTTAACTGCTGTCAAAAGCTTCCCAATTCCAGAAACAAGGAAAAATATACGGCAGTTTTTGGGAAAAGTAAATTTTCATCATAAGTTTGTACCACATAGTGCAATTATCCTCGATCCATTACATAACTTATTAAGGAAAGATGTGAAATTTGTATGGACGGCAGAATGCCAGGAAGCATTTGATAAAATTAGAGCATTGCTTTGCTCAGAACCAATCCTAAAAATATTTGACCCAGATTCACCGATAAGAATTTACACAGATGCTAGTATCAAAGGAGTTGGAGCAGTGTTGAAACAAGACGATGAAAACGGCGTGAGTAAACCGGTTGCTTATTTTTCGAAGAAATTAACAGAAGCACAGAAAAAGAAGAAGGCAATATACTTAGAATGTCTGGCGATAAAAGAAGCAGTCAAATACTGGCAACATTGGCTTATGGGAAAAGAATTTATGGTATACACAGATCATAAACCCCTGGAAAATATGAACATTAAAGCTCGAACTGATGAGGAACTAGGTGATTTAACATATTATCTATCACAATATAATTTTGAAATTAAATACAACCCAGGAAAATCAAATCAAGAAGCGGACTGCTTAAGCCGAAATCCAGTCTTAGAAGCAAATGATAATAACGACGATTTTTTAAAGGTCGTAAATTTAATCGACCTACAAGAAATAAAGAATGACCAGCTAACAAATCCAGACCTACAAAAAGAAAAGAATAAGCACATATTAGAGAATGAAGTTTATTACAAGAAAAATAAAAGAAGAAATAAGATTATACTGTCAGAAAAATTTAGCAAAGCTCTAATAAAAAAAGTCCATGACACGTACTGCCACATTGGAAGAACCCAAATGACAAATAAAATAACACCATTCTTTTCAGCCAAAAATATTACAGCAAACATTAATAAAATGTGTGATGCGTGTGAAACCTGCATTAAAAACAAGTCCAGGAGGAAGTCGAAATATGGTTTAATGTCACATTTGGGACCAGCCACACACCCGTTTGAAATTGTATCCATCGATACTATTGGGGGCTTTGGAGGATCCCGATCAACCAAAAGGTATTTGCATCTTCTAGTGGATCATTTCACACGGTATGCCTATATTTGTACATCAAAAACTCAAGGCTCCAATGATTTCATTAAGCTAATGCAAAAGGTAACAAAAAATTATGACGTTAATATGGTATTATCAGACCAATACCCTGGCATAAATTCAAAAGAATTTAAAGAATTTCTAAAGAATAATAATATCAAAATAGTTTTCACAGCTGTTGATGCGCCTTTTTCGAATGGGCTTAACGAAAGATTAAATCAAACACTAACAAATAAGATAAGATGTAAAATAAACGAAAGCGATAAGAAGACATCTTGGACAACAATTGCACAAGAATGCGTAGAAAAATATAATGAAACAGAACACACAGTTACAAAGTTTGCTCCCAGGTACCTTCTAGAGGGTGAAAATGTGAGTATTCTACCACTACATTTGAAAACAAGTTGTACAACAGAAGATTTGAGAAGAGATAGAAAATTAGCCTTAGAAAACACAATAAAATCTCACAATTATAATAAAAATATATTTGACCAGTACAGAGAAGGGTATAAATTGGAAGAAGGAGATAGTGTTTATGTGGAGAATGGAAATAAACTAAACAGGAAAAAAATGGATGAATTGAGAATAGGGCCATACAAAATACTAAAGAAGATTTCAGAATCGATCTATGAAGTTGACACCGGACACAAAAAAGCAGAATCAAACCTCTACCATATAACAAAGTTGTCTCCAGTGTCTATCTGATATGATAAACAATTGTAAAACCATTCACTGCCTCTTACAATTGTCTTTTCAGCGGGGGAGATGTAATGAATGATTGAATGTCAATCTGTCATATGACAATTGATAGTTGTTTAAATAATTTTTCGGTTAATGGACGTTGTGAAATGTGTGTTATAGAATTATTGAAGAAAGGGCATTAAATGTTGTTTCTTGTTGTTTAGAAGAAACGCAATTTCGTCTTTTCTTATTTAAACACCGTAAATACCATTATATAAATAAAGGCAATATTAAAAATACCGGTGCATGTAGACAAAGTATCTAACTTTTGTTGTCTCATAAGACACTAATTTTTAAATGCAAGCTACCAAGAACAATAACTTTAAAATCTCTTCAAAAACATACAATTTATGAGCATTCTACATAAATTGCAAATAAAGGAGAACATTTGGTTAAATTGTAATTGAAATGTTAAGTTAATGTTTACACCATTTGATAATTATTTGTTGATAGTATTTAATCATAAACACTAAGCAACCCACAACGTTAGTGATTTTTAGTTAAGGCTGAAAACATTAGTTCTGTGGTCCTTCATTTTAATATAACCTGCTTTGATAGGCATGAGCAACTACCCTGATGATGAAGGCACTAAAAAAGCTGACGAGACGCTTTTTGAAAATAACTTGGTCATTGATTGGTCCTGCCTTTTATAAATACAACATTTATAGAACACGGTGATAAATATATAACACTAAAATTCGGTGAATTGAAATATCTAAATATTTTCTCTATTCCTTCTCTTTTAATTGTATCTTTGTAGGCAACCCACCTTATGGTAAATGTTCACCATCACTCAAGGACATGACGTCTTAGTTGGAGCCTATATTCAAATTCACTTCAAATGATTATAGGCTCTCAGTGTGAATTTTAAAGAACATTATTTTAAGATAAATGTTAAAGCTATCAAATACAAAGAAGGGTGGAAACTGGAAACTCGAATTTTTTGCCTACCACTTGCAAAAGTCAAATAAAATAACAAACTTGCTATGGTAAACGAACATAATAAAAAACTTAATTACCTGAATAGGTTCCTTGATCTCGACGGAATCTACAGGAATTTCCTTTTCCCTCATATGGAAGATCTCGAAATTATAATACATTCCAGAGTATTTAATATCAATCTTATCTTTCTTCACTTTAGAGTAACGATCTACTTTTACGCACAAGTAGTCTCCGCTCTTCTGCCAATGAATTTTACAATCAGCCACCGAAAACAAGTTCTTGGAACGAACTTCAGTACGATTGGGGAGTTCCAAGAGTGTTACTCTGGCAGGAACATCCTTGTCTTCAGCTACCCAGTAGGCTAGAGTATTATCTGATGGAGACCAACTGAAATCTCTGCAAGAGCATTTTTTAATTACTTTAAGAATAGTATTGAAATGATCTACAATAAAATTTGTGGAATATATATGATAGCAAACTTACCTAATTCCGGGTATTTTGATTGATTTCTTATCAAGTAGCCCAAAACCTGGAGTCTCATAAACAGAGAGAACATCAGCACCAATTCTAGCGAAGAACCTGTCATCTTTACTCCAACGGAAAATAGGCCAGGTAACATACTCATCAGGAGGTGGGAAGCTACGTTTCTCTTGACCAGTTCTGTAGGACAATGCTTAATTTAAGTAAGATCTTGTGAAAGATAAAAGATGGGTTTTTGAAAAAAAAAGGGTTTAATTAATTCAATTCTAAACTATAACGTATGAATGATGTGACTTTAGAAAAAGTGATACCAAACATTGTGACCTCTTTACACAATGCTATTAAACATAGCCTCATACCTATTTCGAGTGAATATGTTGAGTAAAAAAAGGAATTTAAGATTGAATCACACATTTATTTTGATTTTTTCGAACTAATCAATACTATCTTAGTTAATTATACTAGCTTAACTCAATTCATTTATTTGTGAATACTGCTACAACTACTATCTGAAGTGTGTGTGTTGACATTGAATTAGTTGTAAAATTTGGAAATTGTTTTTTATTATTGTTGCATTACTGGTGGCCCTTTCCAGTTCCACTAGGACAAGTGGGCGAGTAAAGCAGCCAGGAGGGGTAGAATTTGTGTATTTATTTGGTATTTTGATATAATATATCAAAATCAATACAGTTACTTAAAATCTTAGAAAATATTAAAGTAATCTAGAAATTACTTACCTAATATCCCAAATAATCAATTTCTTGTCATCTCCTCTGTCACCACTAGGTGAAAACGTCACAATGTAGTTCTCACATGGAGAAAATGATATAAACCTAGCTTCAGGGTGGAAAAACTTCTGGAATTGTGAGAACTTTGGACCAGCCCATAGTGCTACACCTCGCCAGTGGAAAGTTGCTAAGTATGTTCCTAAAGGTGACCAGACGGCATAGGTTTCGGTCCAGTTCTGGGGGAAAGTAGTGGTGTTATTAAAGCAATTAATTTTATGAAGGAATTCAGACTAATGTACATAAACTTGATGACGGAAACATGCTCAGAATTGTGCTGAACAGTAATGATCTTCTATTACTATATCAATAACACTGGATACAGTTATTGAGCAACATCATCAACATTAATCTAGGTGGTTACTAGAGCCCACAGACATAACAATGTGAATCCCACTTAACCCACCAAGAGACCCAAGACCAAAGTCTTAATTTTACAGTGAAAACACCAGTGAGCAGAATAAACATTAGTCACATTATTCAAACTGGAAAGGTGACTGTTTTGTGGAAAAAATTATGATCATGGTATATGACTGGTAAATTTTAAATACTTTTTTGGTTTACATTCCTTGGGAGATATAAAGCTCATGGTGTTTTAATGTATTTACTAATACAGTTATCATCAATTTAAAGCTTCTGTTCTCAGACAACTCCAAGTAGCAGGAATAAAAAAATATTAGAAATCAGTTTCAAAATGATTTCCATAATTCATCACTTACAAAACTCTCTTAATCATTGAATAATTTGAACTTATTATATATATAAAAGCAATGATCTGCCATAATTAATAATAATTATCAAGATAGAGTTTTGTAAGATCTTACTCAAAATTTATCATATTTAAGAGCATTCTTAAGAGAGAAAAACTTACTGGTCTCTCCTGTAACAGTAGGGGTTCAGGTAATGCATTCTGCCACACCTGGAGAGCCACACCAGTCCCAATGCCAACAAGGAACTGGTCATATGCATCAGGATCCATTAAATACCATTGCAGATCTGACTGCACCTTGAATGGTTGAGGTGCCGGTGGCTCCCATTCTTTAGGAATATCTGAATACCTGATATAACAATTATTTTGAATTAATTAAACTGCATTTTTAAATATATTTTTGAAAAATATTTAGTTATTTACATACTTTCAAAATGTTTTAGTAAAAAATTTCAATACATAAAATATATAATACCAAAATATTACATGAATCAATACTTTCTTAAACTTAGCTTCTTTATTCGACAGTTTATGGAAGAAAACAACACATGCTATTAAAATCTTACAAGAGATGTTTATGGTTCAACAAATTTCTTAGATATTATCCTAATAAAACTATACCCACTTTTAGTATTATGTGTATCAGTCTAGTATTACTTACTTGGTTATTAAAAAAACAGTTTGAAAAAAGAACTTGTTCTATACTCACTTTTGAAAGTCCGTGAAAAGATTCACTAAAAATGTGTGTTGTTTATCTAATTTACAGTTGTTCGTCGCTTTCACGGCTTCGGCGGCATTCTGAGGGTTACTGTATTCTAGGAAAATGTACCCAGTCGTGAGTCCATTCTCGGTCGTGGGGTAGTATTCGTTGACTATTTTACCGAATTTACTAAATATTTTGTTTATAACGCTCTGTAGTTTCTCAAGACGCTCGGGGCCGACTTGCGGACACCCGTCTACGACTACAACGTTTTCATAACCGTCAGATTCCTTAGGCTTCTGTTCTAAAATATCCGCCAATAATTCTGCAACGTCAAAGTTAGGTTAAGTTACACGACCTCAAGAATTTACATGGAGCACTACTTAAATACGGAGTAGAACATTTTGTGTGCTTAAGTTATTACACTTGGGTGCATCAAACTGTAGAAATACTCAAAACATCTTTTGCAATACTATTAATTCCGTGGGCGAGGCATATGGCCGGGGAGTTGTGTCCTTCAAAAAAGTGCCTACCTTCTTCAGGAATCTCTACGAAATCCTCTGGGTCGTCAAAATCAGGTTCTTCTTCAAAGTTCTGTTCCTCATTGTCACTTTGAGGAGCTGGATTCGCTTTTTCATCGCCTTTTTTCTTAGCCATTTTGACGATCTAACGTGTACACTTCCCAGACACGCCATTAGTGACAGACCATAGATAATACAGAATCTGACAATTAGTTTGCTTTGTTAACTTTCACTGACAATATGTCTTGCTATCATCATTTTAAAACGATTTTCAATGAAAATTGTAAATACTATTAGAAAAAACTTCTTAATTTCTTGGCAATCTTGCATGCGGCGCAATAAACACCATGGCATAGTACACATAATGTCATTTGAACGTAAACTATTCTAAGCAGATAATATGTTTGTGATTTTTTACTCTAAGTTATGGAGGGTAGAAGTATGAAGAGTAGAGGTATGGAGGGTAGAGGTATGGAGGGTAGAGGTATGGAGGGTAGAGGTAAGGAGAACCATCTCTGTGTGTAAAAAGTGTCCGTTAAAATCTGCTAGGTAAGGGTGGCGCTACAGTAGCAACCGGGTAAATTTTAAAAAAGGCGCTGAAAGTTGTTAGAATTAGATAGAGAAATAAAAAAAGACGAAAGAACTGTAAGCACTACAAAATCACAAAAAGTATTTTATTTAAAGCTGATAAGATAATGCAATCGATGTCTCCACGTTTTACCACAGCTATAATTTTAGGTTATATTGACGAAATTAGTTTGGACTACGTAAACATGTGAGGTCTTGTATATTACACTGTTACTAGCTACTCTAGTTATTAAATATATTAAATTTCCTTACTCAGCATACTTCAATCAGTTAACAACTGCTCAATTCATATACCCTGTGCCTATGCTAGCGCCATTCTGGTGAATTTTAAACTGTTATTTAGTGCTGAAAGTGGGACACTTTTTCAAGCTTCTCCCATATGAGACGGTACTCCTTACCTCTACCCTCCATACTCTAAGTGAATTGATCGTAGACAATGTTTATAAACAGGACTTTATGGCGGGAATGCGGAGAATTTGGTTATATTGTATAATTTTGTTAATCTAACGTTTCTCCCAGTCATAACTATAGGAGCGTTATGAATTTCTTGATGTTTTTGGTATTCGCTTTTTGTGTTGATCAAAATACTAAATATTGTACACTTCTGCACCGAGCTACATTATTTAATTTTAATGGCCATTTTACTTTCAAAGCTGTTTGATTCTGCAATGCTTTGTCTGTTAGTATAAACCCTTGGAAAGCAGAGGCGAGGCTCTCTGTATGAGTCACAATCATGTTTTTTTTTTATTGCCTTTGTAGGCAGACGAGCTTACGGCCCACCTGATGGTAAGTCGTCACCGTCGCTCATGGACGTCAGCAATGCTAGGGGCAGAGCCAAACCGTTGCCTAAAAATCAAATCATCTTCAACAGAGTCTGACATATGTCACTTAAGTTAAAGCTACCAGCGGAATCCTCAAGGGAGTTTACAAATAGATCGCCAGCTTCTTCAGCGGAGTTTCCACGCAGCCTTCCGGAAGTTTAGAGAATATTGGGCTCGATGTTTCGAGTGGTTTCGAGGTAAACCCAAACTAAAACTAAAGTAAGTAAACTGAGACCTTAGAACTTATATCTCAAGGTGGGAGGCGTATTTACGTTGTAGATGTCTATAGGCTTCAGTAACCACTTAACACCAGGTGAGCTGTGAGCTCGTCCACCCATCTCAGCAATGATAATAAAAACGAGCAAACAGAAAACAACAGAGCGAAGTGGTACCTACTTACCTCTTGAAAAAAAACTGGTTCTTTATAAAGCACAAAACTAGCCTCACGTGGAATACCGCTCCCATGGCTTGGCCGCGACTTCCAAGCTACTTCCGTTTGGACTTCATACAGTTTTCTGCCAAATATCATCCGGCTCTAGAATCACCTCGCCTCCATTGTGTTTACCGAGAACTATGATATATCTTTCTTCAAATGAGGCATGCCGTGAATACTTTGCAGTAGGCGGCGACTTGGCTGTGCTCCTGGCATTAGTGACATCCATGGTCACGATCAGATGGGAGCTGAAGGCTACATAAATAAGCAAAGTATTTAAGGAAAACACATTCTACGATATTTTTATTTGATTATATAATTATCAGTGTATATATTATTATATTGTTATCAGTATATAAGTAAACATTAATATTTATCTTTTTTTTTGTAAATTAAATATTGGTGTGTCATATTTGTGTTGTATTCAATGTTGAAAACGATTTTTTTTCTTTGCCCGTACCTTTAGCTCAGCATACTGGGTCGCCTAGAAGGAATCCTTATAAGCAATAAGGCTACCAATTACAACACTTGTTTTACAAATGGCCGTTGAATGAAGCTATCTTTCTATCTACAAAACAACGAAAGAGAAGCTAGAATCTGACATTCAGTTGGTATTCATTGCCAGTTTAAAAAACAAATATTTTAAACGTGCTGTCTTCAATAATGCTCATCATGAAAATACACGTCCATGATATGAAATGCGTACTATTGAAGTTTTTATTATTTAGTATTTATATATAGTATTTCAATGAGTCTTGATAGGAGATCTTCTGAGCCTGTACGGTTTGTTCCACCGTCCCGCCTATTTCGGCCTATTTCGACCTCGGAGCAAATATTAAATAATGATAATATGAGCGCTATGACATGACCTTCTCAAAACGAGGCTTGTGGAGAGTATGTTTAACGATAGGCAGAGACCTGGCTCTACCCCTGTCATTGCTGACGTCCATGGGCAAAGGTAACCACTCATAAGGTGGGTCGTGCGCTCGAATGCCTATATTTTAGTGTTAGTAATATCAAGGAGACTTCGTTTTAAGTTCATTCAAAGCGGATGAGGAAATTCTGGTTGCGGTACCTCCAGTAACCTCTAAGCACAAGGCAGTGCAAGAATTTGTATTATACACGCAAGAACTTTATAATAAATGTTTTCATTATTTGGGCACTATTAAATAAATGTTCTAATCATAAAAAATACTTCTATAAATCTTACGTGTATATCACAGAGACTATCTCGTATAAAAATCGATTTGAATGACTGAGATAGATTAGCATATAAATAAATAAAACAGTTTAACATTCCATTTGCTGAAACTTTTATTTTTCTCCTCATAGTGCACGCAACACTGCCTTTTGGAGATGAGGTGGCATATGCGGCTTCTCTCGGGTCACAGCACACGATAATTGGGGTCACGTGTACTAGCATGTATAACTACGAGAACAGAACTCTCTATCGATATGAAAAAAATAAGGCTACAGTAGCTGTGATTGTGGCTTAACTCAGTTCGATTTGACACGAAAATATTAAAGTACTTAGGCGAGATATTTCATATACCTACTGGAAGTTTTTTTTTTTTTGCCGTATAGACAGACGAGCATACGGCCCACCTGATGGTGAATGGTTACCGTCGCTCATGGACGTCAGCAATGCCAGGGGCAGAGCCAGGCCGCTACCTACCGTTTAAAATTCCTTAAAGTATCTTAGATTTAAATGCTCGCATCAGTTGAATTGAATATACCGCGCGTTTTATGGTTATGATACATTGATTAAATCTAAGATAGTACCTACTTCATAATCATCTTATAGTGAAACTTGATAGTGTAGTGTAGGTTACCGTAACTTTACTATAGCGAGAACTATAAAATTAAATGTATTAATGAAACCGCATTTGATCACAAATTGTGCAACGAATATGGGTACCTACAGGTTCCATTCAGATGTTTATTATATTATACACGTTTAATTATAAACTCCAAATTAAAGACTGATGGAAACACGGGTTGTTTATGTAAATAATAACGTCGGATACAGTCGTATTGTGTGCGCGTTTATATCCACATAAAATAGTTTAATATCAGTACATAGTCATCATATGTTATAATAAAGTAAATATTAAAGACCCTTGTCGATATCATTGTTGGGACTTCGAGCTCGACTTATGGCCAGTAAAAAAAATATTGAAGCAGCCGCTATCAAATCACAATTTACCGTTTCTTATCTAAGTAAAAATTGGGTGCGTGTTCAAAGTATTCGTCACGTCCTTACGAATCCATCAGATCCAATAACTCTTGCCTTAGATACCTTCAGCTCTAACACTAAGAGCAGGCTGAAGGAACCCCAGTAACCGTACTCGTCGAACTCGACAAAGAGGTCGACGTGCAACCTAACCCATGCATCAGCCCGCTGAGTTTCTCGCCGGATCTTCTCAGTGGGTCGCGATTCCGAACCAGTCGTAGATTCATTAGCGAAGCAATTGCTTTTGAGTTGATAGATCTCCTTCGGAGGCGCTCGGGCAGTTGTTAGCAAATCCCATCCGGGCCATCAGTAATCTTTCAATCATAAAAAAAAAAGTATTCGAGCGTTTGACTTCTGTCAACCAGCTTTGAAACAATACACCCACAATGTAGAGTTCACTATTCATTGCATCCTGTTATCATTTAAGACTGTCATTGGTAACTGCACGCACCGTTACTCGTAATCTTGTTCCATCGTCACTCGACTACCAGTGTAAGTGCGACAAACAAATAATTATTGAGCCCGGAATTGTTTAACTTAACTATTGATGTCATTAGAATGATCCGTGTTTAATGGTTTTCGTCAATGAACGAGTGCAACGTCCGATTAATAATTCAGAGCGCACGGTGTTACTGTTTTAATTTAATTTCAAGCTGCAGTGGCACACCTGCGTTAAATTTGGAATCTATACTAATATATAAATCTACAGTGGTTTTTACGGATGTTCCGTTATAACTACTGAACCGTGCATCCGATTGACTTGAAACTTGGTATCCATATAGAAAATACATGTACTTAATGGATAGGCTAATATTTATATGAGTGTTGGACTCCCTACACCAGTTTCGGGGGCGTTAATGATGAGAATCTTTGTGGGGGTGAGAAATAATAATGTTAATTTTAAATGCTTAGCGAAGCGGACGGGTACAGCTAGTACCTAGTTAATATGATTTTACGTTCATATTATCTATCCTATACTTTAAAATAAAATAATTCCATTCATTCAAGTAGTTTCATGATGCTCAAACGAAAAAATATATATACTTTCAATTCATATTTCAGTTTCCCCACGCTATTTATGGCATCTGGCTGAATATGTAATTTGATAATTTTTCCTCAATACTGTAAAATATCTTTCTTCGAGCTCGTATTTAAAAGAGTCGTAGACGGTAGGCTGCATAGCTGTATTCTTGGCAAGTGGAGCGTGGATTGGTCTGCCTCCGAAGGTGATATAAGTCCGCAAATTAACTGTGGGTTGAACTACACAAAAATAATAATGTACATATATGCTAATAAACGAACAGACGATTGATTAAAAATGATTGTTCGAGTCTTTTTTTTATGATTGAAGGATTACTGGTGGCCCGGAGGCCTTTCCAGTTTCACCAGGACAGGTGGGCGAGCAAAGGCTCAGCCAGGAGGGGTGGGATTTGCTAACAGCTACCCGAGCGCCTTCGAAGGAGACCTAACCGCTCAAGAGTAGCTGCTTCGCGAATGAATCTACTACCGGATCGGAATCGCGACCCGCTGAGAAAATCCGGCGAGAAACTCAGCGAGCTGATTAATGGGTTAGGTGAATGGATTAGGTTGTTCGAGTCATGGACGTGTATATAATACGCAATCAAGAAATGTTAGTAAATTTCTGTTTTGTTTTTATTATTATTTTATAAAACAGATAAATTTCAATGAATACTAATTTAATAAAACAAAACCTTTATTATGATCATGATATCTAAAACAGAATTGATACTTAACATACATACTATACCTAATTATTGTAATTGACTACACTATTTTTGCAACTTCGTTTTCCATTTATCCTCAATGATTTTTTGAAATAACCGTAACGAAGACTCATTTGAACGATTTTCAGCCATTTGTTAGTTTGAATATCCTTACAGAACGTATCTGGATTAAATGATAAGTGACCTGGCACTAGAAAACCTGAACTTGTCGTGTACATACAATAATGCACATAAAGAGAATTGAATTCCTGGAGCTCTTTCAGAGTTGTATTCTGGAGACCACGCAGCGGAAAACGTAACGTCAGACGCCCCCTGACTAGGTGGTGTGATGATCTCCGAAGGGTGTCCGGCCAGAGGTGGATGAGGAAAGCCCGAAACCGAGCTTTTTTTTTATTGCCCTTGTAGGCAGACAGACGAGCATACGGCCCACCTGATGATGAATGGTTACCTACCGTCGCCCATGGACACCAGCAATACCAGGGGCAGAGCCAAGCCGCTGCCTACCGCTTAATACTCTCCACAAGCGTCGTTTGGAGAAGGACATGTCATAGCGTTCGGGAAACATCGTGGAGGGGAGCTCATTCCATAGCCGGAGGGGAGCTCAATGGTATGGATTGTGAGAGTCTATATCCAGCAGTGGACAACTATGGGCTGATGATGATGATGAGATAATTAAAAACAAAACAAAACCAAACATAAAAACAGTACTCTTCATAAATAACACGTGTTTTAATACTTTCGTTTATCTTTAGCGTTCTCTCTATTATGTAAAGGTAATATTTATGTTTGTATTTACGCCGTGAGATCATCAGTCGGTGCTTATTGTTTAAAATGTAGTTAAAATAACAGCTGAAAACATTATGGAATTGGACAATGTGATAATACGATAGACGGGTTAATGCGTGACAATTTTGGGACTGACACACAGATAGGTACCTACTCGTAGTACCTACATTTAATATTTAAGAACTAGCATTAGAACAACAAGATATAGCCCCTTTGCTGCGTTAGTATTGATATTTAACTGACGTAAACAATTTTGATCATTCTAATAATGATATCATATTGTGTTCATACTTCATAGGCCTAAAGATAATGAGCATTAATCAAACCTTCACGACCTAGTACTAATTAAGCAGTAAATTGATTCGTTGTTTTGTACCGTAACCGATCACAGATTTCCGTAAATCGAAAGAGGAAAATTTTACATTTAGGTAGTTACAATGAGAGGTTTTATGAGTAATCCTCCTGTGCTGTAAAATTGCGTTGTAAATTGTCTCTCGTGGAAACTATCACTACACTTGTTGTTGGAAAGGAAAATAATAGCTCAATCGAGTCACTCCGAAGTCCGAAGACTCTTGATGAACTTATTTCGAGATTTTTATGGAAATTAATGAAAGAAATCAGAAATTTCAATTTAGGTACCGTATTTTTTGCAGTATTTTACCGTGTTTTTAAGGCACGATTGTTTAATCTTGAAGTATGAACTGACGTCGAGGAAGAAGGATTTAATAAAGGAACTAGGAATAGGAATACCCACCCCACAGGCTCGGCCGGCACCGTACTTCATAGAGGACCACGTAAAGGCAACTCAATTAAGTATATTGATACACCAATACTCCCTGGCTTAGAAAGCACTTGATTTCTGCAAATTTGAAGAAGCGAATTAAATCAAACGAGCTCGCTCAGCGACCGAACAATTATTATTTGTCGCCCAAGTCCCTCTTTTTTTTTTTTTTTTTTTTTTTTTTTTTTTTTTTTTTTTTTTTTTTTTTTTTTTTTTTTTTTTTTTTTTAACGCTGGGGAATCCATTTACGGATACCCGGTCGAGGGGGGTAACGGACCGGGTTATGTCGGACTCCGGCGCCTCCTGAGAGGAAGAAGGGAGAAGAGAAGGACCGAGGTCCTTCACCTCCCCCAATTTCTCACAGGAGACTACGCCTTGAAAAAGGCGCGCGAAGCACTTGCCCCGCAGAACGACTACCGACTACGTCCGTTTATCTTCCACCGGATAAGATCGTTCTAAGCAGTGATATCGAGGCGCTGCTCGGTATGGGGAGCTCTGTCATTCTGGCGGGCGACCTAAATTGTAAACACATTAGGTGGAACTCACACACCACAACCCCGAATGGCAGGCGGCTTGACGCGTTAGTCGATGATCTCGCCTTCGATATCGTCGCTCCGCTAACCCCGACTCACTACCCGCTAATATCGCGCATCGCCCGGATATACTCGACATAGCGTTATTAAAAACGTAACTCTGCGCTTACACTCGATCGAAGTAGTTTCAGAGTTAGATTCAGACCACCGTCCCGTCGTTATGAAGCTCGGTCGCGCTCCCGATTCCGTTCCCGTCACGAGGACTGTGGTGGATTGGCACACGCTGGGCATCAGCCTGGCTGAATCTGATCCACCATCGCTCCCGTTTAACCCGGACTCTATCCCGTCTCCTCAGGATACCGCTGAAGCCATAGACATCTTAACGTCACACATCACCTCAACATTAGATAGGTCATCGAAACAAGTTGTAGCGGAGGACTTCCTTCACCGCTTCAAATTGTCCGACGATATTAGGGAACTCCTTAGAGCTAAGAACGCCTCGATACCGCCTACGACAGGTATCCTACCGCGGAAAATCGTATTCGAATGCGTGCCCTACAACGCGACGTAAAGTCTCGCATCGCCGAAGTCCGAGATGCCAGATGGTCTGATTTCTTATTTCTTAGAAGGACTCGCGCCCTCCCAAAGGTCTTACTACCGCTTAGCTCGTACTCTCAAATCGGATACGGTAGTAACTATGCCCCCCTCGTAGGCCCCTCAGGCCGACTCGCGGCGTTCGATGATGACGAAAAAGCAGAGCTGCTGGCCGATACATTGCAAACCCAGTGCACGCCCAGCACTCAATCCGTGGACCCTGTTCATGTAGAATTAGTAGACAGTGAGGTAGAACGCAGAGCCTCCTTGCCACCATCGGATGCGTTACCACCCGTCACCCCGATAGAAGTTAAAGACTTGATCAAAGACCTACGTCCTCGCAAGGCTCCCGGTTCCGACTGTATATCTAACCGCGTTATTAACTTCTACCCGTCCAACTCATCGTGATGTTGGCATCTATTTTCAATGCCGCTATGGCGAACTGTATCTTTCCCGCGGTGTGGAAAGAAGCGGACGTTATCGGCATACATAAACCCGGTAAACCAAAAATCATCCGACGAGCTACCGCCCGATTAGCCTCCTCATGTCTCTAGGCAAACTGTATGAGCGTCTGCTCTACAAACGCCTCAGAGACTTCGTCTCATCCAAGGGCATTCTTATCGATGAACAATTCGGATTCCGTACAAATCACTCATGCGTTCAACAGGTGCACCGCCTCACGGAGCACATTCTTGTGGGCTTAATCGACCAAAACCGTTATACACGGGAGCTCTCTTCTTCGACGTCGCAAAAGCGTTCGACAAAGTCTGGCACAATGGTTTGATTTTCAAACTATTCAACATGGCGTGCCGGATAGTCTCGTGCTCATCATACGGGACTTCTTGTCGAACCGCTCTTTTCGATATCGAGTCGAGGGAACCCGCTCCTCCCACGACCTCTCACAGCTGGAGTCCCGCAAGGCTCTGTCCTCTCACCCTCCTATTTAGCTTATTCGTCAACGATATTCCCGGTCGCCGCCGACCCATTTAGCTTTATTCGCCGACGACACGACTGTTTACTATTCTAGTAGAAATAAGTCCCTAATCGCGAAGAAGCTTCAGAGCGCAGCCCTAGCCCTAGGACAGTGGTTCCGAAAATGGCGCATAGACATCAACCCAGCGAAAAGTACTGCGGTGCTATTTCAGAGGGGAAGCTCCACACGGATTTCCTCCCGGATTAGGAGGAGGAATCTCACACCCCCGATTACTCTCTTTAGACAACCCATACCCTGGGCCAGGAAGGTCAAGTACCTGGGCGTTACCCTGGATGCATCGATGACATTCCGCCCGCATATAAAATCAGTCCGTGACCGTGCCGCGTTTATTCTCGGTAGACTCTACCCCATGATCTGTAAGCGGAGTAAAATGTCCCTTCGGAACAAGGTGACACTTTACAAAACTTGCATAAGGCCCGTCATGACTTACGCGAGTGTGGTGTTCGCTCACGCGGCCCGCACGCACATAGACACCCTCCAATCCCTACAATCCCGCTTTTGCAGGTTAGCTGTCGGGGCTCCGTGGTTCGTGAGGAACGTTGACCTACACGACGACCTGGGCCTCGAATCAATTCGGAAATACATGAAGTCAGCGTCGGAACGATACTTCGATAAGGCTATGCGTCATGATAATCGCCTTATCGTTGCCGCCGCTGACTACTCCCCGAATCCTGATCATGCAGGAGCCAGTCACCGTCGACGCCCTAGACACGTCCTTACGGATCCATCAGATCCAATAACCTTTGCATTAGATGCCTTCAGCTCTAATACTAGGGCAGGCTTAGGGACCCCGGTAACCGTACTCGTCGAACTCGACAAAGAGGTCGACGTGCAAGCTAACCCATGCATCAGCCCGCTGAGTTTCTCGCCGGATCTTCTCAGCGGGTCGCGATTCCGATCCGGTAGTAGATTCATTCGCGAAACAATTGCTCTTGAGTTGTTAGGTCTCCTTCGGAGGCGCTCGGGCAGTTGTTAGCAAATCCCACCCCTCTTGGCTGAGCCTTTGCTCGCCCACCTGTCCTGGTGAAACTGGAAAGGCCTTCGGCCACCAGTAAACTTTCAATCACAAAAAAAAAAAAAAAAAACTACCGACTAAACCCCATCGAGCTCCACCACACCGACTACACGAAACTTACGGTACCGCGATGCGCGCCGAAAGTCTCGCCTTAGGCGGTACCCGTACTGATGTTAAGACGGGATTTCATCCCCGGGAAAATCCCGTAGAACCTCGTCTCGGGAGACACACCGTGAGCGGCGCACAGGAGCCACCTTGCACCGCTTCACCACCGGACAAACACTCGAGTGCCGGGCGCCCCCGCACCCGGCACTCCATAGTCCCTACGAGGGCTGAGCGGCGGCCTCTCGCACGCGCCGTCCACCCCGCCTTCTGCGCTGAGGAGCCGAAGAGGGATCCCATTCCCTTTCGCGCTCCTCAGCCTCACGAAGCGCCATGACCAAGTCACAGAACCCAGCCATGGCCTCCCACGAACTCCGGTCCTCTACCATACGGGCGACGATAGCCCTCAAAGAGAGGTCCTGCCCCAACACCGCGACGAGGTTTCGCCGCGGGTGCTCCCACCGTGGGCACGCTTCTAGCGCGTGCTGGGCGTCATCGTTCGGGTGCCCGCACTGGTGGCAGCCCGGATGTGGCTCCCTTCCGCAGACTCTCCACAGATACCTCCCGAAGCATCCATGCCCCGAAAGGACCTGGGTGAGGCGAAAGGAGAGCTCACCGTGTCGCCTGTCCGACCATGCCTCCAGCACAGGCACCAGTGCCTCGAGCGTGCGCTGACGAGTGGCCGAAGTTCGGCCGAGCTCCTCCAGCAAACGTTCTCTCCATTTGGCATACGCCAGACCACGCGCAGCACGCCTCCATCGATCCACAACCGACGGCCGGGTGTCCGTTCCCGAGTCGAGGACTGTGTTCTCCGTCGGTATGTCGCAGCCAAGATTTCGGCCTCGAGGTCCCACGGTAAGGATCCGGCGAGGGCACAGGCCACATCCTGAGAGATGGTACGGTACCCCCTGATGACCCTCACCGCGAGCGCCCGCTGAGCTCTGAGCAGCAGAGCCACGTTTCGCGCGGTAAGTGCGGGCGACCACATGGAGCACCGTACAGGGCCATACTGCGCACCACCCCCAGGTACAGTCGCCGGATACCGGCGCTGCATCCACCGGTGTTGGGAAGAAGACGGGTCAGTGCACCCGCCGTCCCCATCAGCCTTGGAACCAGCATTTTGAAATGGTGGTCGAATCTCCATTTGCTGTCCAACACAAGGCCCAAATACTTGAGCTTCGGCTGGACAGCAATGGTGACACCCCCGACTACGAGATTCGCGCCTTGAGGCGGCCCCTCCCGAGCCGAGTGGAAGCACACTGCTTCGGATTTATGAAGGGCCACCTCGAGGCCGAGTCTCTTTATTCGACTCACCACAGTCGCTACACCTGCTACAGCCAGGATGGCTGCTGACCGGTAGTCGTCTCCGCGGGCCGTCACCAGCGTGTCGTCAGCGTAGCAAACCACTTCGACGCCACGCAGGTTAGCCCCACGGAGGACCCAGTCGAAGCCTATATCCCACAGGAGCGGACCCAGTACCGACCCCTGTGGAACTCCCCGCGACACTGTTTTCCGTCCCCACCCACTCCGCTCGGGGAAGATTACAGCCCGCCCTGAGAGATAATTTTCGATCAGATTGCGGAGACCGGTGGGCACGCGGTGAAATCGTAATGACTCGCCCAACTCCCTACTTCCGAGTTCTAATCGGAGAGGAATTTGCAAAATTTATTTTTATAAAACCACAACATTGTTTTTCAAAATTCTCAGCTCCTACAATTATATCTTAAGGTCCTCTGAACATATTAATTTGCACAGTCTCGAATTCACATCCTTCTGAATCATTAGGTCTCGATATCACCACAGAATATTTAGCCCCATATTTTGCGTTTACAATAAAATCACGAATTTCCACAGTAATCATCACATGATTCTTAATTAATATATTTTCAACTAGATTTTCAACTAAATTAACTAAAAAAATTACGTATTTTGACATATAATGCAGTTTGATACGCTTAGATCAAAAATTACTTCACAGTTCAATTTATTACAGCTGTATCAATAATAATAAAATTAACATTAATTGCGAAAATAACATTCCATTACAGTGTACACTTGAAAATGTTTTTATACATAATGTAGCTACCTTGTATTTACATTTTACTAGGTATGAATTTCGCTTATTAGGAATTTTACAATATTCTATAATAGAATACTTATATGTCTTAATATGAAAATTTGCATCTTTACTATTTTGTCGCTTGCAAATGATTTCTTCTCCTTGATATTGTCCTATCAAGTAGGGTCGACACGAGATGACACATTCACACTCATCTTTTGGTGTCTAAACTGTTTATTTATGTGAATACATTGGGTAGTCTAATTTAGCCTACAACTTTATGACTGGCTGATGTCGTCATATAGGAACTGAAGTGAGTATAATATCTCTTCTTCTTGTTCATCGTTCCCTGCTGAGGATCGCGACCACATGTGACTTTCCTCCACAGTGTTCGAACGTATTTTTTTTTTATTTTTTTTTGCCCTTGTAGGCAGACGAGCATACGGCCCACCTGATGGTGAGTGGTTACCGTCGCCCATGGACTTCAGCAATGCCAGGGGCAGAGCCAAGCCGCTGCCTACCGCATACTAACCACCGCTTCCTTAACCAGATCAGACCATCTGACTGGTATTCTGCCCACGGTGCGCTTACCCTCTATCTATCTATTACTACATCTTACTAGCGCACAATCTAGGTAGATACTATCTACTTGCATGTTTGCTATTCCGACTTGCAAGTTGGAAAAGCTCTTATAAAATACACTATCTACAATCTAACGTCTCAAGGTGGCTGGCGGTAATCACGTATGGTGCTATATTCTCCGGTAACTACTCAACGCCTGCACGACCGTAGACTTGTTCGCGTAGAATAAAGCCCCTATCCGTAACGATAGGATTTTTTAACGCTTACGGTCTCGCAAATCAACGTGATCAGGTTTCTGACTTTTTGCGTGACCATCAAATTGATATCTTTTTAGTGCAGGAGACCCTACTTAAGCCCGCGCGCCGTGACCCTAAAATCGCGAACTATAACATGGTCAGGAACGACAGGCTCTCTGCTCGTGGTGGTGGTACCGTCATTTACTATAGAAGAGCCCTGCATTGCGTCCCGCTCGATCCTCCCGCGCTCGCTAATATCGAAGCATCAGTGTGCCGAATCTCACTGACGGGACACGCGCCGATCGTTATCGCGTCTGTTTATCTTCCACCGGATAAGATCGTTCTAAGCAGTGATATCGAGGCGCTGCTCGGCATGGGGAGCTCTGTCATTCTGGCGGGCGACCTAAATTGTAAACACATCAGGTGGAACTCACACACCACAACCCCGAATGGCAGGCGGCTTGACGCGTTAGTCGATGTACTCGCCTTCGATATCGTCGCTCCGCTAACACCGACTCACTACCCGCTAAATATCGCGCATCGCCCGGATATACTCGACATAGCGTTATTAAAAAACGTAACTCTGAGCTTACACTCGATCGAAGTAGGTTCAGAGTTAGATTCAGACCACCGTCCCGTCGTTATGAAGCTCGGTCGCGCTCCCGACTCCGTTCCCGTCACGAGGACTGTGGTGGATTGGCACACGCTGGGCATCAGCCTGGCTGAATCTGATCCACCATCGCTCCCGTTTAACCCGGACTCTACCCCGTCTCCTCAGGATACCGCTGAAGCCATAGACATCTTAACATCACACATCACCTCGACATTAGATAGGTCATCGAAACAAGTTGTAGCGGAGGACTTCCTTCACCGCTTCAAATTGTCCGACGATATTAGGGAACTCCTTAGAGCTAAGAACGCCTCGATACGCGCCTACGACAGGTATCCTACCGCGGAAAATCGTATTCGAATGCGTGCCCTACAACGCGACGTAAAGTCTCGCATCGCCGAAGTCCGAGATGCCAGATGGTCTGATTTCTTAGAAGGACTCGCGCCCTCCCAAAGGTCTTACTACCGCTTAGCTCGTACTCTCAAATCGGATACGGTAGTAACTATGCCCCCCCTCGTAGGCCCCTCAGGCCGACTCGCGGCGTTTGATGATGACGAAAAAGCAGAGTTGCTGGCCGATACATTGCAAACCCAGTGCACGCCCAGCACTCAATCCGTGGACCCTGTTCATGTAGAATTAGTAGACAGTGAGGTAGAACGCAGAGTCTCCTTGCCAACCTCGGATGCGTTACCATCCGTCACCCCGATGGAAGTTAAAGACTTGATCAAAGACCTACGTCCTCGCAAGGCTCCCGGTTCCGACGGTATATCCAACCGCGTTATTAAACTTCTACCCGTCCAACTCATCGTGATGTTGGCATCTATTTTCAATGCCGCTATGGCGAACTGTATCTTTCCCGCGGTGTGGAAAGAAGCGGACGTTATCGGCATACATAAACCCGGTAAACCAAAAAATCATCCGACGAGCTACCGCCCGATTAGCCTCCTCATGTCTCTAGGCAAACTGTATGAGCGTCTGCTCTACAAACGCCTCAGAGACTTCGTCTCATCCAAGGGCATTCTCATCGATGAACAATTCGGATTCCGTACAAATCACTCATGCGTTCAACAGGTGCACCGCCTCACGGAGCACATTCTTGTGGGGCTTAATCGACCAAAACCGTTATACACGGGAGCTCTCTTCTTCGACGTCGCAAAAGCGTTCGACAAAGTCTGGCACAACGGTTTGATTTTCAAACTATTCAACATGGGTGTGCCGGATAGTCTCGTGCTCATCATACGGGACTTCTTGTCGAACCGCTCTTTTCGATATCGAGTCGAGGGAACCCGCTCCTCCCCACGACCTCTCACAGCTGGAGTCCCGCAAGGCTCTGTCCTTTCACCCCTCCTATTTAGCTTATTCGTTAACGATATTCCCCGGTCGCCGCCGACCCATTTAGCTTTATTCGCCGACGACACGACTGTTTACTATTCCAGTAGAAACAAGTCCCTAATCGCGAAGAAGCTTCAGAGCGCAGCCCTAGCCCTAGGACAGTGGTTCCGAAAATGGCGCATAGACATCAACCCAGCGAAAAGTACTGCGGTGCTATTTCAGAGGGGAAGCTCCACACGGATTTCCTCCCGTATTAGGAGGAGGAATCTCACACCCCCGATTACTCTCTTTAGTCAATCCATACCCTGGGCCAGGAAGGTCAAGTACCTGGGCGTTACCCTGGATGCATCGATGACATTCCGCCCGCATATAAAATCAGTCCGTGACCGTGCCGCGTTTATTCTCGGTAGACTCTACCCCATGATCTGTAAGCGGAGTAAAATGTCCCTTCGGAACAAGGTGACACTTTACAAAACTTGCATAAGGCCCGTCATGACTTACGCGAGTGTGGTGTTTGCTCACGCGGCCCGCACACACATAGAAACCCTTCAATCTCTACAATCCCGCTTTTGCAGGTTAGCCGTCGGAGCTCCGTGGTTCGTGAGGAACGTTGACCTACACGACGACCTGGGCCTCGAATCTATACAGAAATACATGAAGTCAGCGTCGGAACGGTACTTCGATAAGGCTATGCGTCATGATAATCGCCTTATCGTAGCCGCCGCTGACTACTCCCCGAATCCTGATCATGCAGGAGCCAGTCACCGTCGACGCCCTAGACACGTCCTTACGGATCCATCAGATCCAATAACCTTTGCACTAGACGCCTTCAGCTCTAGGAGCAGGCTTAGGGACCTCGGTAACCGTACTCGTCGAACTCGACAAAGAGTTCGCCGTGCAACCTAACCCATGAATCAGCTCGCTGAGTTTCTCGCCGGATCTTCTCAGCGGGTCGCGATTCCGATCCGGTAGTAGATTCATTCGCGAAGCAGCTACTCTTGAGTTGTTAGGTCTCCTTCGGAGGCGCTCGGGCAGCTGTTAGCAAATCCCACCCCTCCTGGCTGAGCCTTTGCTCGCCCACCTGTCCTGGTGAAACTGGAAAGGCCTCCGGGCCACCAGTAATCCTTCAATCATAAAAAAAAAAAAAAAAAACTTGTTCGCCCGTCTGTGTTAGGAAATATTATTATAATAAATAACTCGACTCCTTCTCTATTTTAGGTTGGGTTGTGATAAAAAATTTAAATAAATCTGGGAACAAATCACGCACGGTCATTCAGTACCAATTTTTATTTTTTATTGCCCTTGTAGGTAGACGAGCATACGGCCCACCTGATGATGAATGGTTACCTACCGTCGCCCATGGACACCAGCAATGCCAGGGGCAGAGCCAAGCCGCTACCTACCGCTTAATACTCTCTACAAGCCTCGTTTGAAGAAGGGCATGTCATAGGTTCCCTGTGTTATGGGTACCAGAGTTTGACATAGATACTTTTATACGTTGAATTATATACATGTATAGATAATAGACATCCAGATAAAGAGCAATCCTGTTCATCACAAAATGTTTGCCCGATATGAGAATCGAACTCACCACCCTTGGCGCAACAGTCAGGGACGCTAACTGCACCATCGGGTCAATATATTGGATATAATTTAAGCTGTAAGTCAAATTTCAAAGGGCTTCTGAATACAGTTATAGTTTTTTACATTGCATTTTACATTTATGTACATTGTCCTTGTAATTGTAACTTTTATTATAAATCGTTTAAACTACAAAAAAGTATTGGTATTAACAACATATAAACATGTATTTGTGTACCTATATGTATATATTTACGCTTATGGTATGTATATATTTTTGTGTATATATTTGTAATTTAATATAGTTTTCATTGCACTACCTTTTGCTTGACTGATAGAGAATGCCTTAGGCATTAATTCCGCCAATGTAAACTTTTCATGAAGTGTAATAAATAAACTGTCAATTTTAATATGTTGTTAATCTCACGCAATACAATTTTGTTTTGATGTAGGTAGGTATATACTTAATTTAACAACATTCACACGGTGGTATATATCACAGCAAAACCAGCCGTCCGAATTCTGGCTCAACAACAATAATTTAACAACCTACCACCTCCTCTCCTCACTCACTACTCCTCAGTTCGAATTCAGTATAGCAATTCTCACTTCTCAGTGCATCAATCGCCGCCATTGTGAGACGTTGCGTCTCTCGCGTTTTCGGACCACAGATTAACTTATCCCAAACATTAACCTCGCAAAAAAGGTATTTTTCAGCCAGTGTCAATTCTCAAAACATTCGTGTTAACTACATTGTTTTTTTTTTTTGAAGTGAAATCGTAAGAAAGTTTTTTTTAAATTGTTGTACAAACTTAACACACCTATTGAGGTGCTATTTGAATTGCTACCTATCTGAGTAGCATGGTTTAGTTTTTTCTTACTGGTTTCTTTCTCAATGGAACGTATGTATTATCGTGGACCTAAATTATCGCTAAGCATTAATTTTCTAAGGTTAAATGCACACTTTGTATTAAAGTCACATAAGTTTAACATTAGACTAAAACATTTGTTTATTATGTTTTTTTTAGTATTATTAGCATATTTTACTAACAGTGTGTACCAAGTTATAGTGTTTCTAGATGGCGCAATTAATTAGTTTCGTAATTTTATGATTAAAACGAAATAATAAATTTATAAAAAGCGTAATATAGCGTAATAATACAATGATTGACTAAGCTGCATCCGTTTATGTTCCACTATTACACATACTTAATGTGTTTATGTTTTTTTTGTACTCTATAATCTCTTGTATCCTTGTAATAGACATATATTACATACATATCGTTTATTTTAATGACATAACAGAGCTCACAACTGGTTTCGTATTTATATTGTAGCTCTCTATCCTTTTCTTCAACGTCATCTGGTTTGAGCCCCGTGAGCTAAGTTAAGGCGACGCTGATATAGCCTCTCAAGGCTATCTATCAGCGTAGGTAGCAAAAAAAAAAAACTTTTCTCCAAACGCCTATCTGCTTCCGTCACAAATAGGCAGGATTATAGACGAACCCCGGCTAGCTCAAAATGAGATAATATCAATCGTTTTGCATAAAAATAAATAAATATTCTTAATGAATGTCTATCTACCATTATTGTGCACCAATCGTATAAAGCATTCGATTTAAATCTACAATATTAAATTTGATTTACATTTTTCATAAGCAATCTCACAGTAGAGCTTTAAATTCCACATTATTTATTCCTTCCCTATAGTGTAATTAATATCTATATCTATATATATAAAAATGAATTGCTGTTCGTTATTCTCGCTAAAACTCGAGAACGGCTGGACCGATTTGGCTAATTTTGGTCTTGAATTATTTGTGGAAATCCAGAGAAGTTTTAAATAAAATTTTAAATATGAAAATGCTCGGAATTAAATAAAAAGAAACAATTTTGTTCTTCCTTTGATGTGTCGTCCGTCGGACGGATTCCTTTTGTTTCTTTTAAGTTTATTTTATACAAAAGTTTAGGTCTTTTATTTATCTATTAAGGCACTACGAAGTCTACCCGGTCAGCTAGTCTAAACTAAAACTCAATTATTAACAGATAATTATGATTGTTAATTGCTTGAAATGGAATAGCAATACAGAGAACTTACTTTTCCGGCATCGGAACAGAAAAGGGGAATTTTCGAATGTTCATTTCTTCAGTGGTTTTTGCTAGTTTTTAAACTTCATTCCTGTAGTATTTACCTATGAAGAATTCGACAATAATACGCACGAAATTTAAGAAATATTTTTAAGTACTGTCTGGTAGTAAATTATCTGTATAATGCTATAAAAATATCACAAAGTTTAGATGTGTGTCCTCACGAATGCTCACAGTGGAAGGCTTTTAGTGCCATGGTTATTTTCTTCTTTTTTTTTTTTTCTTACACTTATCCCACACCATGTAGGTTGGCATGTTGGTTCTTCTACTGCATCCGTTTTCGTTTCTATGGTTTGCATTTTGTTACTATAAAAATTTAAAATAACAATTTATTTAAGGAGGATTAAAAAACTAGTAACATTTTATTTGTTTCTCTGAATAAAAATAATAATGTCATAAATGATTGCAAAAAAGTTTACCATGATTGTTTTCATTATTCATTGATAATTCCGCTAATATTATTGGATTATTGGATTATCAGCGGTTAAAGTCCTTGAACGCTGACATCCTTTCGTTCCGCACGAAAGCATGATTAGAGGACTTCTTTGCTTCTTAGGTAAAGCACGACTCAAGATCCGTCTGGTGTTACCAGAGCACTTATCCAACTTTAAACAAGATATCGAAGCACCAATTGTATTGTAACAATAACCGACTTACTTACCCTTAAATTGGGAACGTATGAATGCTCCAGTGCAGAAATATACAGGACGGTTCCTAAAGCCATTAAATCCGGCGCGATTAATTTATATTCCGCTATATTTGACAGAGATACCAATAATTTTTTTTATTGCTTAGATGGTGGACGAGCTCACAGCCCACCTGGTATTAAGTGGTTACTGGAGCCCATAGACATCCACAACGTAAATGCGCCACCCACCTTGAGATATAAGTTCTAAAGTGTCAATTAAAGTTACAACGGCTGCCCCACCCTTCAAACCGAAACGCATTACTGCTTCACCTAAAATGCCAAAAACCACTTTACTTTAAATGCCTTGCAGATGCGGTGTGCCTTCATCCTGCTGATGGCAGCTTTGTGCGCTCGAGCCGACGAGATCTGCCTAACGTCTGAAGAGGACCCGTATTTGCTATTCGGAAGGAAGACCGCGTACATCTTCTCCAATCGTGGCATCCCAAACGCTAAGGCACACGAAGTACCAGGCAAGTTTGATCTCATCGATAATGTTATGTGCCACGGTTTATGGCAAAATATAATATAATATTAACCTCTAGTGTGTGAAATAAGTAAGCCGGAGCGTAACAAGTCGAAGAATCTATATTAATACTAGCTTACCCCGGCAAACGTTGTGTTGCCTTAAATAAGATTTCTAGGGAAATTCTACTGTAGAAATAAAAACCTCATTTAACCACATAATACCTCATTATAAACAAAAAAATATATCCAAAAAATTAAAATAAAAATAAATGTTTGGGGTGGACAACCCTTTTCACTTAGGGGTATGAAAAATATATAGTAGCCGATTCTCAGACCTACTGAACATACTATTGATACACAAATAAAACCAACAAAACATGGCTGAAAAATGTATAGTATTGTATAGCTCTCAAATATATTAAGTGTATAATCTATGATGTATAGTGAGTAAGTAAGACAGGAGACCGGCTTCGTCCCCATCCCTACTACGTGATGTTTGCTGGATCAGTGGTGACACCTGGTGGGGATAGCTGATCGATTGATAGTTGATCAGTAGTCGACCGGCGAGCGCGGGAGGTCAAATTCAATTAAAAAAAAATCATAATTAAAGGAACTTGAAATTATAAACTCTGAATAAGAATTTATCGTACTACAATTATAATATTTGATTGCCATCTTGCAACCTTATTGCGGATGGAAAAATAGGGGTTGATCGTATAAGAGTGAAAATTGAGAGTAATATGATTTTTTTTATTCTACGTCATGACAAAATAAAAACAAAATTCTCGCAAAAAAATTTAAAGTTTTTAATTAGCAAATAAAAAATAAGGGTTGATCGTAGAAGGGTGAAAATTGAGGATTGTATGTATTTTTGTATGTTGTATCATAAAAAAATAGAAATTAAAAATTTTGTCTAAAAAATAAATTAAAAAATTTAGGGGTGGACTACCCCTAACATTTAGGGGGATGAAAAATAGATGTTGGCCGATTCTCATAGATACCGGATAAGCACAAAAAATTTCATCAAAATCGGTCAAGCCGTTTCGTAGGAGTATGGCAACGAAAACTGTGACACGAGAATTTTATATATTAGATACTAGCTGACCCGGCAGACTTCGTAGTGCCTCAGTCGAGAAATAAAAGACCTTAACTTTTGTATAAAATAAACTTAAAACAAACAAAAGGAATCCGTCCGACGGAGGACACATCAAAGGAAAAACACAATTGTTATCTTATACCTTTAAACGAGCAATTCTTGTATTGCGCACGTTACATGCCTGTGGCAACATTGTATTATTATTATTATTTCAATAGCTTGAGACCTTAAGCACTAGAGTGAAACAGACCTACATTTCGTGTTTTGACACTGATGCTAATCGTATAATTTTCTCAACTCTTAAGTGAGGAGACTGCTTCACTATAGAATACTTGTGTAGGACCTTGTGTTATGCCATGCTTAGTAGGGTGGACGAGCTCACATCCCACCTGGTGTTAAGTGGTTACTGGAGCCGATAGACACCTACGACAGAAACGCCACCCGTCGTGAGATATAAGTTCTAAGGTCTCAAGTATAGTCACAACGGCTGCCCCACCCTTCAAACCGAAACGCATTACTGCTTCACGGCTGAAATAGGCAGGGCTGTGGTACCTACCCACGCGAACTCACAAGAGGTCCTACCACCAGTAACAGTAGGAACAGATTAACAGTTTAGTTCAGGCTTGAAGTTAACGTAGTCGCAAAATTTAGTATTTGGAAACTGTGGACTTCGGTAACTGTCGGCTGAATAGCCGAACCAGTAAAATATTAAAAGCCACAAAATTATTTAAAGGATTCTATTGTAAAAAAAAATTTAACGGGGTCTTCAACCTTAATGCAGCCAACAATGTTTCAACAATCTAGAGCATCAATGTTTTGTTTTTTGTGGTCGCCACGCCACGCCGTTTTCACAAAAATTATGCAGTGAATAAGCAAAATGATTCTTTTTTTGGCAAAAAAATGATTGCTGATTAATTCACTCTGAATCTTTGCGTGTGCTTTTAATAAATAACAAATATGATATTATATATAGAGATATCACTGCTATACTTTTTGTCATGATGATTCTGTATGAATTGAAATTCGTCCAAACATTGACTTCTTGAGACTTAGATTTATTTTCTGACTGTTTCCTAATACTAATTTTATTGCATAATTTGTTAATAGATGATAAACAAAAAAAATTTGTTGAAAAAATTTTACTTCAACTATTTGGTCGTTTTTGAAACAAAAACTTAATATTTCTAATAAATATATTAATAACTAAACCTTCTCAATACATATGTAGATGATACTAATAAAAAAAATACAAACACAAGAGAAAATAGTAGATATGTTTTTGTCTATTTTATAATTTTTTTTTTTTCTGGATGTAGTGGATGTACTAATTCTTAATGCTGAGGATTTTTTTACTGACTAAAAGTAGTAAAGTAATTAATGAATTATTAAAATAAAAATATTGTTATTAATGTAAATGTGCCTTGTAACATAGCTAGCTACACAGAAAAAGCGCGCACCAAACACGCGTTGTTCTGTCTAAGTTAAAATATCCCGCAATAAACGGGAACAGTGGATCTTGTACGAGTTCGTAAAGAAGAAAGAAGGCAACATTTGTCATAATACTCTCTAAAATTTGTTAGTTTCTTTTAAATCACGACACTAACTTCTCTTGTAACTAAAGTGCGTGAGCTGTATCCGTGTTTACTCAGGAAACCGACAGGGGTTTTATTGCCCTAATACTTAATAGCTTATTACGTAGAATACATTACATAAATTAAAATAGCTAGTTGTTAAATAAAAACAATACCCCTTTAATTAAAACAACATCCAGGGCACAATTTTGCTGCCTCATTTATTATGTGTGACAGTTTTCCGATAATAGCGACCCAGTTCGCGCGCGAGGCTGCATCTCATGCACTTTCCCGCCGATTTGAATTATAGTTAAAAATAATTATACTCTATTATACCCTATGCTACTCTATACAATAATACCCTATAATAAATCGACTATGTTTCTTATCGAAATAATCGATGGAGAATGAGGCGGTAGCCATCATACAACGCAAGATATTTGACATTTTCAAGATAATCTTGCATAATAATATGTTTAAACAAGTTTCGACTCAACGCAGACTTCGAGCGCGAACGACTTGTTTTTAGCTGCGAGAATGCAGAAACTGTGGTGCTCGAAGTTCTTGATGCGCTGATGATGAAGTTTGAAGGCTGCAATTGTCACTAGTTTAGATTTATACGACAAAGGGAAGATTTTCCAACGAACGATATTGCTCGATAGACCGACAGTCCAAATGTTGTTGCTCGAAACTTGTTTAAATGCAAGTTTATCTTTAAAATGTCGTAAGCGAGATTCAGGCATCTGTCGAATATCTTGAGTTGTATGATGGCTACCCGCCACAGAGAATTTAGGGCTTTTGGCGGGAAATCGAGAACCGAAGCTATGTGACTTGTTTTATTTGAATGATTAATCTTCCTTCAGGCTCTTAACCTATAATATGCCTGACTTATTAATCGCTTAGCATCTGTGAAAGTACAAGTATCTAAAATGGAAAAATAATCGCTAGTCGCGTCCTATCCGGGCTTAACGAAAAAGTTTGGTTTGGATTCTCACTAAATTCGCACTATTTCGCTACGACATCTGTTACCATCGCGTCTCGTCTCTTTTGATTTCATTTCAATTTCACCCCATAATCGATTTCAGATGAATCAATTTCATTTCATTCCGCTCCATTATACTTTTCATATAACATAAATGGGACTTCGGCTTTTCCTAAAAAAACTGAACTAGTTACTACGGCTAAGAGAATTTTAGAAACAACTTTACTTTTAAAATCGATCAACGGCCTTTTTAATCCTTGAAATTTCAATCTCAAGCCGTAGATATTGCTAACACTGGCCCTATCAAGAGCAGTGCTTCGCAGGATCTACCACCAGATCGGAAACGATCTGAGAAGATCCGACGAAAAACTCAGTGGGCTGTGTCTGTGGGAAGATCTACCAATGACGTGATTTATGAGCTCGGGTCGTATCATGTAAGATCTTATTTAGTTAGAGATGTTATTATGTTCGAGATTAACGACTTTTGACAGCGGACACTTTATTCTCTAATCCTGTACCTGCTAGCGTTCATTCTTAACACGATTACACTAAAAAGACTATTTTCTATTTCATTTATTTTAACATTGCACGCAATGAAACACGATCAAAAATCAAGTGACGAACTTCCAGTCTCGCGGGGAAAACTGGTGCGGCTGCTACCTGCGTACCCGCACGTTACATTGCGCGCTTACTTGAACTAAAACTAAAATAACAAGTCTTGATGATCTATACGTTTAAGATAGTAGCTTTTTTTGTTCCGCGAATTTGATTAACACTCTGAAAATTAGTGTACTTAACCACGCCGAGCTCGGCTTGAATTATATACATATTTGCATTTGTCGACATAACGACACGCATTGTCAATTTGCACGTATATCGGTCGTCCTACTCGAGACCATTGTGCTTAGTGCGAGTTTTGTAACGCTCTCGATAGCGAGCCAGTTTGCTCAAATTTGTATGCAATTGGAACAGCGCCCCTAGCGGCAAACGTACCCGGTGTTATTTTGTGAGTGCGAGTTCATATTAACGTTGTGATCTCGTAACCGAGTAATTTTATCGAAATGAGTACCACGAATGACATTTGTGCGAGTGCGTGTTACAAATTAGTGGGTTTTAACGTTTCGATCGAGTATTTCTTTAGTAGTTCTATTTTTCCAACTAGAGAGGCAAAAGTATCATGCCATAAAGCCTAATCTTTTTTTATGAAAAATGATAATATGGAGTGAAATGGATTTGATTAATTTGAAGCATTAATCCACATTAATCAATTGGCATGGAATGAAATGAAATGAGATCAGATAATGTGGGATAAAATATAATCTCTGCAAAATGCTGATTATATACTGAGATTTTTTTCAGTGGACCTTTTCGAAGACTTCGAGAAGCTACGTCCAGCGGTTTTGTTAATTTTTGTTAAATTTTTGCACTTTCACAGATACTATACAGTTAATAAAACCACGTTACTTTGTTATTGCATAGATGGGTGGACGAGCTCCCGGCCCACCTAATCTTAAGTGGTTACCGGAGCCCATAGACATCTACAACGCAAATGCCGCCTCCCACCTTGAGATATTATTTCTAAGGTCTCAGTATAGTTACAACGGTTGTCCCACCCTTCAAACCGAAACGCATTACTGCTTCACGGCAAAAATAGGCAGGGTGGTGATACCTACCCGTGCGGACTCACAAGACGTCCTACCACCAGTAATTACGCAAATTAATTTTGCGGGTTTGATTTTTATTACATGATGCTATTCCTTTACAGTGAAAGTCAATCGTAAACATTTGATAAGTACGTATTTCATTAGAAAAATTGATACCCGCCGGCGGGATTAGAACACCGGTGCATTGCAAGATACGAATACACCGGACGCCTTAACCTTTAGGCCAGGACGGTCTCAAAATTACACTTATACACGAAGAAATATTAAATACGCATAAACTAAGAAACATTAAATAGACAAAATAAAACAATTCACACAATTTAGCTCCTCGCGGTCCCTCCAAAATGTCTTTTCATCTTTTTTTCCTAGTTGTTCAATTGTAAATGAATAAATCAAAATCAAATCGAGTTTACGTTCTATACGGTGAAAAATGAAGAATTGTGAGTGTGAGTTGAGATATGCTACTCGCTTCGCAGGGCGTTTATTCACCGAGAGCAGCAATAATATTATTTCTCGTATATTGGTAGCACGTGATGTTTTGGCATGAGACCGTCTAAATGAAATACAACGCATTTTAACAGCATTTTAATGGGAACCAACTACTTTCAAAATTATTCAGGTAATGTCACGTGTTCAATACTATTTTGTACCTTTAGAATTAAAGTGGCTCAACCCAAAATTCTTAGTTTCTGGTAAACTTCAATATTGTAATACAATAATTGTATTTTTTTAGTTTTTCGGTTTAAACACTTTAAGGCATGCCATTTTATTTGAAAAAGACAGAAAGAGTACTTTGTCCTTTTCTAGACTAAAAGAGACTGTTTAATTTTATAAGCTGATAGAATAATATAGAAAAGAATAATAGGATACCCTCTAATCGTCACATTGGAAAAAGGTATGGCTTTATCATTTTATCATTTAAATTATTTTTTATTGCACTTATAAAACTAATTTAATTTACAATATGTAACTACATATATCTATAACTAATCCGTACTTGTCAAATTCCTCATAAATTGTCAATATTCTTAATAAAATTCCTATTAATAATATACAAGTGCAAATGTTGAGCTGCTTGCCAGAAATGATATAATAGTGTTTTGTTTTTTTGTTGTTTCCTTGTAGGCTGCCTGTAATAATCAAAATCTGTGTGAAAGGCAATAAATGATTTTATTATGATCTACTAATGGTAGTCCAGTGGTCGAAATTTGACCATAATTTATTTAAATTTTAAGTTTGAACATTATTATAGTTCTATTGTCACCTTTCTATTATCATCATTTCTATAATAATCATTGCTCTATGTCGCCAAGGCTACATTATAGAAAAATAATATTAAAGACAAAAAATCTATTCTCAATTTGACCACAGATTGATAAATCAATAAAAAAAAAAAGTATAAATGCATGTGTGTGTGTGTGTGTCAAATACATGGTAATGTGTGTAAGGTTTTTTTATTCATTTAGTTTATTTTTTTATTGTTTATGCACAATTAAAAAAAATATATTAGCAATCTGCACTACTTCTCTATATTTTCTATAAGTGTGGCAAATTTCATACTTCTCCGTCCGCGCAATTTTCGTAAAAAGGAGTACAACATTTTTGCTTCACGTATTACCTACTTAAAATGTAGGTTCTTAATAATAATACATAAGTGTTTTGAAATATAAAACTAATCTTAAATTTTTTAGTTATACCACTTCCATTCTAAGGGTGCAATTTCGTAAACAAACTTTGCCGTAATGGCGTAACCTTTAAAATACACGGAAACTGCCCAGCATAAACATATTTTTTTAGTAACTTTAATAGAAGTATTAGAATTAGAAGTTTATTATAGAATTTATTTAATTGTAATTACATATTTAGACATACTTAACATAATTAATCTTGGAATAGGTAATTATTTCAGCTTTTTTTAATTAAGAAATTATGTTTTACATAGGTTTAATCATTTACCCGTTGAACGTTTATAAAATGATTGTATTTACGGTAATAGTGTTGATGATCTTCATTAGGTGGCCCAAATATACTAAAATTATTACGAGCATCCATCCTTATTTATAAATGTGTAAAGAAGCAAAATTATTATTACATTGTTCAAATTTCTATATAATTTATAAATATAAATCTGTACGTATGTACCTGTAAATATGTATATTGCGCGCGCGTGTGTGTGTGTGTGCGCGTGTGTATGTGCGTGTGTGTATATATTTCTATAATAGATAGGTACACAGTGTGCAATTCATTTCGAAATTATTCTTGCCCATCTAATGGTTGTCTGGAAGAGATCACTCTTAGCGATAAGACCAAGAAAGAATGTTTCACAATATTTATTCATTTTGTGTACAATAAAGAATACCTACTCTTTCACTGGTGGTAGGACCTCTTGGGAGTCCACACGGGTAGGTACCACCACCCCGCCTATTTCCGCCGTGAAGCAGTAATGCGTTTCGGTTCGAAGGGTGGGGTAGCCGTTGTAACTATACTGAGACCTTAGAACTTATATCTCGAGGTGGGTGGCGCATTTACGTTGTAGATGTCTATGGGCTCCAGTAACCACTTAACATCAGGTGGGCTGTGAGCTCGTCCATCCATCTAAGCAATAAAAAAAAAACAACTCTATGTCACTCTCTCTCTCTCATCAAACAACTCTTTAAAAAAAAGCAATGATTTAATAAGAATTAAATGAAAAAGCAAAGAATTAATATGTATTTACAACTAGCTACACGTCTATAAAATTTTCTAACCGAAAAAAGATATGTGTATAAACCATTAGAATAGATAAAACCTTAAACAACAACATTATTATTAAAAACGAAAGAAAAAATCTTGATATTGTATTGGTTTCACGGCAAAATTTTTAGTGACTACTTAACTTGCTTGAAAGTGAAGAAATACTCTCAAAATCCATTAATTTGCAACTCGCACTCGCACATACAATAATCGAGAGGCTCACTTCGGTAAAGCTATTCGATACATGAGACAGCAACATTAACAAACCTTCTCTCTCCCACAAAATGAGATTCATAAGCTTACCACTAGGTGGCACTGATACAACCTCACACAAATTAAACATATCATTAACATCGACTGAGTAATTAAAAAAACTCGCACTAAGCACAGGTACATTACCCATTACCCGAATAATTATAAATATCGTTAGAAAGCTTGGCATTTCAATTAAACGCCTTAAAAAAACCCTTGCGTGCTACCAATATAAAAGAAAAAATTATCGCTTCTCAAGATGAATAAACGTCCTGCAAATCAAGTAACTCGCACTCAGAGCTCCGCACGTTTCACCGTGAAGAGCGTACACTCGATGCGAGTCATTCGATTCGATTTTTGAAACTCGCACTAAGCCTACATGACTCATCTGTACCGTTAACAATTATTGAGTAACATGACAAATCATCGCTCTGAATTCAAGACTGTGAATTATATTTTTATTTTTTAACTCGTTGTAAGACATACATACGGCTTTACTGAAATCTAACAATATAATCGTGGGTAATTATATTTTAAAATGCCTTTGCGGTGAACATGCGGCCCACCTGATACATACCGATAATCTCCCGAAAATCTAAAACTAGTTAAATAATGATGCACACGGGATATTCTAATGTTACCTGGTGGAAGCTTGAGGAAACTGCAGTAGCCAGGAATACCAGTATTCCAAACAGACTATTACCCTCAAAGACTGTAATGACCTAAACACTTCAACTAGTCACCTGCCTGTAAAATTTGACCAAATATATGCCATCCTATCCTATTTAGGTCGAAAGATAACAGATATGTTCTCTGCAGCTCCAATTGTGCTCCAAATACTCTTTTTGTGGAATACGCATAAAAACTGTTTAAAATCGTAATAATACGAACAAACTTTTTATTTATTGCTTAGATGGGTAGACGAGCTCACAGCGCACCCGGTGTTAAGTGGTTACTGGAGCCCATAGACATCTACCACGTAAATGCGCCACCCAACTTGAGATATAAGTTCTAAGGTCTCAAGTATAGTTACAACGGCTGCCCCACCCTTCAAACCGAAATGCATTACTGCTTCATGGCGGAAATAGGCAGGGCGGCGGTACCTACCCGCGCGGACTAACAAGAGGTGGAGGTGGAGAAGAGGACTCACAAACCTTTAAATGACTGTAACAAAAAAAAATTTAAAAAAAAAATCCAATATTCTCGGCAGGATGCCTGCCCGTAGCCTTTTGGCTCCTCAGTCGTCACGGTTCGCATAACCCTGAAGCTAACGAGACTGCTGAACTCCAAAATCTGGTTGATTTAAAGAACAACATCGTCACGAACTACAAGAATGGAAACTTCAGGAACACTAATGTAAGTTACAAAAATACTAAGTACAACTTATTCATATTTAATTAAGGTAGTCGCTAAGTTAGTCGCCTTTCTTTTTCGTTCTTTCTGTTCTTCTGTTCTTTTCGTTTTCTTGAAACCTAAAATTCTAGTATTTATTAAATGGTTTTATAGATTATTTCATCGTCTCCAAACCATCATATGACCAAAGATTCAATCAAGGCTTCCTCTACAAGTAGTAACTTGAAACTATTAAGGCCATTCACAGTGAACTTCAAAACATCTCTGAAACGAAGTCTAATACGGTATTTTTTAAACTTCATATGCCGTTCTTCCACCGAGCTTCAAAGAATCATCATATTGTAAATTACAATAAGATTGAAAACATTACACATATTGTTTCGTGTGGACACCACCAACATTTTTATTACTGGTGGTAGGACCTCTTGCGAGTCCGCGCGGGTAGGTACCACCACCCTGCCTATTTCTGCCGTGAAGCAGTAACGCGTTTCGGTTAGAAGGGTGGGGCAGCCGCTGTAACTATACTTGAGACCTTAGAACTTATATCTCAAGGTGGGTGGCGCATTTACGTTGTGGATGTCTATGGGCTCCAGTAACCACTTAACACCAGGTGGGCTGTGAGCTCGTCTACCCATCTAAGCAATAAATAAAAAATATGCCCCTGACACAGATTGAAGCTTCAATTATTGATTTTGGTACGTAGACTGGTAGACTGTCGAACCTCAGTCGTGGTAATTTACATCGTTCCCTGCCACCAATAGACCCAGATATTTTTAAAATCCGTTATGTAATGACTCGTATATTAAGCCAATGTTCTAGACTCTTCACTCCGGGTCAACGGACTACGAGTTTTACCAGTCACTAATAGCTCATTAAGGATAGGTACATAAATTCTACATTTGTTTTTGGAGCCTTAATACGAACAACACAGCCGTGAGTTTCCGGCAAAGTCATTACGAAACAACGCACGTATGAATCCATGATAAGGAAACCAAGCATAGTCGAAACGAAATTTAAATAAAATGCAACTATGATAGCGAGCCTTGAAGCTAAAATTTATAAGCTACTAGCTGACCCGGCAGACTTCGTAGTGCCTCAATCGATAAATAAAAGACACAAACAAAAGGAATCCGTCCGACGGGGGGACATCAAAGGGAAAACAAAATTGTTATTTTTATTACCTTTAAACTTTCCCTAGACTTCCACAAATAATTCAAGACCAAAATTAGCCAAATCGGTGCAGCCGTTCTCGAGTTTTACCGAGACTAACGAACAGCAATTCATTTTTATATATAGAGATAATAAGCTTTGCTAAAAAATGGATTTAATTTTTGTAGTTGCAAACATAAAATAAATAAACACGACAATATGTAATTGAAAAATTATTTTAGTATTGGTTTTTTACGGTGTTTTTACTTACGAAGATTTCACGTTTCAGTAATTTCAATTGAGTTTGCAATACAACTAGAAGGTAGGTAGCAGCCGTTCGCGTGTTCGTAATAACATATACCTACCTACACGCGCGACACTATATTTTTGATTGTGTTTCATTGCGTGCAATTTAAAAAACATTGATAAAATAAATAAATTCGAAAGTGGTCTCTTTAGTAATACTATCGTGTCATACCTGTTTTAGCTTAGAGAAACATAGATATGATCAAAACCTAAAACCATAGACCGAAGACTTCGCTTCCCTTCTGGTGTGAATAGGTCATAGTAGCTCATAGACACGAAACTGCCATTATGCACGTTGAGACGTGGGGCTAAAGGTAGAAAGAAATTGATCGCCTTGTTAGGCTATTGATCCTGATTAGGGCACAACGTTGTCAGGATTCAATTCTCATACTCGATTGTTAAAAACATTTCATAGTCGGTGTCCGTTTTCGGTATTCATAACATAGGACAATACGGTAACTATGTGCCATTGAATTTGGAACGTTTGTTGTTTTTCTAAAGTCTTCGACCACTGTTTGTGACCGTATGTATGGTTATCATAATTATACTGAAGTTCAATCCTCAGCCCGTTAATATAAAGAGCTTTCGCATCAGTTCGTGCAACATAGATAATATACGCTTAACAGTTTTAACCGTGAAGGATCGTGCGGTCCAAAGGCTCACGTCTCATAGACGGTGGCATTCTATGGCTCGAACTCTAACTCAATATAAAATCTAAGTGATGACAAAAACCGTGCAAATAGACCACGACATTTTTCCATCTCATGTACAGCAAGTGTATTCTTTAGGCATGTTGTTACGCGCTGGGGTTCGGGATAAATAAAATTTCACCAAAGTACAACTAAAAACTGTATTCAACACTTAGAACACTTAAAACGCTCAACAAACACTTTAAAACTCTCAATTCGCTTCTTCCGCTTCGCTTCAGGTGATCCGTTCGCTGTTTCGCTTCGAGTAGTTCCGATTACGAACTGACTGCGTGCGCGTGCCATCTCTGCAACGCTTTTATAGCCGATACCACATTCCTGGAATTATCGAGAATATTCCACACATCTCTAGTAATGTGTTTCCGCTATCTGAGATGGCGTTGTACTTCTCGATCGTTCTAGGTGCTACTAGGTCCTTCAATATTCGTTCGACTATTCGGCGATAGATGGCGTTACTCTTACCGGCGTAACAATATGTGAATCATTGATTTCAGCATCGAATCTGCACGGCCGACTTTAACTTGCTGGAACGATGGAACTGGAAACAGAACAGCAGCACGGCCGGCGATCTCACCAGCGACGGATACGTGACGACGCAGCAGTTGGCACAGGCCTGGAAGCAGCGGTTCCCTGGATTATTGACGTCGAACACTTACAACTATTTGGTACGGTATTCGTGAATGTATTCGTTGCTTTTTAAATTAACACGCAATATTATTTGACGGGCTCTTACCACGATTCACACGTTTCATATTTCCTGTGTACATCAAATGAAAATCAAGGGAAAAATAGATTGAAAGTCGACGACGACCTGGTCCCCTGATCGCGCTGCTAGTGCTATGTATAAGATGTGTTTTTAAAAAAGATAAAGTATGTAAATAAACTAATACTGTACAAGTAATCGCGTTCAGTCGATCGGAAACGTGTGATGTGGACGCCTTTATATAATATAATAGACACATGTCTTTTAGTAGTTCCTCAACATATAGAATGCAATGACAAGCAAAGCACAGAGATATTGAAACAAAAAAAAAATAAGCGGTACGGTTATGTAAATAAAACTTTATATTTATTTTCAGTTCAAATTCGTCGAAGAACCACGTTCTAGCAACTCGTTTAGAGCGTTCTCGGAAAGTTTATTCGGAGGCCAGAACGAAGGTTTCGATGCCCCCAAAGAGAACGACGAAAAACTGCTAAGGGTATTGTTAATATTTGAGTATTATAAGTTACTCGTTAATATCGATCACTTTCGGCTATCAATTAAAAAATTACTTGTCGTAACTTAATGATATTGTGACGGATTTTACTTTTACGTACAGCCACTGAAAACGTTATCTATACACTTTTATAGTCTGTGGTATAGAACCAAAAACCCGCCAAAACTACAACATGTAAAATTACAGTCTTCTTACATTTTAACTATAAAATGTTGTATTCTAAATACGTTAAATAATAGTTTCGTTCGCTTAACGGTAGGCAGCGGCTTAGCTCTGTCCCTGGCATTGCTGATGTCCGTGGGCGACGGCAACCACACACCACACAGGTAGGTTGTATGCTCATCTGTCTACAAAGACAATAAATAAAAAAAAGTCAGAAACATTCTCTAGAGTGGAGAAAGTTTCATCACAATCGGTTGAATTATCTTCGTACGCGTAGAATAGAAACATTTATATTCGTTTCTTAAAACTACCTACGTGCCATAACGAGAAAATTAACTTCTCGTTGTCTTAAACATTAAAAATTCCAAAGCATAATATGACGTTTTGCATTCCTGCTTTTGTTGGCAATGAAGTGTAGGTACAAACGCGATTTTTTGTTATTTTTATTATTTCTCGTTGTCAAAGTACCTAGTAATCTTTTATCGTTGATTTTTTCCCTAATAGCCTTGAGAGGCTATTTCAGCTTCTCCTTGACGTGTAGGTGAGCTCACGGGGCTCAAACCGGGAGTGTTACTAACACTGGCCCTAGCAAGAGCCGTGTTTCGCAGAATCTACCAGCGGATCGGAAACACGACCCACTGAGAAGATCCCGCGAGAAACTCAGTGGGCTGTGTCTATAGGTGTTTGTTTTTTCGTTTGGCTTAAACGTTCTAGAACATTCAGATGTCTCGCGAATAATAATTGAATGTTGCCGTTTTTCTAACTAACATAAATAATAATCCATCACGTTCATGACCTGTGCTATGTAACGGATAACCGTGTAGTGTGTGCCGGAGCCACCACAGATGAGGTCCAAGTGTCAATTGTAAATGTAGGATTCTTATCCGGGTACTAGTATCAGAATCGGTGGCTGCGTCCGGCTTCATTAAGTTCTCTGAAGTTATTGCTAGACGCCGATAGATCATATCGAGAGGTTTTTACTGGTGGTAGAACCTCTTGTGAGTCCACACGGGTAGGTACCCCCACCCTGCTTATTTCTGCCGTGAAGCAGTAATGCGTTTCAGTTTCAAGGGCGAAGGGTTACAACTCATATCTTAAGTTGGGTGGCGGCATTTGCGTTGTAGATGACTATGGGCTCCGATAACCACTTAACATCTGTGACCCATGAGCTCGTCCACCCATCAAGCAATAAAAAAAAAATCGCTTAATACGCGACATTTATCTTTGTAATTAAAGGTGCGTTTTATTCGATATTAGTATCGACAATCCGATGTTTTTAATTGAACTTCAATTATGTTTACCTCATTCAAATAGCTGAAAGAAGTCTTTTTTTTCATGATATAAGTATGTTCCAAATTTTACACTTTTTTTTATTTTTTTTTATTGCTTAAATGGATGGACGAGCTCACAGCCCACCTGGTGCTAAGTGGTTACTGGAGCCCATAGACATCTACAACGTAAATGCGCCACCCACCTTGAGATATAAGTTCTAAGATCTCAGTATAGTTACAACGGCCGCCCTACCCTTCAGACCGAAACGCATTACTGCTTCACGGCAGAAGAAATAGGCGGGCGGTGGTACCTACCCGTGCGGACTCACAAGAGGTGCTACCACCAGTAAAAAACTTTAAATGGTTCTCCTATAACGTTACAAAAATGTCGCTTATTCCAAATAGCTTTTCACCCCGATTCGATTTATTTAACCATATTCTATGTCAAATCGTCGTATTCCAGCCACTCAAGTACTGCGACGCTTGGAAGAACCAAGTCGACGAGAACAACAAGACTCTAGAACAGAAAAACATATTTGAATCGAAGCAGGAATATAAAGAGGTAATTGTAGAGAGAGAGAGAGAGAGAGGAGACAGAGAAAGACAGAGACAGAGAGAGAATGATTTATTTTATACAAAAATTGATAAATGCTAAACATAAAATACAAAAAAGTACAATTGTTGATAAAAGCGATCTCTTCCAAACAAAAATCAGATGAACAAAAATCATTAGGAAACATATTAGACGCGGTGTACCTATCGATTGAAATATATATATAGGTACACGTGCACACATACATATAAATATATACAAATATATACACATACCACATATATGTAAATAAATAGCTACAAACTAAAATCGATCTTACAAACGCTACTTTGAATTTATATATATGTATATACTATACTATATAATATGTATATACTAAGTTTCAGATATGCCTTCAACGGCTGTCCCACCGTTACGTTGTTGATGTCTATGGGCTCCAGTAACCACTTAACATCGGATGAGTTATGAGCGCGTCTATCAATCTAAGCAATAATAAACTGCAAACTGAAAATCTATGAAAAGTTTCTAAGAAATATTTGCATGTTTATTTTTTTTGATAACCAGATGATTTCGAACGTTTCTCTGAGGCTGGGCTTCAACTATGACCTACAGAAGAACACAGTGTTGAGCATCTACCAGATGTGCCGATACAACAAGGCTTGGGACGTGACGCAGATCTCGCCCTGGTGCGCTGTAAGTGTTAGAAAACAAAACCAAGCTATAGCTTTTACTACTTATCTGCTGTTTTTTTTTCCTACCTAGGATAATAGCCTTGAGAGGCTATTTCAGCGTAACCTTAACTAGTAGGTGAACTCGCGGGGCTCAAATCTGACGACGTTGCTAACACGAACCCTAGCAAGAGCCGTGCAGAGCAGAATCTACCACCGGATCGGAAACGCGACCCACTGAGAAAATCGATATTTCATTAGAAGAATTTTTCTAATGAAATACGTACTCAACGGATGTTCACGATTGACTTCCACGGTGAAGGAATAACATCGTGTAATAAAAACCAAACCCGCAAAATTATAATTTGCGTAATCACTGGTGGTAGGACCTCTTGGGAGTCCGCACGGGTAGGTACCACCACCCCGCCTATTTCCGCCGTGAAGCAGTAATGCGTTTCGGTTCGAAGGGTGGGGTAGCCGTTGTAACTATACTGAGACCGTAGAACTTATATCTCGAGGTGGGTGGCGCATTTACGTTGTAGATGTCTATGGGCTCCAGTAACCACTTAACACCAGGTGGGCTGTGAGCTCGTCCATCCTCTAAGCAATAAAAAAAAAAAAAAACCGGCGAGAAACTCAGTGTGCTGTGTCTGTGGGTTAATTTACTCGTCGAGCCCTTGAACGGTGACCGGTGCTTGTGGTACCTAAAAGCACCGTTAGTGGATCGGGAGGATCCGTAATGACGTGTTTTGGGCATCTGCGCACTGTTCAGTCCCACATACCCACATTTCAGAAGTCATCGTGGCCTAAAGGATAAGACGTCCGGTGCATTCGTGTTGAGCGATACACCGGTGTTCGAATCTCGCAAGCGGGTACCAATTTTTCTAATGAAATACGTACTTAACAAATACTCACGATTGACTTCCACGGTGAAGAAATAACATCGTTTAATTAAAATCAAACCCGCAAAATTATAATTTGCGTATTTACTGGTGGTAGGACCACTTATGAGTCCGCGCGGGTAAGTACCACCACCCTGCCTATTTCTGCCGTGAAGCAGTAATGCGTTTCAAGTTGTAGGGTGGGGCAGCCGTTGTAACTATACTTGAGACCTTAGAACTCATACCTCAAGGTGGGTGGCGCATTTAGGTTGTGGATATCTATGAGCTCCAGTAACCACTTAACACCAGGTGGGCTGTGAGCTCGTCCACCCATCCAAGCAATAAAAAAAATCAAGGTTCGAACTAATTAGACCTGTTAAAACTTATTTAATTACTTAACTCATATTAACTCTACGAAAACCAGGCGTTCACGCGTGAAGACTTAAAACGCTTGGAGTACGCCGAGGATTTAGAAACTTATTACAAATACGGTTACGGGTCCACAGTCAGTGAGAAGATCGGCTGTGGTATTATCAAGGACATGGTTGACTTCTTCAAGAACCACGCTGAACGGGGTGAGCCGGCAATTCATTTAATATCTACATTTTTTTATTTTCCGAGCAGGCAGACGAGCTTACGGCCCACCTGATGGTAAGTGGTTACCGTCGCCCATGGACTTCAGCAATGCCAGGGGCAGAGCCAAGCCGCTGCCTACCGTTTAATACTCTCCACAATCCTCGTTTGAAGAAGGACATGTCATAGCGCTCGGGAAACACCGTGGAGGGGAGCTCATTCCATAGCCGGATGGTACGTGGCAAAAAAGACCTCTGGAAACGAACTGTGGATGACCGCAGTGGCTCCAGGTAGTATGGGTGAACTCTACTCCGGTGGCGGGCGGTGCGATGGTAAAAACGAGATGATATAAAAGATGAGACATAAAGTATTAGGGGTTTTTTAATACAAGTACAGCTAGCTTTATGCGAACGTGACCCGTTTACAAATCGATGCCTCCAATGAACACTACAATAACTCCAAATTCGTACGTTTACAGGAGGAGAGTTTAAACGAAAAAAGTTGATAAATATATCTGCAATAATAAAGATTTTATGGTTTTTTCTTGTGTAACTAGTTGATTTACTCTTGCTTCGAACCCCATTAATAATGAATTTGTAATAGTTTTAAAATAGTGAAGCGATTTCCGTGAAAAACGAAAATTTCAAAATTTTGAGTTAGAGTTCTGTTCATTGGAGGCATCGAAATCGTCTTTTCGCATTAAAAGTGTACAATTTCCTTAAATATTCGAAATTGAGTTAATATGTGGAATCATTTGGTATCATCAGTATTTTTCTCATAAATACTGTCAAAAGAGCGTTGTATGTAATATATAGTTTTAGATTTTTTTTTAACTTTCCTATATTTTGAGTACATAATTTTAAATATCTTACTTTAAAAGACAGATAATGTAATTGGTAAAAAAATCAAAAAATTATGTTGCAAAGATGATTAATATTAAAAATATCACATGTTAAACCTTTAAAACACTCTTCTGTAAAATTCGTAAGTTCTGAGATTATACAGTTTTAATGTGAGAAGACGAAATGAACGAACTCTCTTTCAGACATAAGGACTATAATACAACCGTTCTACTTCTCAGACCGGAATGAGTCATCATGCTTTGCAGCGATGTTGATACCCGCCCGTACAAGTTCTCAATAAGCCCTACCAGTAACATAAAGAGATACAGTGTGCTTAGTGCGAGTTTTTTAACGTTGTCGATAGCGTAAAGGTAACTTAAATTGGTATGCACTCACGACAGCGCCCCTAGCGGAAAACGTAGGCAAACGTTCCAACTCCATACAATTTTGAGTTAACTGTTACGCTATCGAGAGCGTTAAAGAACTCGCACTAAGCACACTGATATCTGGGTAAATTAAAAAATCTATATGTATAAAAATGAATTGCTGTTCGTTAGTCTCGCTAAAACTCGAGAACGGCTGGACCGATTTGGCTAATTTTGGTCTTGAATTATTTGTGGAAGTCCAGAGAAGGTTTAAAAAGTAGACAAATATGAAAATGCTTGGAATTAAATAAAAATAACAATTTTGTTTTCCCTTTCATGTGCCCCCCGTCGACGGATTCTTTTTGTTTGTTTTAATTTTATTTTATACATAAGTTTAGGTATTTTATTTATCGATTGAGGCACTACGAAGTCTGCCGGGTCAGCTAGTTAAAGATAAAATTGGATTAAGAATCAGTATTGTATTAGTTAAAAAATCAATAACTTCATGTTTGTCATTACAGAGTTACGTCAACAACCAAAAGCCATGATCCAACTGACGGACTACCCGATGATCCTGATGGCTCTGACCAAGCTCGGGTCGCGGCAGGACCCGGCCCCCATCACGGGAGACAACTACCACACAAACACCGCGCAGGCCCGCAAGTGGAGCTCCTCCAACATGGTCCCATTTAATGCTAACATAGCTGCTGTTTTGTACAAGTGAGTTTACACTCTATATAGCCTCTAACATGGTTCTAATTTCCGGTCACCGTCCTCGTCGAACCCGTTGCTTGAGACGAAGGACTCGACGAGCGAACTAACCCATAGACACAGCCCACTGAGTTTCTCGCCGGATCTTCTCAGTTAGTCGCGTTTCCGATCCGGTGGTAGATTCTGCGAAGCACTGCTCTTGCTAGGGTTCGTGTTAGTAACGTAGTCAGTTACACTGTTATGACAGTACAAGTAACGCCATCTATAGTCAAATATCAAAAAAGACATCGATACAACTAGTACTCTCGAGAACAACCGTGCTATGTTGGTGAGAGCAACGACATCTATTGTCGAATACAGAAAACAGATATGCAGACGCATTTTTCTAGAAAATTGTAAACAATCGTATGAAAGTCATAGAGTCACTTCACATTTAAGAATAAAAGCGTTGCACAGACGATGTGAAGGCAGTTAATAATCAGTTCTATTCAAGGCGAAACAACGAAGGCATCATCTGAACCGAAGCGAAAAAGTGAATTGCATAATTGAAATCAAAGTTAAAGCGTCGTAAAAATACAAATTGAATTTTCACTAGTACTTCCGTGAGTTTTTACCTACCCGTGAGGACTCACAAGAGGTCCTGCCACCAGTAAATTAATATATTACAATTAATCTAAAACCCCAGAGCGTAACAATATAATACTTTATTATTATTATTTGAAATAAAACTCCCAATCTGCTGCTCTGTACAACAAAGGCTGTACTGTACTATACTATACTAAACCTGTAGCTCATCTTGTATCGCACCTAGTTTCATGTGATTTCCGAAATCAATAGACAGTAGAACGTGATAGCCGCCAGGCACCTTCAGACATGAGTTCGAACTCCCAATTAGTTTATTGGCGGTAGGACCTCTTGTGAGTCCGCACGGGTAGGTACCACCACCCTGCCTATTTCTGCCGTGAAGCAGTAATGCGTTTCGGATTGAAGGGTGGGGCAGCCGTTGTCACTGTACTCGAGACCTTTAGAACTTATATCTCAAGGTGTGTGGCGCATTTACTTACGTTGTAGATCTCTATGGTCTCCAGTAACCACTTAACATCAGGTGGGCTGTGAGCTCGTCCACACATCTAAGCAATAAAAAAAACATTAAAAAAAAGTAGAGAGACATTTTTTGGCAACCCTAGTTTGCACACTGCTGCTTTAGACGTCTCGAATTAAACTCAAGCGGCAATATTCAAAAATCGTAAAATCCGACGATACCATACTAATTAGTGACTTCAACCTCACAGGTGCACTACGAATGGAAACTTCCAGATCAAAGAACAATACCAAGTATTGTTCTTGGAGAACGAGAAACCAATGAACATTGAAGGTTGTTGGGTTGGACTCTGCGATTGGTCGGCGGTTAAATCGAAATTCGATCCAGACAAATGCGATCTTCAGTTCTGTAACGCGGCCGCACGATCGACTGGCTTCGTTAGTCTTATTTTAACTGTGGTTTTATTCTGTATCAATAATTAATCAATGGTTACATAAATTTAGACTTTACGGTTATGAAGCTAAAATTCACGATCGCATCAATAAATAGTCTTGTTCTTATCCAATTAGGTGATATGACACGATTTTTTTTGATCAACACACTTATGTATTATAATTATCTTCAAAAAATCCATTATTTGAATTATTTCAGTAGTGAGTTGGGTTTGTTTGAGCTGAGTGAGCTTACTTACCCGCCCGACCGTAGCTAGAATAACCCCTTAGACTGCTACCAGCGAACAGGTAGGTAAAAAATAAAAAAATAAAGACCCACTAGTGGGCAACCATCTTTATTTGCATTACGTAATAAATTAGGAGTTTGATATTTAACTAGCTTTTGCCCGCGACTCCGTCCGCGTGGAATAGTTACTTTGGCATAACGCTATATTTTACCCCCCACTTAATTTACGTAGAAAGAAAATATTTTTGAATTATAGTATGCTAAGGAGCTGAGCTGTTTAAACCCCCATTTTGAAACATTTTTTATTTATGCTCTTATCTTAGCGTGATGTTATATAGCCTATAGCCTTCCTCAATAAAAGGGCTATCTAACACTGAAATAATTTTTCAAATCAGGCCAGTAGTACCTGAGATTAGCGCATTCAAACAAACAAACTCTTCAGCTTTATAATATTAGTATAGATTCAAAAACCTTAATTCGATTGCACTTCCTTTGCGATTATAACATATTATTGTACCTAGTTGTTAATCGTTCACGTTATAAATGATATTATATACCAGTAGACTGTTATTAAATGAAGTACTTAAATGTTTGTTAGTTTTTTTGTGTATTAAACATTGTAATTAGTAGACAGCGGCTTGGCTGTGCCGACGGTGATCACTCACTACCAAGTGGGCCTTATGCTCGTCTGCCTATATAATGGCAATAATAGCAATTTTTTTTTCCTTCTTTTTTGGCTGTATGTTTTTTGTACAACACTACTCAATCTAGATTTCTGTGCTACAAAAAATTATGACGACAATTAAAAAAACATACCAACACTGCTACTATGTATGTTTAAATTATTAGTTACTGTTATGTTTTAACATCCTATAGGTAACGTTTTTTTGCCATCGCTTTTGTGTTTTATTTTATTTTATACAGTTGATTTTTGTACATTCAAGTATATTATTGTTGGATCAACCTCAAATAAAATGTTACGGAAATACACATCTCTTTTATTGCTTAGACTGGTGAACGAGAACACGGACTGGCTGATGTTAAGTGGCTACGGGAGCGTGTAGACGAACACAATATGATTGCCGCCACGTACGAGACTTGCCTCCGTCGGAGCCCCGTGGTTCGTCAGGAACATCGACCTCCACGACGACCTAGACCTAGAGTTTATCAGTAAGTATGTACAGTCGGCATCAATGCGCCATTTCGATAAAGCGGTGCGACACGAGAACCCTCTCGTCGTGGCCGCAGGTAACTGCCGATCCTGCGAACCGAATGGTAAACCATCGACGTCGCCCAAAACACGTCATTTCGGATCCTCCCGATCCACTAACGGTGCTTTTAGGTACCCCAAGCACCGGTCATCGTTCGTCGAACCCGTCGCTTGCGACGAAGGGCTTGACGAGTATATTAACCCTCAGACACAACCCACTGAGTTTCTCGCCGGATCTTCTCAGTGGGCCGCGTTTCCGATCCGGTGGTAGATTCTGCGAAGCACTGCTCTTGCTGGGGCTAGTGTTAACAACGTCCATAGAGCCCCATGAGCTCACCTACTTGTTCGGTAACGCTGGCATAGCCCTCTAAGCCTACCAGCATAGGTATAAAAAAAAGACATTTTATGACCCAGCAATGTATTACGTACAAAAGTGGGTTATCAATAACCATCTCAGCTGACATCGCGGATCTGCTACCCTCTCTCGAATCATAATTAAACTTGTGTTACATACAAATTACTTTATCTAATTACCAAAAATATAATTAACAACTAGCATTTTATATGTAGTTAATACAACACTTAAAATTGATAAATAATATTTTGCCGTTCATGTTAATGTGGTTTATTGTTCATTCTCTTCGGGATCTTCTGAGTCGGTCTCTTCATTGCCGAAGGTCGTGTCTAATTTGAAATGGTGATCACTCGATGCACTATGGTTCCCCTCGTCGGGATAACTACATTTAAATACTGTGGTTTATCAGGACACAGGGTACACATCGATAACAAGCTATAATAATATAACAATATATTAAAAATCATACAATAATCACATATTATTCAATAACACAATAAGCTTCATGTACTTTCAACATTCTTTCTCAAAATAATTTTATTCAAGATGGCGACGAAAACCCGTTCACAAAAAAAATTTTAGTCACACTCCGGTCTCGTATCAAGGCTGCAATCCACACGCGATACCAGTGTTCTACTGATCGCGTAAAAAAAAACTAAAATTTGTATGGAGTTTTAATAGCTTCCTTACGTTTGCCGCTAGGGGCGGTGCTCCAACTCCATACAAGTTCGAGTTAGCTAGGAGATTGCGAAATTAAAAATATTCGCACTAAGCACAAAGATGTATGTAACATGTAACCTTTACAAGTATTCTAAATCCGATAGATGTATACGTTTGTCTCTTTTTAGTTTCATAAATTTTCAAATCACAATGTCATTTGAGAAACTTAATAGATCCGATACCTTATTTAAGTTCACCTCACCAAATTTCGTCTAATATAAATACCTATATAATAAATAAATATCCTATGAGTGTTGGAAAAATAGAGACAAGAAGAATTTATAAGCGGCACCCAAAAACCATAAGTTTTGTTTTAAAGGCTATATGAAACACGCAATAGTTTAATAAAACAAATTTAAAAATTCCAGTAGCTCTTATTTTTGGAAATTTAATTTACAAAAAACTTAAATGTTACTCGAGATGATTTTACTCGGTATGTAGATTAACTATGAAAAAACCAAATTCTCACTAAAAACTAAATCAGTAATTAACTTGACGATAATTATCTATCACAGTGTTTCATTAGAACTGTATTTCTATATCACAACTAAACCAATTTTGAAGAATACATTTTTTTAATTTTTTAATTCACGTTACTGACATCTTCATGAAAGAGGTAAAGGAAGGTAAAGGTTTTCTTAAACCAGTTTCTTCATTTGATGATATAAACAATATTTCATATGAATATTGTTTGGACTATTGTTTAATGGCCATTTGAACTGAAGTCTCGGTGACCTTTAAAATATACACTGATTTTTAATTACTCAAATAGAAAATGTATGGAAATTAGGTTTAATCGCAATTAAAAATCTTCTATCTTCGTTCATTTTATTATAAATTACATCCAACAAACGTTATTATACATTGCTGAAGTCCATGGGCGACGGTAACCACTCACCATCAGGTGGGCCGTATGCTCGTCCGCCTACAAGGGCAATAAAAAAAAAAAAAAAAAAAAAAAAAAAAAACGTTATGGTGTTAAGATTCATTTTAACAATTAACAGCTGACTCAGAAGGATTTTTGTCACTTACGTCATTTTATAAAAACAAGGTTCCTGTTTTTGCTCTAATCATAAATACAGCCGATTAACGAATAACAAATTACAACTGTATCCTATACAAAGTATTTAAGGGCTTCAAATTAATTCTACAGAGATAGGGCACTATTTTGTACAATGACGTCATCATTCAAGAGAGAGCAATACCAATTGCATGCAGCAATACCAAATGTGACCAACAGTCACATTGAGAAAAGTGTAGCAGGTAGACGTACCAGGAGCCAGCAAACTATTTAAAGTCTATCTTAAAAAGCTTCTAATAATTTCAAATGAAGCTACAGCTTTTAAGTTCTAATAAACATCATTTGAAGTCGCCCTAAAGGAAAAGGCGGTCAAGTCCGGTGCTGCGGTTGTACTGTACAAACTGAGACCTTAGAACTCATATCTCAAGGCGTGTGGTGGCATTTACGTTGTAGTTGTCTATGGGCTACGGTAACCACCCACCTAAGCCATAAAAAAAACAAATAAAAACCAAAACGTCATAAGTGACAAAACAACTTGAAACGATAAAATACAACAAGTGCTATTGCTATATTTATTTTTGTGTAGCATATGATCGACACGTACGATTTTTATAAATAAGTAGTAACGCTCTCTCCTACATATCAAAGATGAGGGAAGCGAACGCAATGTCATATAAATAAGGCCTATTTTCCTACTTAATTTGATGAAGAACAAGTGATATCACAACGGAGGCACTGCCTATATTATAAATTTGATAACCTAAAACGAGCACAAATCACGTCCCTTCCGTAACACTGCCCGAACTCACATTGCGCGTCCTTTTCCCGCTACCGGTAGCGGATTTGTTCTTGTGTCTCTTTCGCTCACTGTCTTCCTCACTAACACTATTACACCGCGGCTTCGGGCTGAGCATCGTGTCCGAGCTCACCGAATCCCTTTGGGACTTCTTCCTTTGACGTTTAGGTACATTTTCACCCATCAACGTTTCGGTGAACTGCCTCTGCTTCGCCTCCCAAGCCAGGTTCTGCCTTTGAATGACGTCAGGGTATTTCCTCTCGAACTCCACGTCGGGCGGTATGAGCAGCTCCCAGCCGTACCGGGGATTGTATTTGGCGACTGAACGTATTATTTCCAATACGTCTAAGGGCGGCAGGCGTACAGCCGCGGTCACCTTCCGACGGTCGATGTACGTGTTCTGAGTGAAGAGGTACAACTGAAATATGAAAATTTTAATCTGTTAGACTATATACAAATATGGATTATATCTGGGAAAGTGTTTATAATTGTGCGTAGATTGCTAGTTTGGTACCGGAGGCTGTCTATTTTTCTATTATTAATTTAGAATCTAAACAAAAAATTTACACCTTATGTGAGTGTTTATCAGCAGGCTATGACGCGTCTATAACCGGATTTATTTTAAGGCGCAATTGTCATTGTGACTATCATTACTCATCATAAGTGCAGGGGGTACAGAGCCTCACTATGTGGTCCCTGGCGGCTACTAGCAGCGGGGGTGGGGGGAGCACACCCCTCTCACTAACACTACTCACTATGTGGTCCCTGGCGGCTATCAGCAGCGCGGGGGGCGCGGGCCCGGCGCGCGGGTACAGGTCGGCGGAGCGCGCCGCCCACACGCCGCGCACGCAGCACGCCACACTGGACAGCGCGCTCACTGCGGCGCTCTCACTCACGGCGCTGCCACTCTCCGTGCGGACGAGCGACCGGACGTCACTCAATGTCATCAACTTAGCTGTGGTCAAAAACAATGACAACCTTAAAGAACCTGATACAGTTTAATGTTTTTCCAAACAGTACTCGATGAGTATTGTGATATAAGGTGAACTGACATTTCAGTAGATCATTGGCTTCTGACAACACTACTTTCATTTATTATCCAGGGCATTTGCTTCATGGTTAGTGACTATGGAGGTTATTTTATATAGATTTTTTTTTGCATTTCTACATCCCTTCCTGTTTCAAGAAAATCTTAGTAATATGTATAACTTAACATCAAAATTATATAACTCAATCAAATATTATTTGTAGAAGAAAAATTAACAAATTATGTATTAATATTGTGTTATAAAATTCCAATAGATATACTCACCATTTAAAAGTAAATTCTTAATTTGCTCTACAACTGAAGGCCGTTTGGTGGGAACTATATCCGCCTCATCTTCAGGCGGTGGTGGTACGAGATTCCGGATATATTCATGAGCGTTCAAACTTAGGGCTGAGCCATCAAGTGTAGTTTGACTGAACAGTTTTAGGCGTTCCAACTGCAATTTATTCATCAAGCATATTTTAACAGAACAACAAAGTTAATTTACCTACTGTATTCCACTTTTTTATAATAGATTCTTATAGCATATACATACGCTTAAAACATACATATCAAAACATATTAGCTCGAGACTACAGTTAATCCAACATATTTCATTCCCATAATGAATAAAAAATGTAATTAAAATTTATTAAACCTGCAAATTTATTAATTTACCGGTGATTACATATTTTCCTACCCACAAACAGGTATGTGAGCTCACAGGCTCAATTGTTAAAACGACTCTACCTTGAGCCTTAATTTGAATCATATTCATAAGCTTCATACAACTAAAAAAACAATGAAAAGAACCTTCGGATCGTCAATTGAATTGATACTGATAAATGGTAATTTATGAACTCAAATTTCAGGGTATTTTCAGGGCATTTTTTTCACTTTACTTTTAGATTATAAACAATTCATTTCAAAACTAATTTGATAGGTCAAGTTAATGTTTGACATTTAATGTAACCTAGGATAATGTAATGTTTGACATTTAATGTAGGAAGTACAGAAAAAAATTACTAGTCAGAAGGCCAATGCCACTGACATTAAATTTAACCACTCACTTCAGCTTGATCGGTATTTGGATTCACCCAAAACGCATCATACCAAGGCTCTGCAGTCACACGTTGAGTTATAGTTTCGTAAGATTTCTCTCGTGCTTTCTTGGCCACATCTGTTTCTTGACGAGCAAATTTTACGGTCACCTGAAAAACAATTTATTAATATATTAGTACCCACTATCCTAACCCAAAATAGTCCCAAGAGACAAATTATCATGCAATTCATTGAACAGTTTGTCAGTCTTTTTATTCTCTTTGTTATCAGCATAGATTGCATTGCAATGTGTGATGACTGCAGTAACATGTGCAGCTGCTAGTGGATTCACCAGGAAATGACCACCCATTTACGACTAGGCTTATTTACTATGAAAATATAGTCATAAATACTAGCTGACCCGGCAAACGTGGCTTTCCCATATACATTATTTCAAAAAAAAAAATTTTTAGGTGGACCACCCCTTGGACATTTAGGGGTATGAAGAATAGATGTTGGCCGATTCTCAGACCTACTTGATATGCACACAAAATTTCATAAGAATATTTTGTGCCATTTGGGAGGTGTTTAGCAACAAATACTGCTATATGAGAATTTTATATATTAGATAATATTAATAGGAGTGCAACCTTAATTAGTTAGATATGGTACTAAATACCTTACTAGAATCCAATAATCTACCTAGAATATATATCTAGAATAGAATAATCATACTAGAAAAATTCAGCAATTTGAAGATGGCTAACTGAGATTTAATTTTCTCAGTTTTATATTTTAACTTTTTATATTGTCCATACAAACCTGTTGTGGTTCAGGTTCATTCTCTTCCTCTTCAGGATCATCAGCCTTGCTCTTTTCTTGTTTACGTTTATCTTGCTTATCATGATATGTGTATGACTGCCTCATTTGTATTATACCTTAAATTAATTAATTATTATTAACTAAACAATAAATGACAAATAAATTCAACTGCAAGCATGCAAGCATTTAACGGTAGGCAGCGGCTTGGCTCTGCCCCTGGCATTGCTGAAGTCCATGGGCGACGGTAACCACTCACCATCAGGTGGGACCGTATTATTTTCTAGAAGTTTGGCATAAGTATGCCACTGTGCTAGGATTCAAATCCATGCACCATTATGTAGGTACCATTTTTTCTAATGAAAAATGTACATAACAAATATCCATCATTGAGTTCTACGGTGACGAAAATAACATTGTGTGAGAAATCAAACCTGCTTAAAGTATATTTGCTTAATTATGTAGGGCATGTTGTGAGCCTGCAAAGTTAGATACTACCACCTTGCCTATCTCTGCAGTAATGCGAAGTAGTAATGGGTTTCGATTTGAAGAGTGGGCAGCCACAATTAACTGAAAGGTGTCTAAGGGTTCTAATAACAACTTTATACCACATGGGCTATGAGCTCTTTCAAGAATATGTACTTTTTTATTTATTGCTTAGGTGGGTGGACGAGCTCACAGCCCACCTGGTGTTAAATGGTTACTGGAGCTCATAGACATCTACAACGTAAAATACGCCACCCACCCTGAGGTATAAGTTCTAAGGTCTCAGTATAGTTACAACGGCTGCCCCACCCTTCAAACCGAAACGCATTACTGCTTCACGGCAGAAATAGGCAGGGCGGTGGTACCTACCCGTGCGGACTCACAAGAGGTCCTACCACCAATAATTACGCAAATTAAAATTTTTGCAGGTTTGATTTTTATTACATTATAGTGCATGTTTTTAAATTACCTTGTAAAGGAGTACAGTGTAGTTCCTTATCCTCTAATATCGCCACAGCATAGTGTCGAGTGTCAACTGTTGGTCGGCTGCTCTCATACACTATTTTATCCATCATTCTATTTTTGAAATAAAATGATTTATCTTTCTCTTTTACATGCCATGAAGATTCCTGTATTTAAATAACAATAAGAATTCTGTTTCTAAATGACATTGCATGGTCTCTATTAGCTGATTTGGATATGAAAACTTAAATATTAATGAATTAAGTTTTAAATATTTGGTAAATACGTAGTATGGAGGACTGAATATTCGCATACCTGATGTCCATCAGTGTTTATTGCTATCTGTTCAGCAACGGAAGAACAGAACTTATCACTGTTCGTGTCTAGGCCAACTTCCAGCCTTACCACTTGGTTTTTAGGCTTAAGAGCAGCATTCACGATCTGCACATCACTCCAGTCCCTATTTGCGGGCCTTGCTGGATACTGATATATGTACAGATTCTTGGCTAAGGTCCTCGATAGATAAACTGGTATCTGAAGCGTTATATACGATTTTAAAGCGATAAATCTAAAGACGTCAACATAACCTGAATTAATACCACGTTTATTGAATACTAGATCATAGTTAGTTACCTCTTGCACTACGGGATCGTCGTCATCCATCTTTGTTAAAGTTAAAATCACTACAAATGTTAAAACATAACAAAAATTGTTTCAAATAATCAGCAAACTGCGGTCACGTCATTATGAATCCAATTATGTATTTACAATACATTTGCAATGCAGAAGAAATTTTTTGAGAGATTAGGGTTGGCAGATTAAGTTTATGAAATTTCCTCAAAGTTTAAATTTAATTTAGATATTGAAACTGAACAGCGCTTCTACTACGTAGATTTCTTGTAGTGGATCGTGCAACCCTTGGGTAAATAGTTCCAGTATCACTTGCGATCAATAAAATTAAGGTAAAGTTTTTAAGAATTAGGAATAATTTAATAGAAATTTAATTTCTAGCGGAAAGAGGCATAAAATTTTGTTATTGATAAACATTTGACATCCAATAATTCAACAAAAGCTTTTTATAAATTTAAATTTCATTTCTCTCGTGGTTCATTCTTAAACAAACAAATTCAAGCAATGAAAGTCGACAAATACTACATTTCTACAATAAGTTTTTTCCCAAGCTTATGGAAGTAACTTTCAATCTAGCAAGCGTGTCTTACAAGAATGCTGCATGCCGTAAAGTTAGATGTCAATGTCAACGAAGTCAAAATTGACGCTAAGGGCAAAACATTACATACCTACTTCTAAACAGCTACAATGACTAACACTCCATTAGTAATTTAGTGAAAATGTTCAGCACTATCCAAAGACTACAATGTAATATTAGGACCTAAATTGGTTTTTTTCTTTTTTTTTTTTTTCTACCTAAGCTGGTAGCCTAGAGAGGCTATTCCAGCGGAACCTTAACTAGTAGGTGAGCTCACGGGGCTCAAACCTGACGACGATGCTAACACGAACCCTAGCAAGAGTCGTGCTTCGCAGAATTTACCACCGGATCGGAAACGCGACCCACTGAGAAGATCCGGCGAGAAACTCAGTGGGCTGTGTCTGAGAGTTAATTTACTCGTCGAGTCCTTCGTCACAAGCGACGGGTTCGACGAGAACGGTGACCGGTGCTTGAAGTACCTAGAAGCACCGTTAGTGGATCGGGAGGATCCGAGATGACGTGTTTTGGGCGACGTCGACTGCTTTCCATTCTGTCCGCAGGATCGGGAATGTAGTTACCGGCGGCCACGATGAGAGGGTTCTCGTGTCGTGCCGCTTTATCGAAGTGGCGCATTGACGCCGACTGTAGATACTTACTGATGGACTCTTAAGTCCAGGTCGTCATGGAGGTCGACGTTCCTGACGAACCACGGGGCTCCGGCGGCTATCCTGCAAAAACGGGATTGAATAATTTGGAAGGATTTTAAGTGAGTGCGGGCCGCGTGTGCGAACACTACACTTGCATAGGTCATGACGGGGCGTATGCAAGTTTTGTAGAGTGTCACCTTATTTCTAAGGGACATTTTACTTCGCCTACATATCATCGGTTAGAGACGTCCTAGAATGAAGGCGGCACGGTCGCGTACCGTCTTAATATGAGGGCGGAATGTCATCCTTCGGTCGAGGGTGACGCCTAAATATTTGACCTTCGGGGCCCACGGTATGAGCTAGTCGAACATCGTGATTGGGCGAATGGCGGAGGCGGATGTGTCGACGTGCCTAGACGGGAGAGGGATGCTCAACGTGGTGTTCGGAGGGCGACCCCTTTTGAAGAGCACTGCTGTGCTTTTCGTGGGGTTGATGTCGATGCGCCACTTCCGAAACCACTGTCCCATGGTGGTCGCTGCGGTCTGAAGTCGTCGATGAAGCAACGCCTTCTTCCTACACGAGTAGTATATGGCGGTGTCATCGGCGAAGAGCGCCAGATGGGTCTCCGGAGACCGGGTTATATCATTGATATACAAACTGAATAGTAACAGGGAGAGGGCGGAGCCTTGCGGGACTCCGGCTGTGACGTGACGGGGGCGGGAACGCGTTCCCTCGACTCGATATCGGAACGAACGGTTCGACAAGTAGTCTCGTATGATGAGCACGAGTCTGTCTGGCACTCCCATGTTATACAGTTTGTATATCAAACCGTTGTGCCAGACTTTGTCGAACGCCTTCGCTATATCGAAGAAGAGGGCTCCTGTCGGAATGGGTTTCCGCCTATTCAGCCCTAGTAAGATGTGCTCCGTGAGGCGGTGCACTTGATGGACGCACGAGTGTCTGGCGCGGAACCCAAACTGCTCTTCTATAAGAATCTTATTCGCGGATACGAAGTCCCAGAGGCGTTTACGAAGGAGCCGTTCGTATAGTTTGCCTATCGCCGGGAGGAGACTGATGGGGCGGTAACTCGCGGTTTCATTCTTCGGTTTGCCCGGCTTGTGTATGTCGATAACGTCAGCTTCTTTCCACGCCGCGGGAAAGATGCAGTTCGTCATAGCAGCATTTAAGATGGTGGCCAACATCGTTATCAGTTAGGCTGGTAACATTTTTAGTGCGCGGTTGCGGAAGCCGTCGGAGCCGCTAAAATTGGTATTCGAGTAAAATGACGAGGGAGTTAATTTATGTATTGCATTTTATGTCGATGTATGATTTTAACCATGACACTGCTTGGTATAGAATCTTCATACTACTTTACTCTTCATTAAATGAAGTTTTCCTATTTCGATATTACTTTAACTTAATTTTAGGGGAGTCTACTCTGATGTTCGTATTTATTGATCCGTACCTCAGGACACTTCGCTTACTACGCAACTTCGCACACAGAGCTTAACACTTCGCTTAAATAGCTTAATTCGCGAAGGCTTGAAGTGTTCAATCAAATCGCGTGATGCTCGTCCAATTAGCGACTACTGAGGGTGAGTCAAGAGCTAAGCTGTAAAGCACCTCTGTATGCAATACCTTTGTGGAAAAACAACCAAGTCGTGTAAAGTTGTGAGCCAACGGGATATTCCGTGCAACGCTGACTATATAGTCCAGTTGTAATGGCACCGCATAATGTCCATCTGGCATTCCGTAGGTGTTGGGAGATTGGGAGAGAAGCGCTTCGCATTAACTAAGGCTAACGGCCCACCTGATGTTAAATGGTCACTGGAGCCCATAGACACCAACCACGACAATGCCGCCTCCCATCTTGAGACATGTGTTCTAAGTCTCAGTTTTTACAGTACAATGGCTGCCCCACCGTTCAAATTGAAACGGATTAGTCCACGATGACTTCAAAAGTCAAGTTCGCTTTGTTCTCAATTCAACACTACTATCAACTTCGCCGCGTCAGTAAGAGTCTGGTGATCTCCTTCTAACCCAAGAATGTAGACAGCTAAAACACAAAAATATTATTGAATACCATTAAGTCTGTAAATTTAAACTAGCTAATTTCATTAAGACTGGCTGCCTGGAAGAAGTTTTCCAATAACAATAAAGTAAGTATTATATAATTGACACATCTTGAAGTTCTGTTTGACTTCTGAGTACTTCAATTACTGTTTAATGTCTTAGGGAAGCGTTATTTTAACATGGAAATATTGTTTCGTCAATGATAATATAAGTAATATCTTCAGGATGTCTGATATGATAATAAATGGTAAGTTTTCGCTATCACAAAACTAAAACCCTTAATCATCTGGTACTAAATGTATACTAGGAGAATTGCATGTCTGAATTAAAAATATCGTGACCTTCACAAAATTATTTGAAGAAGCAGATTTTATGAATTTCCAAGAAATCTTATTTCATTTCATTATTTTTTTTAGATTCTGTACCAGTCGACAAAAAGTGGAGTGAATTAATTCGATACAATATATTTATCATGAAACTAGTAGAATTCGTAAGTAAATAATATCAATGTTAATACTTGGTAAACTTATCATTTTCATTTTCTCTGATATCCGTATCCGTTCGTTGTAGGGTATATCTCTAATCATCACTATATTACCGCTGGCCATTCCAAAACCACAAGGACACATGTACTGTATTTCAAGTGGTCCAACATTAGTGATCTCATTTCTTTTTATCATACTTTATTTTAGAAGAAGAGTGCCACTTTTTATGGAAAAGATGTATTTGTTCTTTCAAATATTATTTACTTTTGGTGCTTTTATTCAATGTTTCCTTTTAAATCTCGTTCGTGTTTGGTTGTGGTTAATTTATGGAGTGTTTTACTTTGCTTTATTAGCAGCGTTATCTATAGATTTGTTTCTTATTGCAAACGAAAGAGGGTGTACGTTTAGTTGCGCGTAATTATTAGTTCTCATTTTCTTGTATTCATACAATTTTTGTGTAAAATAAACAATAAAATAAAAGCGTGAAAGAAAGAAAACCCTTTTTACTGATATCCATATTATTGATGCTTGACTAAAATTGTTTCTGGTGAACCATATTTTGTGATCCTAAATATAGATAGATAAATACTTAGGCTACATATCATTTGTTTAAGACTGTGAAGTAGTGATCACAATTCCACAGTGCAAGCAAAGGCCTGGACTACCAAAACTAAATATCTGTAAATCAGTTATCCACATAGAAAAAGGCTTGTGGTCTACAAAGTTTGGCTTGTGCTCACTTTTCGGCACCGAACGCTGTGACATGTGGTAGGTATGCACTTGCCAAACATTCATGAAGCATTGATTCACCAAAATAAAGCGAGATGCTAAATGACATGTTATACACGATATATGTCACTATGAAAATTTACAATTGTGGGATTATGAAACTATATTTATGGATTTTGTTTTTCGGCTTCTTCCATTGTTATTAGCGTCGTCGAATTTCTTTTAATTTAGTTCCATTTCACTTTCCCCCTTAGAGACATGGTCACTAAAGATTTGTTTCTATGAACTAAGTTCCCTATGACTGTCCAATTTAATAAATGAACCAAATGAATGATAGTGCTGTGGGAGATTAAAATTGACAACTCGTTTGTGTTTATAGTTTTAAAGTAAAAAAGTACGTTAATACTGCTCATTCTACATAAAACCCCTAAAAACGAAGATACGACAATATTTAAAATTTCATCTATTTTTATGCGCCATATTCCAATCCTATTCAATAAGCTATAGGCTGGTAATTTCATTAAACTTCAAAAAGTACACGAATAACGTGTCGTTTTAGGTTCACAGTTGTGGGTATTTGTATATTCGTTACAACTTTCGAATGCAAATTATTTCAACTAAGGTGATGACCTCTGAAAAAACCCGTTAGATTTAGTCCATACAATTTTACAAGGACTAATTTATGCGTTTACTATTTTACACGACGTCCTAGCATTAAACGTTATAATGAAGATAGTACATAATACCAACAAGCGATCATAGACGCTTTTTTTTTAAATAAGATTTTATACGTTTAATTAAACCCTCATCTCTAAATTTTTGTCTACTTTATGTCAGCTAATGTTTCTAAACAGTAATGCAAAGTGCAAAGGGATACCTACAACCACAAGTAAAATTAGGGATACAACTTAAAAGTTAACTCTCAAAAGAATAATCAAAGTAAAAAAAGCGTCTAAACATTATTCAAATCTACTGTCTCCAAAAAAATATTATGAATGTATTGTGTTCTCAGTTTTCGTCAACATTCCTTGAATAGCTTGTTATTGTTGTTAAACAAAAATATTTAAAAGTAATTGGCAATTATTTGACTATGTATATATAATATAATTTCACACGTAATAAATGCCTAACGTCTCCCTCGTATTAGGTTCATTTAATTTAAAAGCTGATTGGAAAATGACTTCATTTGACCCAGGTAAGATATTTGGCTAGTTTTTTACAAATAAAAAATCCGTGATTGTTACTTTTAGGTAATGTCAATGATCCTAATGATTTTACCGTTTATATTATCTGATGCCGGGATAATGCATTGCCTGGCGGTTGCGCCCACACTTATTATGTCTCTCATGTTCATCATATTGTATCTGGTGGATCAAGTTCATGACATGGCTGAGCAGCTGTACTTAGCCATACAAATAACACTCAATACCATAGCTTTAATAGCTGTTTTTCTAAGAAAGTATCCAGCGAGTGCATTATATGGACTGTTTTATTGCCATCTGTTAATAGCGCTTTGTATAGATCAATACTATGTGTTTAAAGAACGAGGTTGTACATTATTTAAAGATTAATTTAAATAAATGCATGTAAAATGTTTTCTACTTTTATTACAACTTTTATTACAACAACAAACTACGAAATAAAAATGTTATTTAATGTTTTTCAATTCTGAAATCTTAACAAACAGTCCGTATTACTTTTAGGTAGTGGCAATGCTCCTCAACATAGTTCCGCATATAGTGGAACCTGTGGATGTATTAGCTTGCCTCGTCTCTGGTCCCACACTAATGCTTTCGGCCCTTATTATGGTTCTATACATTGTTGATCAAGTACAATACGAAGCAGAATTGTATTATGCCATCATTGAAATTACATTGACAGCTTTGGCTCTCATTAACTTGTTTATTGTTGGGAAATTGAGAGGAGCTATTTATGGATTGTTCTATATTGATTTAATAATCGCTTTCGGTATGGACATATATTACATGCACAAAGAAAGGGGCTGGACTTTTTGAAAACACACTTGTGCAATTGATTTAAAATCATTGTGTGATTATAACAGGAAAACTCATATAGTGACTGTTTAGAGTATGTAATGAATTTCCTGTTATATATTGTGCAGCATTGAATGTTTGCAGTGATAATGTGACAAGTGAAAGATTAAATAGGAAGTTGAAATCAACAATGTTTTATGTAATGACAGTTATGTTTTGTGGCTGTAAAAAACTGCTGAAAATAACTTTGTGGAATTTATTCTGGATAGTTTCGTTTTTAACATTGGCAACTATATATTGGAATTATAATGAAAATTACAGTGAAGTGGTAAATGCATCGGAAAACCCGTTGATAATTTGGTGGACGGATGGTTTCCCGGGATCGGCAGAGACTAAATATTGTTCAAATAATATAAAATGTGATGTTTTTACAATAGGAAATCAAACTAAGTTGCATAATGTTGCAGCGTACCTATTTTATGGCAGCAGTATTAACTTTGACAATCTTCCATTACCTAGAAGACCCAAAGATCTAATTTGGGGATTATACCATGAAGAGTCTCCAAGAAATACAGAAGAACTTTTAAGTGAGAATGTACTGCAACTTTTCAATTTTTCTGCAACATACAGCAGATACAGTGATGTTCATTTTCCTTTGCAATATCTGAATTCTTTTGAAGATATTACTGACACAACTTATTTTGTGAAAACCAAAGATAAAGATGAACTTTTGAATGAAATTGCCCCCATTATGTATTTGCAGAGTGACTGTGAAACATCCACAGAAAGAGATTTATATGTACAAGAATTGATGAAGTTTATAAAGATTGATTCTTATGGGGCTTGTTTAAATAATAAACATTTACCTTCGAAATTCAAACGAGATTATTTAAATAATTTAAATGAGGAGTTGTTTTTAAAATTCATTGCCAGATATAAATTTGTGATCTCAATAGAAAATGGGGTTTGCGAGGATTATATTACAGAAAAATTTTGGAGGGCTATTAAAGTTGGAAGTGTTCCCATTTATTTTGGATCTCCTTCTATTCGCGACTGGCTTCCGAATAACAAGTCTGCTGTGTTGCTAGAAGATTATCCGTCTCCGAAAGTAATGTCAGAACATTTATACAAACTTTTAAAGAATAACAACCTGTATGAAGAATATTTAGAACATAAAATAATGCAAAAAAATTCTAATAGGAAGCTTGTTGAAGAATTCCGTTCGAATCCAACTCAAATAGATACTTTGAAAACGACTAACAAATTTGAATGTTTAATTTGTGATAAAATTCATGATAAAATAAACGGGAAATCTGCTGTTAATGTTGTCACCAAAAAGCATTACAACTGCCCTAAGCCTATCTCTGCGTTGACTTTGAAGGTAAATCCAAACAATAATTGGATATTTTCTCGAGATTTTGCCATTGAAAAAGCAAATAATATATATAACAAAATAATTAATGAACATTAATTTTTATTAAATATTTATTTTTATATCAAATATATATATTTTTATACAATGACCGTTCGTTTGTTATTGACAAATTCCGTCTAGAGGTGAAACCGGATGAATTTCATAGCCTAAACCCCTTTTGATGACGTGAGGAATTTTCTTCGGGACCATTCTGGAAAGAAAAAAGAGTTTGTGATATATTAATTAAAAATAAAATAATTGATAACAATTAGGTGTTTTAGATACAATCAACTTACGATATACAGTCGATAATTGGGCACACAGACAAACATAGAGTACAACCAGTGCAATCATCGGTCACGTGTGGAAGATGGGTGTCAGAATCGAATCTGTAAGAACATAATATATTAACACGTTGACTGCCGTGTAGACTCTTCGATCTTCTAACTAAGGCGCCGGTATATCTAATAGAATCCGGGAAAGACGAATCCGCAGATATTGAGAATGAATCTATTTCTAAAAGACCGAAAAAGGCTAAAACATACATTGGAAAACAAATGAAGACAAAGTCAGGCAATCCAGGCGCTTAGTGATTCATTTATAATACAGAAGTACGCTCATATAAATTTAAAAGCTCTAAGCCCACCTGGTCTTAAGTAGATACCAGAGCCCATAGATATCGTCACTAAGTGAATGGTCCCTGTTCAACTTGAGACATGAGTTCTAAGCCTCAATTGTATTATACAACGACAATCACACCCTTCAAACTGAAACGTATAGTAATAGCAGTAGCTTCACCGCAGAAATATTCAGAGAAGTGGTACTCACCCTAGCGGACACACAAGATGCCCTACCGTTCATAAAAAGATCGGGCAATCGATTGACCACCTCCTGAAATTTGAAATATCAATGTACTTAGAGCGGAACTTACTCTATCGCTTGGTACCCAGAGTCTGCACACGCCATGTAGCATTTTCCGCAATTGATACACATATCCTGGAATTGTTGAAAATAAATAAGTAAACATAAATTAATCATTAGAACACCTACTTGAACCATTGAGCAGGCAACGGAAATATATTGACATTTTGACGGTCTTAGACTGTTTCGATCACGAATTAGTCGGTACCACTTACATCATTTTGCCTTTACTCAAAGACATCATCTACTATTGAAGACTCCTCTATTCTCGTTTAATAGAAGATTAATTTTAAGAAGGACCACGTTCAGGATATAACCCTTCGTTTTAGCCAGATAGTACGTCGCACAAAAGATCTCTAGTACTGCATAGGTACCTTGAAAAGTAAAGTACAAAACACAAATAGAATCGAAGTCGCTCAGTAGACCTAGGTGTTTCAAACGATCGATTTGTGTTTCGGCTTAAAGAGGAATGACTATAGCCGTTACTCCTCAAGGTTGACCGAGAATATCAATTCGATTCTGGTATTGCGCGAGCCGCGAAATGATTTGCCAATTTGCGTCGGAAAAAAGTGCATGTTTACCGACTACCAATACGAACAACGCGGAAATGGCTGTAAAAAACCGCTTCCACCATTGACTGGCCAATGGAAAAGGTAAGTAACATTTTATAGGATGTAAGTGTACATTGTAAATAAAACTTATTACTATCAAGCATAAAACTTCTCATTGTAGTTTTTATCTTCGTGAACCATCACTACATACATAGGGAAAACTGCTATCGGTAGACAATCGACCTCTGCTTCCACACTAGACAGGCCGTGGTTCCCTCTCGTATTAAATATAATTAATTACATTTCATGCTAAAAACGACTAGTAATAAAAAAAAAAACCAGGGTGTATGAAAGCAGCAGCCGTTTCCGTTTTAAGGATTGTTTCGATTATGTATTTAAAGGCTACGAAATTCCAGATATATCTCAATTAAACCAGACCTAGCAGATTACTTCTAAAATATGAATAAAACAAAAACTCACATCATCAATGAGCGCGACGACTTGGAGTTTATTATCCAAGTGCTTGTACGCCCCCACTTTAGGCAGAGCTTGACCCAATACGTCGCTGATTCTTGGTACTGCGCTAAGGCCATTTGTAGAGCCATTGGTCGAACGATTGTCAACAACACAGTCGTCGTCCAGTAAACCTAATTTTAATCTATTTTGATGGAGAATCTGTTCGCGTTTTTTGTTGTAAATACCGAAGTGTGCCAGTACCTAAAAACCAAAAGCGGTTATATTAAAAACATAACTCACGTTCACAAATGCAATGCGTAATATTATTATGGTATTTTTGGTTTGGTTGTCGGGTCGTAGGTGCAATTATTTTTGCAATTTTCGCAGCGTGGGTAGGCCTTTTACGAGATCGGTCGATGACCTATTAAAAGTCGCGGGAATCCACTGGATGCGGACTGTACAACTACGACGTGGCGAACCTTGGGGAAGGCCTATGTCCACCAGAGAACATATTGTGTGAGCTGATACAGTCCAGTATAGTACAGGCGCAATTAAAACTACTTTTACGTATATGTGTATTTTTTTATTGCTTAGATGTGTGAACGAGGTCATAGCCCACCTGGTGTTAAGTGGTTACTGAAACCCATAGACATCTACAACGTAAATGCGCCACCCACATCGCAGATGTAAGTTCTAAAGTCTCAGTATAGTTACAACGGCTGCCCCACCCCTCAGATCGAAACACATTAGGCAGGGTGGTGGTACCTACCCGTGCGGACTCACAAGAGGTCCTACCACCAGTAATTACGCAAATTATAATATTGCGGGTTTGATTTTTATTACACGATGTTATTAATCCTTCACCGTGGAAGTCAATCGTGAACATTTGTTAATTACGTATTTCATTAGAAAAAAATTGTACCTGCGGAATTCGAACACTGGTGCATCGCTATATACGAATGCACCGGACGTCTTAACCTTTAGGCCACGACGACTTCGTGTATGGGCGTGTATGAGCGTGTATGGGCTTCAACAATCATTTAACAATAGGTGCGCCGTGAGCTTGTTGCTCTGTATGTGCAATAAATACGGAAACTGAAAATTTTAAGTAGGTACCTTTCCATTTTCGTCACGAATTGTTTGTACGGGTTTTCCTTTCTGGTGCTTAAAAGTAGGTGGCGATTGTCCCGTCCATCCGTCCAGACCACGAGAACGTAGATACAAAAGAGCTTTAAGTCCTGTTATGTAATCTTCGACCACTGTGAAATCTTGATTTTGCACTGCACTGCAAATCTACAAAGAAATCAAATGCGTACACTGAAATTGACTTTTTACAATAGAGCATGTTTTATGAAAAGATTTCATGAAGAAGAAAGTGACTTAAAATGTGACTTGAAATACGGACAAGAAATGGCAACACGAATTATGTAGGTATTGCCAAACTAAAAAAGCTACTTATGCATTTAACAAAACTAGTGGTCCCCGGTAGTTGAACTTCGACTTATTTAATTGAAATTAATGTATACTTCTAAAATCACAGATTTCGGCAAGACTTCACTTTCTATATAAAAATTATAAATTTCTTTATAGACAAATAGTATGCATGCGTGTGTGTGACAAATACATGGTAGTGTGAGTAATGTTTTTTATTGATTTAATATATGTACTTTTGTGCATAATTAAAAAAAAAACAACATTCTGCACGCCTTCTCTATATTCTCTACAAGTGTGAGAAATTTCATACTCCTCCGTCCGCACGATTTTCGTAAACAGGGGTACCTACTAAGTTTTTCCTTCACGTATTAATATATAGATATATAGATGAACGTTAACGTAAATATGTTGTACCTGTACGACCGGTGCACCACACAAGATGAACTGTAGTGCCGAATCAGCAGAGTCGATACCTCCGATGCCCAGTATTGGGAATCCCGGTAATTTATTTCCGACCGCAGAGACTGCCCGCAATCCGATTGGACGAGTCGCGTTCCCCGATACGCCGCCGTAAGTTGTGCGTTTTTGTTTACCTAAAAATTTAGGGAATATGAAGCTTTTGTTGGTCACATGGGCTTTAATCAATACAGGTATTGCCATAAATTGTCGCTGTTTGGCGGCTTAATGTCATTGTAGTAATTCCATACCCGATCCTGCGGACAGAATGGAAAGCAGTCGACGTCACCATTTCGGATCATCTCGGATCCTCCCGATCCACTAATGGTGCTTTTAGGTACCGTATGACGTCAAGCACCGGTCATCGTTCTCGTCGTACCCGTCGCTTGCGACGAAGGACTCGACGAGTAAATTAACCCTCAGACACAGCCCACTGAGTTTCTCGCCGGATCTTCTCAGTGGGTCGCGTTTCCGATCCGGTGGTAGATTCTGCGAAGCACGGCTCTTGCTAGGGTTCGTGTTAGCAACGTCATCAGGTTTGGCCCCGTGAGCTCACCTACTAGTTAAGGCGACGCTGATATAGCCTCTCAAGGCTATCAGCTTAGGTAGGGAAAAAAAAGTAGTAATTCCCGAGACACTACATAAAGTTTATCAAATTTTGGTAGGAAAATTATTATGAAATAGCCGTGTGAAATTTGTGTAATTTCTTTTCTTGTTAGCACTTCAATATGGAGGTTAGAGGTAAGGAGCACCATCTTGCATAAGGAACAAGTTAAAAAAGTTTCCGCCAAACAGCAAATTACTGTTGGAAAACTCACCGAAATAGCGCCAGTGTAGCAAGTGGAAATGATATGAATATAGCAGTGATCGTTTATGGCGCTGTTTTTTAAATCTTTCCAGCTTTTTTTATTGCCCTTGTAGGCAGACGAGCATGCGATGGTAAAAAAGGAGACGATGGAATCATCTCAAATAATTTCTCAAAGATTTCCTCAGAGCACTCGCCATAGAACATATGATGCAAACTACAGAGAGAACCGAAATTCGTCCGCGGTTTCAGAGGTTCCAAACGATCCATGAATATTCACTTGCTACTATGGCGCTACCTTTGTTGACTTTCTACCCTCCATACGTTAGATTGAAAGAATACCATATTTTGAAATAATCATCGTGATTCAGACTGCTTTGTTAATTATAAAAAAACTAGAAGCTATAATCTAAATTAGAATATTAATGACAAGTTCACTTTGTAATGGAAACAATACAAGCCGTTACAAACGTACCGACGGCAGGCCAAGGTGTTGCGTCCGCTTTAACCGACATTAATCCCGATACTGTGTTTATGGCAGAAACACCGTTCGCACCACCTGAAAATTACCAACAACACACAAATTGTAACTCATAAATGAAGTGCTGACTATGTAGTAAAAGGTGCAAAGAATATTTTGTGGGCTAGTTCTTCCCGAGGCAGAACACAGTCGTTCAACTAAGTCGAACATTAATATTACTAGTACCTAGGTGAGAAATTTATATTGCCTCATATTAGTCTATGGCATACTGGGATGGTATGAACATGTGATGGGACGAAATCAAAATAAGGCTGGTATGAGAGTGTTTACTATGAATGTGTAAGGATATAGAGGAAGAGGGAGATCTAAGAAGAAATGGATTGCGTGAAAGACCATATGTGTAAGAAATGGTACATGATAGAGGAGTATGGAAGGAGAAAACATGTTGCGCCAACCCCAGGTGACTGAGAGAAGGGCAGGAGAATGATGATTAGAATACGGTATACACTTAACAGCATATAGGCCGTGAATGCAAACGCGGGTTTACGTTCATAATACATTTACAATGAGTTCAAAATGCTTACCTAATACTAAAATGAAAAGAATAAAATTCATATTTCTACATTTTAGTTTTGTTAATGTAAAAATTGCATAATGTACCTTCATAAGCAGCCACAGCGATACTGACAATGTCAGTAATATTTGGTGTTAATTTCACAAAGAACGGAATCTTGATGGCTTTGCGTACCCACTGAGAAATCCCTTTCACTAACACCGGATCCTGAGAATTTTTCAAATTAATATTTTAATCAATAGAGAATAAATATAAAATAGTTTACATTATACATACATTTCTACAATTTAGTAGTTTAGTAATAACAATTTAATTTTCAATTATAGAGTTAGGCGCGTCCATTACGTTTCAAAACAATTGCTATTTAAGCTTTACAGCTTTATTACCGGTTCCGCAACATTTCAAATACCTATACCTACTATTTCAACATATTTGAAACACTATTCATTTACATTAGTCGTAAAATTAACTCGATTTAATAAATACGTGCCTCGTGAACCCGTAATGAATGTGAAAATAGCTGGCGGACATTATCTGTGTGCTTAGTGCGAGTTTCTTAACATTCTCGATAGCGTAAAAGTTAACCCAATTTTGTATGCAGTTGGAACAGCGCCCCTAGCGGCAAACGTACGCAAACGATCCCATTTCATACAAATAGGAGCTAACTTTTACGCTATCGAGAACGTCAAAAAACTCGCAATAAGCACATCGGTGTCACGCGAGAACGTTTGCCTTATTTTTACGGTACATTGCGTGTAATTTTGTAGACCAGCACTATAAGATCGACAATCTGTCGTCGTTTTATAGACGAATATCGTCACACTCACCTGTCCACAGGCAAGTCCCATGCCAGATTCTCCCATTCCGTGTGGGCAAGATAGATTGAGTTCCAAAGCGTCGGAGCCCGCGGCCTCTGCTTTCCGTGCTAATTCCGTCCAGTCATCTTCATTGTACGAACACATTATCGACGCTATCACTACCTGTCGGATTACATGAAGCAATATTATTACAATCACACGCTCAAAACAGCGATGAAAATTAAAATAAAAAATTCAACGCACGTACATTCCTAATATTTGAATTTCATTGCTGTAAAAGGACAGCCGATCCCACCCGGTAGTAAGTGATTAACAGGATCCATATACAAAAAACACCTGACCCTATTCTATCCCAACAGATCCCCACAGACGTCCACAGCTGGACATAGGCCTCCCCCAAGCCTCGCCACAACGACCGGTCCTACACTACCTCCATCCAGCGAATTCCCGAGAACCTAAATAGATCGTCGATCCACCTCCTATAGTCGCCGTTATAAAAATGTTGCCGAAAAAACAGTTGTTCCACATTTCGGAGTGTTCACAATTCGCTCTGCTATTAATATTTCATTTATTCTATTAAGTAGATATGAGATCGAAGTTTCGATTGTATTTTAAAGTGGCAGAAATAGACAAGATAGACATATGTTTACTCATGCGGGCTTGCAGCGCGATTCTCCGTAAGTGCTAATGTTAGTTTTTTTATTGCTTAGATGAGTAGACGAGCTTAGCCCCCTGGTGTTAAGTAGTTACTGGAGCCCATAGACAACGTAAATACGCGTCCCACCTTGAGATTTAAGTTCTAAGGTCTCAGTAACGGCTGCCCCGCTCTTCAAACCAAAACGCATTACTGTTTCACGGCAGAAATAGGCAGGATGGTGGTACCTTAAAAAATTGGCTATTAATAATAGTCTAGTTTATTCAACAATAAGAAAACTTGCTTTATTAGGGAAATCTTTCTTCAACTCCTTGATGCTCTGGCACCAATACGCTTCACATTTCTCGGATATAAGTTCAATGTTCAGGAATGATCCTTGACCTGGACCGTAGTTCTCGCCGGAGGTGACGCCGCGTACGATCCGAGGTGAGACATTCGTTACTATGTCCTAGAGGTGAAATTCATACCGACATTGTAAATGCGAAAGTGTCTCATCGTGATAGATAGGTATTCTGATAACATAATCTATATATTAATACGTGAAGTAAAAACTTTGTACCTATCCTTTTTTACGAAAAGTGCACGGACAGAGGAGTATGAACTATCCACACTTATAGTTTATATAGAGGAGGAGTGCAGAATATTTTTTTTTTTCATATTGTGCATAAAAATACTTTAAATCAATAAAAAAACATTACACACACTACCACCTATTTGATACACATACCTACGCTTAAATACTCTTTTGTTTAATGTTAAAGTCAAATTGAGAATAGATTAATATTGTTTATCTATATATATAAAAATGAATTGCTGTTCGTTAGTCTCGCTAAAACTCGAGAACGGCTGGACCGATTTGGCTAATTTTGGTCTTGAATTATTTGTGGAAGTCCAGAGAAGGTTTTAAAGGTAAATAAATATGAAAATGCTCAGAATTAAATTTTTTTTTTTTTTTTTTTTTTTTATTGCTTAGATGTATGGACGAGCTCACAGCCCACCTGGTGTTAAGTGGTTACTGGAGCCCATAGACATCTACAACGTAAATGCGCCACACACCTTGAGATAGTTCTAAGGTCTCAGTATAGTCACAACGGCTGCCCCACCCTTCAAACCGAAACGCATTACTGCTTCACGGCAGAAATAGGCGGGGCGGTGGTACCTACCCGTGCGGACTCACAAGAGGTCCTACCACCAGTAATAAAAATAACAATTTTATTTTTCCTTCGATGTGTCCCCCCCGTCGGACGGATTCCTTTTGTTTGTTTTAAGTTTATTTTATACAAAAGTTTAGGTCTTTTATTTATCTATTGAGGCACTACGAAGTCTGCCGGGTCAACTAGTCTTTAATATTATTTATCTATAGTGTAGCCTTGGTGAAATTTGTTATTATAGAGATCTATGATAGTCTTTGACAATAAACCCTTAATAATGTTCAAACATAATTTCAATTAATTATAGTCGAATTACGACTAGCGGGCGACCATTACTTACAATTATTTATTGCAATTACGTAATTAATGTAATTAATTATTGTAATTACTTTAAAGGTCTATGGATGTTATCAAATAAGTAATTTATTTTTTTGTAAAACGATGCCAGGGTTAAAGAAATGTTGATACATAATCTAAACAACGTGAAAAAATAAAGCATAGTTTTTCAAGTACAAATAGTTTTGACACAAAGTTGGCCCACTTTTGGGCATTGTCCTTTCTTTCACGAAGTCTAAATTTTTTATACCGATAAACTTTGCGCGTAGCAGCGTGTCTTCAACAATTGCTTTTGTTCGCTAACTCAACATTATGTATACATCTAAAAAAGCACTAGCCCTAACAAAAGTACTCTGTAAAAGTCACGACCCTCAACACTGAGGAACACGATGCAAGGAGAAAAAAAGCACTGCATTCCATAATTGACGGGTATTTTTTATTTATTGCTTTTCTAAGCTGATGAGCATACGGCCCATCTGATGGTGATTGGTTACCGTCGCCCATGGACGTCAGCAATGCCAGGCGCAGAGCCAAACCGCGGCATACCGGCAAATTAAAAAAAAAATGGAATATTTCGTACCTTGTCTAGTCCAAAGGTCTTAGTCACCGCAAACCCCCATCCCTGTTGGAAAGCTCTGCGTATCATTGCCGAGCTGGTGGTGGGGGGAGCGCTGGCCAGGCCGAACGGGTTCTCGAACTTGATCCCACACACTTCGACTGAAAGGTCCACGTCGTCAATGGGACAGTGGAATTTTGGGAGTTCTACAGGCGAGTCGAACGGAATGCCCTGGAAAAATGAGTTGAAGCTTAAAGTTTACCCTCGGAATATTATTTTGGTCATGTTTTTTTTTTTTTGGTGGCTCGAAGTCCCTTCCAGTTTCACCAGGACAGGTGGGCGAGCAAAGGCTGAGACAGGAGGGGTGGGATTTGCTAACAGCTGCTCGAGCGCCTCCGAAGGTGACCTAACAACTCAAGAGCAATTGCTTCGCGAATGAATCTACTACCGGATCGGAATCGCGACCCGTTGAGAAGATCCAGCGAGAAACGGCGGGCTGATGCATGGGTTAGGTTGCACGTCGACCTATTTGTCGAGTTCGACGAGTCCGGTTACCGGGGGCTTGGTCATGTAAAGTGAGATTGTAGTTAGCGGATATTAGTTGACTAACTTCAAGGGAAATCATATTGTTCTATCTATTGACTTAAGACACCACGCCGCGAATGTCTATTCCGTCAAAATTTTATTTTTATACCTACTGTAAAGTGTAGGAGCGAATCCGAGATTTTATACACGTATTTAAATGAACCAAAACTAAACGTTCCTCCTCCGTTAATAACGATCCTCAATGATGAGGGTCATGGCTGTCTCTATGCTTGACTCGTCGCTTTACAATGATGCATCATCGTACATTAAATAAAATAATAGGGAATGGAGTTGGCGATTATCGGGCACGAACGTAAAAATAAGGTCTCAGTATAGTTACAATGGCTGCCCCACCCTTCAAACCGAAACGCATTACTGCTTCACGGCAGAAATAGGCGGGGCGGTGGTACCTACCCGTGCGGACTCACAAGAGGTCCTACCACCAGTATTTACCCAAATTATAAGTTTGCGGGTTTAATTTTTATTACACGATGTTATTCCTTTACAGTGAAAGTCAATCGTGGACATTTGTTAAGTAAGTCATTAGAAAAATTGGTACCCGCCTGCGGGATTCGAACATCGTTGCATCGCTAGATACGAATACACCGGACGTCTTATCGTTTAGGCCACGACGACTTTAATATTCATATACATACAATCTAAATTAGAATAAACAGTACAGTAAATAGAACTGACCTGCAAGTAGCAGTGCATGTACCAAGCCGCCGTTTTGCCATCGTTGACAGATTCAACAGTTGTCTCGGCCACTCCAGCCAGATCCCCGCCTATGAACACCCGGGGCTCTGAGACGCTTTGCATGCTGGAGTCTTCTACTTCTGGTAGGCCCCAACGGTTGAACTTCACTCCAGACATGGCTTGTATAACTGTAACGAAAAGAATTGTTATGTATCAGTATGGCCTAAAATAACCTCATCGTGTCTTTTTTTAAAATACGACAAATAGTTTTAATAGTTCAAAGGGGTAGTCGATTACCACTATTGGTAGTATGACGTATCGTGACTCTGATTGGTACTACCTTGGGTCATTTCTATTTCTGCCGTGAATTAATCACTTGTTTTTCTATTGCTTTGCTAGGTGGACGAACTCAAAGCCCGCCTGATAATAAGTGGGTACCGGAGCCCATAGACATCTACAACGTAAATGCCGCCACCTACCTTGAGATATGAGCTCTAAGGTATCAGTTTTTACAGTACAACGGCTACCCCACCGGAACGCATTACTTCTTCACGGCAGAAATAGGCAGAGTGGCGGTACCTACCCGTGCTGACTCACAAGACGTCCTACCTACAGTAAAAAGTTAGGTTAGCCGGGATAATTTTATTCTGAAGCAATAAGATTGCAATCTAACGCCTCTCTTTAACTTTAGAAACGCCTCATTTTGAACAGCAGTATCGATTAAAACAGGAACGGTGATTGTTTGAATTGAATATTGGTCATATTATAAAAGCACCATTTGTTTGCTTTATATCATATCTTTTCTGAAATTAATACACTGGTTTGGTGGAATAACACAAGTTGTTGTTTTTAATTCTTTTTATTTTTCCTTGATATCTTTTATTTATGTTTAGAATAAGAGATAGCTGAGTGAGGCATTTTGAGAACAACGTCGGTGCCTGCGACTCCTTTTGATAATGATAAAGTTATTTCTTACCGTTTTAAGTTTGGTCGCACATAATTATCATCCTGCATATTGATGTTTTATATAACTTGAATAAATAAAAACGAGCTTTACCATCATTATCATAAAGACCAGAACCGAATGCCGAAATGATGAAATTCGCTTTTAATTGCATGATTTGATCGTGATCTTCGATCCATTCGCCGTCTTCTAATTGTTCCGTGCGGCACATCTTTAAACCAATTATCTGTAAAGGTGAATTTATTTTCAATAGTGATCTACTTTTCACCATAATCACCCGAGACTTAGATTCGTTTTGTGTATTACAATTTCTCCTTGATTTCGTTATTAACTTTAAATAGATTAATTTTAAATAGAAAAAACTATTTCCTAAAAATTTCTTCGATCTTTTTTTTGACGATTAAAAACCCGACGAAGAAGAAAACAGCTATATCTGCCGACCCGTTCTAAAGTGATGCTCCATCAAACAATAATTATTACTTAAAGGATATTTATTTGCAGCGTCGACAAACAATTTTTTTTAAATTAGAAATAATATTTAAAAATTCCGGTACATTTCTTTAAAATCACTTTAAAACAAACCTTTCCGTCTTTGACAATTACTTCTTGCGGAGACATGAATGGCACGAATTCACATTTTTCTTCCTTAGCCAAATCGACCTGAAATAAAATAAAAGTAAAATTTAAGTATGTACGTATTTGACATGTATTTAGTATTTTGAAATAAAAAATATATAGGAACATATATATTTATGTAATTTTATTCTCGTTTTTTTTGTTACATTATTGCCGAAAGGCTTCAAAAGAAAAGATGCGTTTTATTTGATATTAGCATTAAAAAATAAATGTTTTTAATTTAACTTCAATTAAGTTTACTCCATTGAAATATCTGAAGATTGTTATGGTATTTTTTCCAAACTTTTAAACTTTAGAGGCTCTCCTGTAAAGTTGCAGCAATGTCATAAATGTCAAAAATAAAATGTCAATGTCAAAAATAGCTTTTCATCCGTCGATATCATGATATGATGACAATAAGAAAAACGCGAAATTGAACCTTAAAGCAGTTTCAACAATAATTATATCATAGTGTGCGCGGAAGCGCTAGTCACCGCCTGAGGTATGTAAGCGGCAGGGCGGGCGAGGTAGACAAACAATAATAATAATAATATATTATTATGCACTTAATATAATATCGTGTGCGTCTTGTCAATCGCGCGCTCTCCCGTCTCACCCCGCCACATACCTCAGGAGGTGACTAGCGCTTACGCGCGCACTATAGTAAACTCACTTCTTCGGGCACAGCTCTTATATTGCTGAATCCTTTTCTAAACACGACATAGACCCTTCTAGCTCCGCAACGTAAAGCAGACGTCGCACAGTCGAACGCCGTGTCGCCAGCTCCCAGCACTACGACGTTACCGTACAGCTCTGGTAGTGGTGGCTTGCAGGCACACATTCCTGTTGGAAACGAAGAGCATGTGAATCTAAATAAATAGTTACGAAATAAAAACTGTGAACATATATCTACTTATTGTGGTCTTCGAGCAGCACACGAAGCAGTGCAAGAAAAGTTAGTTTTGATCCTGGTAAGGCACTTTCCGTGTCCGCCCAGGTCACTGCGACTAACATAAACATAACAGCGTGATCGCGGCTTAAGGCAAGAAATCACGTTTACTAATAAAAAAGAAAATTAAAAAAGATACGCTCAACCAGTCAACCATTCAACCGCCAGCAATCTATGTAATTATATCTACTAGATCATAAACTCGTTCGATCTACAAGAGTCTATCATTCTATCAAGAATCTATCATTCTATCTAAAATATCAGAACACGAAAAGAATCGGAAAATGTTTTATGTACGTAATTAATAAAGCTTTTTTTATATAATGATAATTGTGATAAGAAGGTTATTAACCTTTCTTACTGCCTCTAGATACTAGAGGCAAGAAATCCTTGCTAGTGTAGAAACCCATTTCTTGCGTAAGGCCTTTGAATATGGGAACGCTTTTGGGCTCCGGCAATCCGATCCCGAAGAATACTGCTGCGTGGTCTTCAAGGAGATTCTATAAAATAAAAACAATATACATGCAGATAATGGACACATTTACATTTTATATTTATAATAATTCGGGAGGAGTCAAACGCTTCGCAAGATCTGCGCGAACGAACGGATCGCTAGTTCATTCACTAAATACATACACGTGTTGAATATGATTCGTTCGATCTATAGTTCAATTTTGAGGCGCGAAACTTCGAAACCAATGTAGCGGATCAACGAATCACGATTTATACATTGGCACTAACTCACATTCAAAGTGATGTCATTTGTAGACAGCATTCTTCCGGTCTCAAATTTCACTCCGAGGTTTTTAACGAGATCAACTTCGTATTGTACCACTTCGTATGGAAGTCGGTATTGAGGGATTTCTGAAGAACTGAAAATGAATAGCGCCTGTTAAATGATCTAGGTACATAAAGTATTTTATTTTTACTACATATGTATATCGACGCTTGAAAGGCAAACGTGACTAAGCGACAATAATTGCTTTATACATAAATGATAGGCAATAACCATATTCGATGCACAAAAAATATATATTTCTAGGTCCATTAAAATCATTTCAATCCTACAGCTAGATTCGTTAAAATAGATTTTTTTTCATGTATTTCAACTTAAATTAGTCTACTGTAAGGTTCACGCATTGTCGTTTAGTCACGTTTGCCTTTCAAGCGTCGATATGTTGTTTACTATTTTGTTACGTTAAGCTGTTATTGTTACCTTAAGCCCCCGAGATACTTTTCTTTCTCGTACACCGTGATGTCCTTGTAACCCAACCTAGCTAGGAAGCAGGCACAGCTGATACTGGCCGGTCCTCCGCCGATCAAAGCGATTTTATGGTCCCCTCCTTTTGGTAGCGGTTTCGTATTGGGGTCTAAAGTTTGGGGGATGCCCATCTTCATGAATATCTGTAAATAGAACACAGCGCATGGTGTGAAATTACAAAATCTTTTTGCTATTAACACATGATCAAATTTGTGTCGTCCGTGTCAACGAAAATTGTGTCTATGACTACTTACGTGTTAACCGAACAAAATCCTATGTAAAAAATGTTTCGAACATTCAAAATCAAAACAGGGTGCTAGCTAACGATTCTCAGTGTCGATAACAAACTTTCATTTGCTATATTGGAAGCACAAATACGTGCCAATTTAATGAATTCATCCTTCGTAACCCAGCGTTCTAAAATGAAGGTAGCTAGCCGCTACGCGAGGAATCGTATCTTGCACATTGTCTAATTTTTAAGCTGTGTATACATTGCGTGCTGTCTGTGCGTTAAATCGTACACCGTGTGCATTACTAATTTGTACGTTATTACAAAGTTAAGTCGTGCACTGTGTGCATTAGTAATAAAAATCTTACGTTACGGTCGTTTTTACCCGGTTACGGTACCCCTCCGCATCGTCCCTTAAGGAAATTCGTTCCAAAAGTCAAATTGCTTACGTCAACAGCGAAATGTTGAAGTCCTCCAATATTGATAGCTCCTTCTTCAGTGGCGTGAAGGTTGCATCCCCCGACGCATAAATCGCTGGTGGGGCAGACCATGCCGCAAGTCAAACCGAGGGGATTGTCCGATAAAATGGCCTTCGCTGCTCCATAGTAATTCTGTTTCAATTCATTCAGTATGTAACGATTTTGATGCTTGCAATTAAAAAGGTAATCCAAACGAATAAATGATTTTTTTTAAATTTTTTTTTATTTGAGTACTTAAGCTGAGAATTTCATCATAATATGGATAGGCTCCTAGGCTGAGACACGAGTTCGAAGTCACCACGAAGATAATTACCACCAAACTAGTTAAAGTCTACAAAAAAGATTTCGACGGCCAAGTAGGTACAGAACGTTCTGTTTCTTACATTATCACTTTACCTTATTGGCGATGCTAGTGATGAAGCTTTTTACATCAATCTGCGTGGGACACGACTTCTGACACGGCGCGTCGGCACACTTGAGGCATCGTGCCGCCTCCCGTAAAGCTCCACGTTCCGACAACGTCGTGTGTTTGATATCGTCGAAATTCTTGTTCAGGGTTGGACATGTCTGTAATCAAGTTTATTAAAAATTTTAATCTAAGTATAATTTTTTTTAGTTTGTGAGAGCTCAAGGCTTATCTAGGGTGATTCGGTTTTCGGAGCTCATTTAAGCTAAAAATAATGCCGTCAATTTTAAGACCGCAAAACTTGATGTCAAAGTATCCATTGTATTGGTTAATGACAATATAACTGTAGCGGCAGTTTCAGCCTTGACGCAAAGCGATGCAATTATTACTTTGTTACGAAAATTCCTAGAACAGGCTTGTCTTGTAAGAATACATAATTGTTTACGATCACATGATCCACAACGAGTGTGTGCCCGTGTGACGGATTGTAGGTTTATAGCCTTTGGCAGCGTGCATTACGAACAATGTTTAATCTGTGCTTGAAAGAAAAAAATGCCCGCCAAAACTAAAATGCCAATCTTAATATTTTAATTGTTTAATTTCGTTTAAAAGATTGCTTATTCACTTTAAATAAAACTTGCATGATTATTGCATTATTTAATTGACATCGACATTCAAGTAATACGTCGAGACTCCGAAAACGAAGGAGAAAAATTAGTTTTACGAGTGATTCGTGTGTAGAAATAAGACTGCTATTTAATTGATTTTTGAGTATTATTTCTGATACAATTAAATTGATTTCTCGTTTATAAGCATGACGTTTATTTTACCAAGGCTAATTAAGTCGTTTGCTGGTTCGTGAGTATGTAAACTAATTTATTTACGAGTGATACATAATTACTGTTCATTAATTATTTCCATTCACGTTATCTTGTAAGTGTGCAAGAAAACGTGCCTAGACTACAATAATTAGGTAAGCCGTTTGCAATATCACCAGTTAAAGCACCCATTTATTTTTCAAATAATTTGAAACGGCGATAGAGCACTCGACGTTTTGTTTTAATATGTTCTAGAAACATCGTTTACCATTATGGCGATAATATTAGGGGCTCTGGTAGGTACTGTTTTGTGTTTGAATTTGATTAATTGGTAAAACATTGTAAAATATGGAAGCCTTCTTTAGTTTTGAAGAGATTTGTTCTCAGCGATATGCAGTGGCTTAGTTGTGCTCCTAGCTGATGCCCATGAGCGACTTTGAGCATTGGAAGTCAATAACAAATAACTGTCCACACAAACGCTGTAGAACATGAGGTACGTAGGAATATGAAATACGGAACTGTTTATGTGTGCCAGGCGAGCAAAGAAGAAAATTACATACTTATTTATTTGAATTAATCAGTGAAGCGTAAAAATATAAGAGATACTAGGAAGAGATCTGTCGTACGTCACAATAATTTTTAATGAAACAAAAAATTTGGTTCTACTTATCTAATCCGAAACATCATATTAAGGCAAAAGGTTAGATATTCGGCGAATAATATAATAAAATATAAAATATATTTATTAGATTCAATGTTTTATTTCGTAATTATTTCTAATATATTAAATACGACCCTTTACTACATTTAAACGTTATTTTTGATTTAAAAAAAAAAATGAGAATAAATAATGATTGAAATTATGAATGGTTGAAAAAATCATTTAATTTCACCGGTGGGTGAACAAGTTCACGGCCCTCGAATGCCGCTTTGAGACATGAGGTCGAATGACAGAATGAGGTCTTGGGGTAGCCCACGAAGCAATACGAGGCTCTCCCACTTTTCAAACTGGAACGCGTCACAATTTTGCGACAGAAACAGGCTAGATCGTGCTACCTATACCCGCGCGGCTATTCAGTAATTTCCCATTAATTTCATGTGAAACAACTACTTACAGTACATTTTCTATCAGCATTTCTTTTCCAATGTTGCTTAATCTTCTTGGTTTGGGCCGATGGAACCAAATTGGTGTAAGGCTTCACTGTAGGATTTAACTTCAGGAGATTCTGAAATAAATTGTAACAAAGATGTACCGTAGTTGTGCATATAATCTTAAACTAATTAGTTAAACTGAAAATATTAGACAGCTGCTTAGCTCTGCCCCTGGCATTTCCGAAGTCCATGGGCGACGGTAACCACTCACCATCAGGTGGGCCGTGTGCTCGTCTGCCTACAAGGGCAATAAAAAAATGGCATTTCGAATTGAAAGAGTTGTTGATTTCCAATAATAATCTCATTATTTTATAGCTAATTCCTGAAATTGTTTCTGAAGTGTAAGTTACAGAATGTGGCCGATTGTACCATCATAATCTAATCATAGCTTTACTTATTCTTCACAAATATATTGTAGTAAAAAAAAGAACAAATTATCAACACCAAAAAGTTTCTCAAAATCATTTACAAATGAAATCAAGCTATAAACACTACAACTTACGTAAAAGAGATAATTACCTTGTATTTTTAAGAAAATTGTGTGATGATGGCCACGTTTTTATTACATACTCTAGTTTATTTAGCACTGGGTCAGTGACCTTTTCAAAACTTACAGCATGCGCAAGAAATATTATGGAACCGAAAATATCAACGTGTTTAAAATATTGAGTACCTACTTTTGAATTATCATTTTGTGTTCTTCGCGTTATCAGTATCACCCTTATCAAAGTATAATGCGTATTCGAGATGAATTTGACTCTTAATGACCTAACATTAAAAAAATATTTTTAATAATTTTCATTCCTTTATTAAAGATGTTTTGCACGTACATAGATCGATAGGACCGTTATCGGTTTTATTATTTATTATTATTTAGGAATCTAGTAAAGTTTGTTCATTTTATATAACAAATTTAGAACCATTCGTTAAATAAATATATTGTTACCAACTGGGGCTTAGGTCCAATAAAAACTATTCATACAAATTTTCTTGCGCATCGTTCATCTTGCTGTGCAAATTATTTGGATAAACTGGAACACTATACGGGGTGTCAGGAATGCTAGTGATTGACTGTTAGAACACTCTCGATACAACTAGAACACTGAAGAAATGTTCTAGAATATTCAAGAAATGTTCCCGTTGTTTTGATATCGATTTTTTACTATTTAACACTGGTGGTAGAGCTTCTTTTACTGATGATTCGGCGTCTTATCAGCCCGCACGGGTAGGTACTACCACCCTGCCTATTTCTGCCGTAAAGCGGTAATGCGCTTCCGTTTGAAGGTTGGGCTTGGGGCAGCCGTTGTACTGTTAAATTGAAATTTATAACTCATGTTTTAAGATGGGCGACGGCTTTAACGCGGTTGATATCTTTGGGCTCTGCGTGCTTAGTGCGAGTTTCTTATCGTTCTCGATAGCGTAAACGTTAACCCAATTTTGTATGCAGTTGGAACAGCGCCCCTAGCGGCAAACGTAGGCAAACGATCCCATTCCATACAAATATGAGTTAACTTTTACGCTATCGAGAACGTTAAAAAACTCGCACTAAGCACACAGGTCCATCCCATGGTGAGACGGGAGTTCGTTCCTGAGTCGAATGGTATGTGGCGATAAAATACCTTGAAACTCGCTGGACGAATGCAGTGGCTAAAAGGACTTCCTATGAGTTGAGTTATTTTTTTTAACTCCTCCTCCTTGCGTCGGTTTCCTCATTACTGAGGGTCGTGGTCATGGCCTTGAAACAGTTTGTTTTTTATAATGCACCGCCATCTGTTCCTATCGGCAAACGTACGCAAACGATCCCATTCCATACAATATGAGCTAACTTTTACGCTATCGAGAACGTTAAAAAACTCGCACTAAGCACACTGGTGACTACTTAGTAATAAATAAATAAAAATATGACGTTATTTGTACCGACATGACACTGTTTTTGTTGAAAACATATTGAAATCTTGGCTTTGTTCCTCAGTTTATATGCACGGACCATTGTTTTTCCTATAACGTTTGTTACTTTTCTTCGTCCACACGTATTAGCTTTTCAAATGACTCAGCTGTGTATCTGTTTTAATTATCTATTCATATTTGTATTCATGTATCTTTAAGCTAACTTTATGAACATTAGATACAAATAACGAATAAAAAACCAAAGGGCTTGATTTTTTTAGGAATGTAGTGAAATGAAATGAACTGTCTTCAATTCATATTTATTCAGTTTGCTTTGTCGTGAGCGCATTACTAACGATTTCTGCAATAATATTAAATAACGCGGTAATTGCATTATACCTACTTTTAGTATCGATTTTCGTTATCGCCTAATTAGACCCTGTGATGACAATTAACCTCAATTCTTAAAAACGTAACACATTCATTGCTCTTCAGATTACGATAGTTATTCTGAAAGAATGTTTACTTTTTCATAAAATGAAAACGAACCTGCGCAGTACCTTTTCTTTGTTAAACATATTACTGTAAATGATTTTAAATTGAGTCTGTGATCGCGTTTTATTGCACGTCAATGCCAGAATACTTTAGATACATTTCATGACCGTCTATTGTACAATCCCTATATTGACACTAATAACATTCTCTGTCGCATTTCCGACTTTTTGAGGTCATATTATAATTCCGGTTGCTATAAATAGACATAATGATCAATGTTGAAAGTTTATTACCTACGTTACGAATTTAAAAACTGTCTACTGCTACACTACTCCAATATAAGAGTTTTTGGACCTTGGAAGGCAATATAGTCTATGATGTAATAACGAAGGGAATCTTTGACGTTGTATCTCAAGATTGGTGGCAGTTTTCATGCTGTGGCACCTCAACACGAGATGTTTAGAAATTATGTGCTGATTTTATTTATTGATTTTGGATTTTATAACTTTTATAATTGAAACATTTTTATTTATTTGCGGCGGGACGTATTTTATGCTCGCACGGCCTCGTACCAAAATTCTGTTATTCATCCACACATCCACAACGATGTGTTCCAGTTTTAAGGATGTTAAAGTTGTTGGACGATACAATTGTGACTGCGACCTCAGTGTCTTAAAGTGTGTGCCGGTAAGCAGGTTGAGATGTCTAAGGGCTCCAGTAAACTTTTAAAATCAAGTATGCCGCAAATTGATTCATACATGAAGGCAATAAATAAATTAAAATCTCCTCCATTCTTTCAATTTGTATTCGATACAAGGTTAATCTTAATCTACAGTTACCTATAGGTATGTATTTTAGTTGAGAAATGAAAAGGTAGGTAATGGACTAATGCTGAAATAACTTTAGCAATACGTGCGAAATTTCGAAAACCATTTGTGTAAATAAAAATCAGGTCTGCCAGATCGTTTCATTAGAAAGTCAATAAAGTTTTATGAAAAAAATAATACAGATATTACAGTACGTTTTGCGAAATATGATCATTTTTTTCATATTGCATATTGCTTATGTTAATATAAAAAGTAAAGGTGACATAAGTCCATCTATTTAAGTGTTACATTATGACATACCTTTTTACATTTTTGGCAATATCACATTAATTTTCAACGGTTTTATTGCTTTCGTAATAAGATTTCATTTTGTAAAATTAATTGGCCTGCGGCGCAAAATTGCTCTGTTAAAAAGCGGCTCGTCAATCCAACAATTATTGCTGATAGTTTATGGGTAAATAATATTATCACGATTCCTTAACAACCAACGTAGGTAATAGCCAGTTAACTTATTACTAAAGTATTCTTGGCGCGAACGTTATCAATTATTATCAGTTTTTGAATAATAATAATAACAACAAAATAATAAATATACATAATAATAATAATTAATAACTCACCTCGATGTCGGGCAGCTCTTTACTTAGTAGCTTCGCCATGATGTTGGAGATGGAGTTAAAAAAGTCTGTTTTGCAATCACTAATAAAATATCTTCGTGTATAAGAATAATTATTCCGTGCAGACGCAGTGGACTGCTCACTGGCAGTGCGACACAGCGACTGATTGATGATGAAATAAAATTGAATAACGAATTGCACATGTTATCTAGAGCTTGTTTTCATAATTGTGCCGTTATTGACAATCTCTGTTACTTAGCCAGATTAAAATGATCCTTCTTGTAAAACTAATAAGTAAAGCAAGTAAGGATCATAGTAGAGCTCTTTTTAAAATGGAGATTGTAGTTGTATGCAGTTTACTGCGTGTTTTTATGAAATTTTCGCTTGTGTAATGTCACCAATAGAGTTATATGGACTGTACCGTTTACAATTTTAAAGCCCTATTTTTTATATGCATAATGCTCTGAGACATTGCTTGATGATATTCAGTTGTTTTCTTTTTTAACGTCACCGGTTAAAAAAATTAACTCAACTCACAGTACAACACTTTTAGCCATTGCATTCGTCCAAGATGGATGGACGAGCTCACAGCCCACCTGGTGTTAAGTGGTTACTGGAGCCCATAGACATCTACAACGTAAATGCGCCACCCACCTCGAGATATAAGTTCTAAGATCTCAGTATAGTTACAACGGCTACCCCACCCTTCGAACCGAAACGCATTACTGCTTCACGGCAGAAATATGCAGGGTAGTGGTACCTACCCGTGCGGACTCACAGGACGTCCTACCACCAGTCACCACCAGTGTCACATTTTTTCCGAATTACAAATTTAATACGGGTGACACCGCGAGATGATCCACATCACATAATTAAAACTATAATAAATAATCTATAATTATGATCATATACTATAGTTATTGGTATAACGAAAAAAAAGATTTTCATCAAAATTAAGACTCGAGTATTCTAATAATAATATGGAAATAATTACGAACAAAAAAAATGTGAGTTTAAACCGTAACTTTAATTTAATTACGTCAACGAGCCGCGTAAACCGTATCAAGTACTATCCACGTTTTATTTAATTATTTTTAAACTACAATATTAAATATAAAATAAAAAAAGGGTATATAATAAAACAAACATTTGAACAGTTAATATAAATATAATTTTGAATTATTCAGAGGCTTTACAATATTTGGAAGAATATTGACAGACAATTTTCTTTTCATTATTCGTAACACAGTTATGCAGCGTCTAATTAGTTTACTGGTTCGAATTAAAACAAACAAAAAAAAGTTAACAGTATACAAGCAATTTTAATGAAAGCTCTATATTTTGTTAAAACATACATACATTTTAAAAGTAATGGTTACCTTAAAATACAATTGAACAAGTAACATACCAATAACAAGTTTAAAAATAAAAGGTTTGATGTTGCCTCAGAGAGAACCGATCGATGTGATGAGGTTTCAAAACGATATCGGATTTTAAAAACAAAAATCGTAAAATGTAAATTACTAATACTAATAAATTGAATACGATTAAAAACTTATCATAATATGAAGCCCCCTCTCTAATTACGACTTACTTTTTTATTTATAAAAAAATGCAACACCAACTATACATGGCGCGTTCGTTACTTTATTCTTTTTTTTTAATTTTGTTAATTTAAATCGTTTTTGTTTTTAATACTAATACATCGTTATTTACACGGTGATTCTTCTAAATATTTGCATCTGAACAATACATACATTAAAATCTTATAGCTACGTTTTGTGCAATTGTTCGAGCTTGTTCTTTTGGGGTGATGATGATAAAAAACGAAATATACTTTTTTCTTGGCTCGCACCGGCATAAAGCGGTCCTTAGTGGACAAATCGCTCATGCTAACGCAGATGCCGCGCGCTGGCAAATTTTTGTAGCAACCTTCACGCTCCGTCCTACTTCCGTGATTAATACTGAGGTTGCATAAATCCAACAGTGGGATCGTATGAACAATAGAGAATTATTCGTCAGTAACGCTTTCAATTAGCTTCTTGTTTTATACAAAATTCCCAGCAAGTTAAAAAAGATCGAACCATCTTTGCAGTTTGTGGTGGAATGTAGTCCCAAACAAATTTACCCGAACGTGTGACCAGAGGTTCTCAAACTTATTTTGTCTACTGCCCACTTCGAGAATAAATTATTTTCTAGCGCCCCCATTTTTTCACCTACTTAAAAACCACTATAGTGAGAGCTCAGTCGCGTAGTCGTTGTCTGAGAGTCCTTCTAGATGAAATTACAAATTGCCTTCCAAGCCTCTACACAACGCCCCTTTTTTTCTGGGCCTCTTAGGGTCTCCCTTTAGGCGTGCAATGCTCACCAGGGGGCGTTACGACCCACTTTGGAAAAGGCTGGTGTACACGAACTAGCTCAAGGCAACACGTTCGTTCACTACAAGAATACCTTTAGGAAGTCAATTATTACACAAAGCGCGTTTTTATAGGATTGAACAATACACCACGTTTAGGTACGCAATGTATGGAAAATTTATGTGTATAGATAAAAGCGCGGGCAGCACGGAGCGTGTAGACGAGGCATTAGCTCGTAAATATGCACGCATCGATAAATTCCCAATAGTAATTAACTTTTTTTGATCTCTAAATCTGGTACTTTTTAAAGGAGCCTCTCCTGCAATCACACAAGCGCGGCACGCTATGGCAACAAAAGAAAAAAAAGAGAAAAAACGCGACGCTATATATTACGACAAAAGCAACAACAATTGCACACACCTTAGATACGAAAGCTTACGTTTAATCATCTTAATACAAAAAAGTTTCATGTTTTGAGGAGTCGGTTTAGGCGTTAATCAACTTAGTGCCGTTTACGAATAGCTGTAGATTTATGATACGACGTCGTATGTTTTGTATTCCTTAAGTGATTTACTTTATAAAAATGCATATGGAAATAGCGGGGGTGGGTAAACGAAAAAATAAAAGTTATATTCCAAAATAAACTTTATAAACAATAAATCGTGTTTGTTTTTGGGAACAATCATTTTTATTCCCAAACAATTTGTTCCTCAGATGGCGCTACTCATAAAAGGCGGGAAACCTAATTTAGAGACAATAGTGTCGAACTAGGCGAGCACATTTAGACGCTCAAAGACGTATAAAACAAAATAATCAAGATGTTAATCAACGCCGAGCATCGATCTCCTGTACAGAGTATTATCGACAAAAGGCACATCCCTAGTTGAGTTTCGTGCTAGATGTAACTCGTCTAGGAATGATACAATTTTCGATAATTCTTGTGTGTTGTTATGGCGACGCGGCCGTCAATTAAGGCCTAAACCTGTTTTTATCACATTTACATAGAAATGCCTCCTGACACTGAACTGACTATTCATTGATAACGAAAACGTTTTATTGCGATGGGAGGATTTAATCGATTTTTTTTAATTCATATCGACTCCAAGTAAACAATTGACATTCGATGTTTCAGTCGATCTTTGATGTCATCTATGCACAGTTCTATTTCATTCGATATAATTTGCTTGGCGAGTTTATTTTTGTTTCATAAATTTTGTTTACTCTCATAAAAGTAATATTATAGTCGAAACAATCAAATCATGAATACAATTTTTACCCATAGAAATCAGTTGTAAAAAATTTATAAACGCATTGTTTTCTGGAACAAAATATTTTTCAATAATTAGTTTAAGAATACATTTCTTTTTTGCTTTTGAATTATATTGCATAACGTATGTGCTTCGCCGCACAAATAGAGACAAAAATAAAATAATATATTTTCAAAACGATCATTCGTCTCGTTATCGATCAATAGTGTACTGATTAATTGATACAAATCGATTTAAAAGTATATCGGCGACCATTCAACTAGTATACATTGAATGGTCCAATTGTGCGATTCCATTTAATTCTTTGAAGACTTATATATTGTTTGCTCGCTGATATTTTTCATTCGTTTCTGATGATAATTTAAGTATTGTAATTATAGTATGCGAAAAAAAATTTGCTAAATTAAATTATCACCAAAAAAAAAATTTTTTTTTTCTGCTGACCATACTTATGTCCTTTTGGCCACACTTCAACAAACGATATGTATCCGCAGTATCGGCCGTCCGCAAGAGCTCACCAATTATTTATATATCAAACATTCAGGGCACGAAACACATTAACGAAGCGGTTACTACCTACTAATTAATGATTGCCTTACGAAACGAATTGATATAAACACTCATTGATAATTACAAACGTACCTACGTAACACAGAAGCGTCGCCAGCGAAGGTTACACAATATCATTTATATAACGAATTATTATCATTTAATTACCAAAAAACAGTTGTGTACGTTTATATCGATGGGGTGAAAGACTATTTTGGTTTAAGCGATATTTCGCTCAATACGCTACATATATCTTTGTGATTAAATGTGCATTTTATTTGGTAGGTATTAGCATTAAAAGAGTTCAATGTTTTTGCTTAAACTTCAATTATGTTTACTCCCATTGTATTTCAATGAAGAAGAGTTTTATTATGATATTTTTTCAAGATTTTTAACTTTAAATTATTTCTCTTGTAAAATTGTAAAAATGTCACTTAAACCAAACAGCTTTTCACCCCTCGATATGTGTACGCCAAGCGGACAACTTGATCGAAATTCGCCACACACTCGTGTGACCATAATTTTGCGCAGGATTTCTCCGTGGTAATCTGACCAAAACGTCTACCTTTATCCTTTCGGGGTTGCCTGTTAATTATTTTTTGGTAATCAAAATCTATTCGTGTATTATTATTATTTAATTTGCAACAAAAAAATTTTAATCGAAAATACATCATTGTTACAACATTCACCTATAAACAAATACTGTACTTATAAGACACCCATTAATTACATTGACAACAACGCAGAACAAAATCATTAAATAAGCTAGCTAAATCGAAAAAAATATATATAGGTATAATGTTTTTTTTATATATATCACGTGCACAAGTTCCGCGTGACAACCGAGGGAGGGCGCTCGCGAGAGTTTCCTTGATAATGAACTTTATTTCTACAAACATAGAACATATATTTATTTATCTTTAGGTAAAACGATGAACGAATATATTATCGTCGTTGCAAATTTAAAATCTCCTATGTGATATTTTGGACCAAAACATTTTGAATACTTATACTCAGCAAAAACTGCCATGTGCATATCTCACTCAATATTTCACTTTATTACGTGTCAATCTTAAAAAATCATAAGTGTCGGTTTGCATTTTATTGTAGATCAAAGTATCCTATATGCTAATTTTTTCTTTTTTTTCAGTAGGTACATAGTTTAATTAGATTTTCTCGAAAACTACATATTTTATACGCGGATTTTTCGGAGATTTCAAATTTGCAACAACGATATGTACTATCGAACCTGTGCACGTGCAAAATTTAACAATTTCATTTAATTCACCGACAACAGTCAACGGGATCTTTCTAGGGAAACAAATTTGTAGTACCGAACGCAAGTTAAATCAGCAACAACGTAGGAATGTAGTTATTTTGTAAAATGGCAAAGAAAAAGAAAAAAACGCGTAAACGACGAAAGCACCCAAACATTTTGTTCGTATTGAACAAGTGGAACGTCACTCATGACTGATAGTGTGATGACAGCCTTATTGTTTGACAGGAGCCATAGACAATTTTGTTTTAAAAAAAAAAGACGACATGCTACACTCTTTCTGTGTCTATGGTTACTTGTTGACTTTAAGGATCTATAACACTCGAAATCCCTTTTCGTTAACTTTTGGTATATCTACCATAATGATGAATATTAATCTATACTATATATCTGAATAGATTGAGACAAAACCGTTTTGCATCTCTTTCTCATTTGTTTGTTAGCCGATTTTCATTTTACAGACTGCTATTAAAGACGAGTGACATTCCAAATATTTTGTTTTTTGAGAAATCTGTTGTTAATAATGAATCACAATCGTGATCTTAAATTGCATTGCAAAAATAGCATTTCCAAAAACAATACCTAAATTTAAGATTAACCAAAGTATGGCGTTGAAAAGAGACGCCCCCTCCCAACACCCCTCGCCCCGTGTGTTACAGACCCTACATACTGCTATTAAAGTCGAGTGACATTCCAAATATTCAGTGTACGATTAAACGAAGTTACATTAGGGACTTGACACACACCGACCCCTGCTACGTCGCGCGTATCGTTGGGCGGTGCGCGCTAGCGTTTACGTGTGCGTATCGCGGTCCGGTTGACGGCGCATTAGCTGTGTGTCGCGGCGTTGTTGGATGTTCGTGTGAGCTCTGACGCGCACACCGGCTCCGACGTCTGTGCGATAGCTGGAATTAAATAGAACATTCGATTAAAGACCTCGTCAAACAGAACGCCGCGTACTTAGCGCTGCGTTTTAACGTCGCGCTCTTTTCATGTCACAGAAATTGACTAGGATTTCTTCGGACACGTTTGGAAATGGCCGGTCCATACAACGCCTCGTTGTACAGGGAAGGGTTGACGGTACAAGACCGCGTGGGAGGTCACCAATGCAGTGGACCAACCAAATTTAAACTTCAGTGGGAGGTCCCCTAAATGAGTGCAGTAGAATAGCCTCGAGTAGGGAGAGATGGCGGGACATCGTGAGACGCATCAAGTCTGCCCCTTCCAACACTACATGACGATCACAACCACTCTGTCAAGAGTGACACGATTGAGAAGAAGAAGAAATTGACTAGATGAGCCTAACGCTACTTGACGCAACGTAACATCCGCCAAATCATAGTGCATTTCTATAGCAGTCTGAAAATTTAAAAATATTATCACGTCGAGTGATTCAGATGTGGCATTGTATAAGCGTGGGTATTTTCAAACTAATCCTATCAAAATTTTTTTATTGCTCCGATTGTTGGACGAGCTCACAGCCCACCTGGTGTTAAGTGGTTACTGGAGCCCATAGACATCTACGACGTAAATGCGCCACCCACCTTGAGATATAGGTTCTAAGGTCTCAAGTATAGTTACAACGGCTGCCCCACCCTTCAAACCGAAACGCATTACTGCTTCACGGCAGAAATAGGTGGGGTGGTACCTAGCCTCGCGGACTCACTAGAGGTCCTACCACGAGTAAGAATACACGGTAGCACGTTACCTGTGATGTCGCGACCCTCCTAGAAGAGACTACAATGCCGCCGCCGACCCTTGATGGGCTGCACCGGGCATAGCACGGCGCGAATCGCCTCATCGAACACGGTCTTCAGACCCTTCTGCGTCAGCGCTGAACACTCCAAATACTTGACAGCGTTTATCTCCTTGGACATGCCCAAACCCTGGACGAGAAATAAATTAAATTTACCCTCCGTCTCTATGTGTCCGAACTGGATATTCGTTCATATCTTGATCAGAGATGTATACTTTATCCAAGCCTAATGGATTAATGTGGTAAACAAACAGCACTTTCCGCAATATCACGATTTTTGCACTCAAACACATTTAATGTTGTTAACATGTCTTAAACCAGTTAAGAAACACCTAATGTACATATTAATGCGGAAATTGTTTTAAATTAACAATTTAAACACAATATTTAACTAAATTTCATTTTTCTTGTTTTTTTAATAAACTTTACTGGCTTGGAAACTAAAGTCCTTTAAGGCAATAAATTTTAAAAAATTGAGGCCACAGACTAAACAGCGACATGGCAATTTGACATTTCGTAAATCTATCGTATTTATGAATCATGAGGTTGCATTGTACTGTAGGTTAACGAATCATTCTAGTAAATGATAGAAATGAACTTTTCATGACAAGCTCAAATTTCTAACTAGTATCACTACATAGTATAAAACAAAGTCGCTTTCTCTGTCCCTGTGTATGCTTAAATCTTTAAAACTACGCAACGGATTTTGATGCGGGTTTTTTTAATAGATAGAGTGATTGAAGAGGAAGGTTTATATGTATAATAACATCCATTAAATAGTGGAGAAATCAATAATAAACTACAGTTTCCGAAGCGAAGCGAGGGCGGGTCGCTAGTATAATATAAAAGCTTTTTACTGTGTCAAGTTTTAAGGCTTCGTCAAACAGAACGCGTAATTAGCGCGCGACAGAGCGCTAAACTGACGCCGCGCTATGACGCGCGCTAATTAAGGTCAGACATAGCTCGCAAGCTCACAAAGAGGAATTCTACCAAGAATCTGTAACTATTAATTCTATTTTACAAGAATAATAGCATACCTGCGTGTAGGTGATCGGGGCTAGTTTCTTGTCCTTGAGCTTCTCAATGGTGTCCTTGTCTTCGCGTAAGTCGAGCTTGGTCCCGACCAGGATGATGGGCGTCGACGGGCAGTGATGCCGAACTTCTGGATACCACTGAAAACAAAAACAAGCTACCGTCAAAAAAATCGTGCAACTTAACTCATAGAGACAACCCACTAAGGTTCTCGCCGGATCCTCTCAGTGGATCGTGATTCCGATTCAGTGCTAGATTTAACGTCGCACTGCCCTTGCTAGGGTAGATGTTAGCAAAGTCTCTCAGACTGATCCTCGTGATCTAAAGTTTGGAGAAACACAAGGCTACTGGTAAGTAAAAAAAAATCTACATACATTGTTCATTTCTAATTTATACAAAGTCATAGATAGCGTCATAAAAAGCTATACACAATCTATGGACATGTCATTGTCTCTTTAATGTCAATACAATCCACGCGGCATCGATAATGATGTGTTTACGTTCAAATCGATGTCATGTGTTTTTATTACTGTCCCGAACAAAATACAGATAACTGTTTCTATGCAATAGAGACGACACAATACTCAAATTATCTTCGTTCTAGCTTACGTGTCCGACTTCTTAAAACATTATGGCGTATTAAATTCGAATTAACGTGTAATTATTTTTTCCTTCGGGTCTTGACTTTTAGACTATAATTTTTAGATAATCATCTCACTTATATCTTGTATTGGGTCATACCCGTGGAATCGCGCGCGTGGTCAAGGAAATGTGTCACGATTTTTTTCTAAAAATAAGCAAAAAATTCCTGATACTAAGTGGTTTTTCGGAAAAAAAATGCTGTGTCACATTAATGATGAAAAACCGATCGCTTTGAAAAAATCAGCTCATCATCAATCCGTTACTTTGTTTCGAAATGAAAGACGGACAAACAAACAATCTTTCACGTTCATAATATTAAAATGTTAAAATTATAAATACTATTATTAAAAAAAAATATTCAAAGTAACAGTATGGTAGTATTGATTTCTTTAGAACTAATTGCGATTTGTCCAAATTTGAAATATTCGAAATAAAACCTAACCTCTAATACTTAATTAACGCAGCAAATGAATTTCGTTTGGGATAAATTATAATAGTATTTTTTTACCGTGTAGCATCGGCAACAATTTCCTTACAGCTTTAATGATAATACACGTTCAAAGAATTAACTTTTCGTGACAATTCTTATGTATGCAACTTCGCGATTATGTTATTACCAATCATTTCAATCTAATTTTCATATCAATTGCATCGCCGCTATCTTCTTAGGAGTAACGTCTAAAGATGCTTTCAAACTACGCTATACTATAGTGCCATTTAGTATAGCAGCCTATATGTACTTAACCAATCTTAATATATATAAATTACGTGTCACGTTGTTTGTCCGCGATGGACACCTAAACTACTGAACCGATTTTAACTTTTTTTTTTAATATGTCTTTTGTTCCAACTTAGGTCATACGATGATTTTTATTTCGATTAATGGTCGCAATATTTATTAATTAACAATAAAATGATTTCTTATGTTGATTATTGTTATTAATTCTAAGTTTCATAAGTCTAAAACAGATGGCGCCTTAAATCAGTTTTTACAGTAAATTGTAATACTGTCTGACATTAATATCTGATAGATGGCGCTGTGTTAAAAATATAACGTGTCATATAAGCTACAATTTAATGGCATAAACACAAACACCACGTGTTGCTGAGGCTAAAGTATAAGTGAAATTTATTTCGTAGTAAACGCAATACAGTGAAATCCAATTGTTCTTAATTTGTTAATTTTTGGTATTAGCATAGCCGGCCACGTGTTATTTAGAAACAAAAACCTTAGCCACAGCAACGTGTGGCCGGGTCTGCTAGTAATATATAACAGTGTGAACGTACGTGTCCATAACAATGTATAGTGTGCGATATTGTCATATTATGAGCTATATACTATATGCTACTGGTTGTAGGACCTTTTGTGAGTCCGCGCGGTACCACCAACCTGCCTATTTCTGCCGTGAAGCAGTAATGCGTTTCGGTTTGAAGGATACGGCAACCGTTGTAACTATACTGAGACCTTAGAATTTATATCTCAAGGTGGGTGGCGCATTTACGGTTGTAGTTTCTATGGGCTCCAGTAACCATTTAACACCAGGTGGGCTGTGAGCTCGTCCACCTATCAAAGCAATAAAATAAATAAATAAATGCTATTATATTATAGCGTATTCTGAAAGCGGCTTAATGTATTCTATGATAAAGTGAAAGATACACGGAAACACGATAGATACAAGAATATAAGAATACTAGCGACCCGCCCTCGCTTCGCTTCGGAAACATTAAAACACACATGAAACCAAAAAAAAAGTAGCCTATGTTCATCAGGGACAATGTCGGCTTCTAATGGAAAAAGAATTTTTCAAATCGGTCCATTAGTTTCGGAGCCTATTCGAAACAAACAAACAAACAAATCTTTCCTCTTTATAATATTAGTATAGATATACGGAAAGTGGCATATAGATAAAATCGATTTATATTGCCCGACCAATACTCTAACTGAGAATGAAAAATTTAATTTTAAACATGTCAAAAGAGAACTCAGTATGTTATGGAATTTATTTTATCGTTTCAAAGTTGAAAAGCAATCAAGACAGCGAGTTACTTATCGATCGAAACGAAATACCAAATCCAAAGATTCAACATTTTCCATATTTTGCTGTCTCATAGAGAGTTAAGAATAACAAAATATGTCCAGGAATAAGTTGTAAGTTTTATCATTTCAATCTAAGCTGCGTTATAATGACCAATGACGTCAATGCTCGTGTGTTCCATTTGAAGTATGTACGAATAATTTACTAGCGAGAAAGAGACAGAGATATCACTTAAAAAATCGTTACGTTACGTTATCAGCTATTTCTTCAAAAAATCCTGTTCAATTTAATTATAATTAATCACTGAGTCTATTTATTATACCTAGTCAGGTCATAAGTTCTGTCACATGTTTAATGTAAAATAATTGAAACAAGTTTATTCATTATGTAACCATTCATATACCAAAATGAACTTAACAAAACATAGATTCTTATGACACTAAAGTTTATTCAAAATGACCTCCGTGATTTTGAATACAGGCCTTCAATCTGCGCGGCCAGTCGTCTATCACAGCACGAACGAGGTCCATGTCAATATCGGCGGCTGCCTTAATCAAGGATGTCTTGAGTGACTCCAAATTGGGATGAGGCTTTGAGCACGCCTTTTCCTCCAAGTGTTGCCATATCTTGTAATCTAACGGATTCAAATCTGGACTGGAGGTGGGCCAGTCTTCGTGCCGGATGAAGTCGATTTCACGCAACGCCAGCCAGTCTTGTGTGCTCTTCGCTCTATGAGCTGGCGCCGAATCTTGTTGGAATACCCAGTGCCTGTTATTGAACATGGTATGAGAAACAGGTTCCACAAGGTTCGTCAGGACTGTATTTTGATACACAACTGCATTCGTTTTTACACCTTTCTCAAAAAAATGTACCTCTGTTAAGCCCCAATAAGAAACTCCCAACCATACCATGAGCGAGGATGGAAAATGACCTCGTTGGACACGCGGAATACGGTTGCTCGCTTCTTCACTACTGTGTGCGTACACCTTATCATTTTGTTTGTTGTAGCTCTCTTCTACGGTAAAAAATTTTTCATCCGAAAAAAGAATTTCCCGATATTTTTTTCCCGCGTACCGCTTCAACAAAGCGCGGCATCTCTTCAGTCTCAGGTCCATTAGACGAGTATTCAAACGATGTCCTGTTTTTCTTCGATATGCCCGAAGCCCTAAGTCTTCATTTAACACTCTTTTCACCGTGGTTCTGCTTAACCCCATCTGAAGGGCCAACAGTTTCTGCTTACGTTTGGGATTTCTTTGAATTCGCGCCTTCACAGCTTTTATCACTGCTGGAGTCCTAACAGACCGAAGGCGACCACTTCTTGACCTGTCATCTACACTAGAGTCTTCATTGTATCGTTTGATGGTACGATAAACGAATCTTTTGGTTATATTCCAATTTTTCAGTATGTTAAAAATTTGAATTGGCGCGTAACCGCAACGATGCAACTCAATAACTGCAACACGGTCTTCTTTAAGCGTCCACTCCATATTTAAAATAGGAGTAAAATTCTAAAAGTATACATTTTTATCTTCATGAACAATTCGAAATTCGAATTCTATAAACTTTTTTGTGGCCAGCATTCTAAAAGAAAAGTTTTTACTGTGTGACAATACTTATGACCTGACTAGGTAATATGGCATTAATTCAACTTATTGGGCTTACTTTGTGAAAACGAAACCTATGCAGTGTATAAAGTCAATGAACTATACATAACTGGGTCACACGTTTTGCATATGAAGTGTAATTTCCAATCAATCACCGTAGTTTATTTGCGTAGTGTTACGCATATTTCTTTTATAACTCTTGAGTTATAGCTGGAACGAATTTAATCAAGTGCTTCATATGTAAAGTTCTTCATATGTAATCTTTTTCTCCATCTTTTATTATGTTCCGTTATGTTCTATTTTAGCCGGTACATAAAGCTGCTAACAGACTGTCAAGTCATTGCGTTCAATAACATTATTGACATTATTTGAATATACAGTATTGACAATTGCGGTAATAACCAATTCATGTGATTAAGAACAGATAATGAATCAAATTTATATATAAAAATACATATTATTTGTTCTGTGGTGTCATAATGAATAGCTTAATAAACAACAAAACTTTAGATTTCTCTTCAAAATCTACGGTTCAGATATCAATTTAGTTTTTAGTTTTTTTTTCTAGCCAGTAAAAGTCCCTATTCTTGACACTTGCTTGCAGCTTCAAGTCGCGATTAGATTCATCGATTCATAATGTTTATCTTATGTTAACCAAACTTGTGTATATATTACCTTGGCCCGAACGTTTTCGAATGAGGCTGGGTTGACGAGCGAAAAACATATAAGGAAGACGTCCGTCTGTGGGTAGGAGAGGGGGCGGAGTCGATCGTAGTCCTCCTGTCCGGCTGTATCCCAGAGACCCAAGTTGATTGGCTTTCCATCTACCATGACATTGGCCGAGTAATTGTCGAATCTGAAATTGAATTGAAATTTTATGAGACGTCTGGGAATCTATTATGTAATATATGTGGGGAGTGTTATTTTTATTACTTTTTTTTTTTTTTCCTACCTAAGCTGATAGCCTTGAGAGGCTATATCAGCGTAACCCTAACTTTTGTAGGTGAGCTCACGGGGCTCAAACCTGACGACGTTGCTAACACGAACCCTAGCAAGAGCCGTGCTTCGCAGAATCTACCACCGGATCGGAAACGCGACCCACTGAGAAGATCCGGCGAGAAACTCAGTGGGCTGTGTCTGAGGATTAATTTACTCGTCCAGCCCTTCGTCGCAAGCGACGGGTTCGACGAGAACGGTGACCGATGCTTGAGGTACCTAAAAGCACCGTTAGTGGATCGGGAGGATCCGAGATGACGTGTTTGGGGCGACGTCGACTGCTTTCCATTCTGTCCGCAGGATCGGGAATGTAGTTACCGGCGGCCACGATGAGAGGATTCTCGTGTCGTGCCGCTTTATCAAAGTGGCGCATCAACGCCGACTGCATACACTTACTGATGGACTCTAAGTCTAGGTCGTCATGGAGGTTTTTTTTTTCAGTTTTTTTTTGTTATTTTTATTTTGTTTAAGCCTGTTACATTGGCAACATTCTATTAGGTTCAGAAAGAGGTTGCAGTTTAAGGTTAGAGTGAGTAGGAAGAAATTTTTTAGAAGGACGTATACCAAGTGATTGTGAAGTAAAATAAAGAATTTCGATATATTCATCCCGCTTTTACTCATGAACGTTCCCACATATATCTGACTAAATCCTTCAGGACAATCCCAAAACGAGATCTCAGATCTAAAAGGAACAATCATGTATTTAAAATCGCATTCAGGACTAGTCCGAAAATTAACAAACCAGACGAAATTATGGATTTAAAAACGGAACTGACAGCCCGTTGAGCTAGTTAAAGCGAATCTAGAAACTGAAGTTAATTTAGCTCTTATGTTCTGAACTTAAGAGTTAGATGCAGACGCATCTAATGCTAGTAGTATGGTATAATGTTTTAGTTTTCCAGCTACATTTATGTTACTAACCAACATCCGTATTCCAGGGTTACCAATGCCGCAAAGAATTCAAATTTTATCCTATAAAAATAATCTTAATAAAAAAAACAACACGCATAAAAAAATGTATAATACTTCAAGGGTAAATGCTATTAGCGAACCATTACGGAACAGAAAATTAGATTTATAAGAAAATAGACCTTTTTACTTACACTGTAGGTATATATTCGCCGGGAAAAGCATTTGTAGTGTAACTGATGAGCAGACATGTTTTACCGACGGCACTGCGGACAAAAGAGAGAAAAATATATATTAAAAGTCTGCAAGCGCGAGACAGTCACCTAGAAATGACTTCCTTATATTTATTCAGACGGACAGTCCGAGTATCAACATGTTTTTCTATGAATTTAAATTTACAAAGCTGTTTTGTTTGTTCTACTTGAAATTATGGAGAATTTTATAAACATCTACGTGATTCAAAAATATATTATATTATAAGATAAATCCTCAAAATCACCGTATCGTAGCAGTGAGTTTAACGTTTACACAACGATCTTAAATTACAAAACAAAAATTGATTTACATCCTCAAGCAATAATAGCTTTTTGTAACCTATGCTGATAGGCTTGAGAGGCTATTTCAGCTTCTCCTTGACGTGTAGGTGAGCTCACGGGGCTCAAACCGGGAGTGTTGCTAACACTGGCCCTAGCAAAGGCAGTGCTTCGCAGAATCTGCCACTGGATCGGAAACGCGACCTACTGAGAAGATCCGGCGAGAAACTCAGTGCGCTGTCTCTATGGGTTAATTCGCTCGTCGAACCCATCGCAAGCGACGGATTCGACGAGGACGACGACCGGTGCTTGTGGTACCTAAAAGCACCGTTAATGGATCGGGAGGATCCGTAATGACGTGAATTAATAGCGACGATTATTTCCCGTATGTAGTTTAAGCTCAGTTATTTAAGTCCTATGTATGATCTTCAATTATCTTCTATTAGGATAGTGTTTTTTAACATCGTATTTAATAGTATTTTTCGGCGTTAGCAACTTATCTGTTAGAGTGTCTCGTTTTTGTCATTTATATAAATAAAAATTAATGCTCGTTGGTATGGTTGTTTGTTTGTCTACTATGTGCAACTAAGAACATCTGATTAAGAAGAAACTTGGAAACCGTTTCCTTGGGTAGTCCAGGAAAGATTCCAGCCATACTACAATCAAAGGACGTATAAGCTCTCTCAATTACTTCATATCACGATAATTATTGTAAATATTAAAAGCACAGGAGTGTTGGTTATGTTCTGTATGTTCGCCTGATATTACTTTAATTCGACCAACTAAACTAGCTTCACAGTGATAAGTAAAATAACTTTCAAAATAATAGAACTGCTAATTTAACTTTGAAAATAAAATCTGGTTATATTGCAAAAAAAATTGTAACAAAATACATACAGCCCCACCGTCTGTACGTATCTTTCTTTACATTGTTGACCTAAAGCGTAATACATCTTGAACACGTTCATACCGAGGGTTTCAGAATGCGCCAGTGCAAATATCATACTACCAACAGGCACACACACGAGACTCACCTTGTGTACATGGAAGTCATTTACTAAGATGCGTATCATTATTTTTATAACAGGCGAATTGACAACCTATAATGTAAACCCTAAATTTGTACGGAATTCGTTACAATTCAGGACCACGAATTATTGAAGACTTGTTGTATGTTATAATATTTTCTTCGGCATTCGCGATTCGTGTACAGAATCAACTTATTTATTTATTTATTAATTAAGTTACACCAACAAAGTGATCATCAATACAAAACATTGAACAATTGACAAAAGTTCATGGCAGATGTCACCTCAATTATAGGTGCATCGACAGTGCATTAACATCAAAAATAAAAAAATATACAACTAAAATTTGATTACATTTCATTCATTGCTCAAGATTAATTTATATTTAATTGGGAGATGATCCGCGACAGGTTTTTCCTGTAAGTTGTGAGACAATTAGAAAAAACATCTATTTCACTTAAAATTAGTTCAGCGCAATCGGACAACTCCGAAGGAACATTGACGGATAATTTGATATAATAATAATAATAATAATAACAATAACTTATCTAGCACCTAAGATACTATTATCGCGATGAAAACCCAATTCAAACAAACTGCCAACCTCAAAATACTATTAGTTCGTTCTGTGTGAAATGAAACGTAAAAGTACAGAAATACTTTTTTTTATAGAAAATTACGACGGTAGTTAAAAATGTCTGCGAAACGATTAAGGTATTATAGTCGTTCTTGACCACGAAAACCTGTAAAGTATTCGACATGTCGGAAATAATATCGCAACTTTAGAATTGAAGGGACGTAACTAAAATTTTTATGAGTTTTATACTTTAAAAAACTTATAAACATGATGAATACAGTTTTAAAACAGTTTGTAACAGTTCATAAAATTAGACAGGCTAGAAAAGGCCAAAGTACTCTTTCCGTCCCTTTTAAATCAAACGAATATCCTACAGTAGTAAAATCGAAAGAAAAAGAATTACAGTTCTTTTATTACATTTTCGGCGTTTACAAAATACACTTCAATTCTAAAGGTGCAATATAAAGACTATAAAAAAACGCAAGATTCAATCGTAATAATAGTTTCAGGACCTTACAGCACACATGGGTATTATCGGGAGTAGAGAAACCACACACACACCATTGTCTAATTTGAAAAGTGATTTGGAATTCTCGACAGGGAAGCAAACTCTTGTTTAACACGCTGTAATTGGCTTGACCCTCGTCTATCTTTATATCTAACAGAACATTTTAGTGTGAATATTTTTTAAATAACGTCATTCCGTAACATGAAGACCTTCAACATAGTGTTTATCTAAGCGTCCGCGAAAAAAATAGACAAATTACTAAAAATTGTAGAATAAAATTAAAGCCGCAGCCCACCTTGAGACATGAGTTCTAAGGTCTCAGCTTTTACAACAACTGCTCTCTACCGTTAAAACCGAAACGCATTACTGCTTCACGGCAGAAATGGGCAGGGTAGTGGTACCTACCCGTGCGGACTCAAAGGACGTATCTTCTTATGCTATAATATAATAAACTATTTCAGTACAACCCTAGTTTCAGACGGGGTCAATGCCCTTGCAAGTGTCGGGTTGATACTTCAGACCTGAAACTTTTGGGACGAAACGGGTTACGAAAATCAGAACTCTGCAATACTAAAATAGATTAAAACTTCTTAGAGAGACATTGTTTTGTTTTTTCTACCTATTTACTTTTAGCCTAAGAGGCTATTCCAGCGAAGAACGGATGGGTAGGTGAGCTCACGGGCTCAACCTGAGAGAATTAGTTAACAAGAGACATTGACGTAACACATCTAGGCAGCAATGTTTTCAGATTATGCATGTTAAATACATTTCATTGAGATGTAAAGTGCCTACTGTCCTCTACCTTTAGAATCAGTAGCTTCGTCGTCAATTCAGTCAATACCCGTAAGTGGGTTAACGGAGACCACTAACGTCACCCATTGTTGTCAACTTGTCACTAGTTTATGACATGAACAACCCAGCAATATAGGACGTTGAGTATAGAGAGAACGGAAAATGATGTGGTACAATGTCAAAACATAATTATCTATAATATATTAATACGTGAAGCAAAAACTTTGTATCCCTTTTTACGAAAATTGCGCGGACGGAAGAGTATAAAATTTTCCACGCTTATAGAGAATATAGAGAGGAAGTGCACAATGCTAATATTTTTTAAAAATTATGCATTAATAATACATTAAATCATCAAGGAAAACATTACACACACACTACCCTGTATTTGACGCACACACGCATTCATACTATTTCTTTAATGTCAAACTTTTGTTCTTGACGTCTGTTGTCAAATTGAGAATAGATTAAATATTGTTTGTCTTTATTAATATTTATCTATAGTGTAGTCTTGCCGAAATTTGTGATTATAGAAGTATAATAGTCTTTGAAAATAGAATCTTAATAGTGTACAAACTTATGATTTCAAAGAATTATAATCGAATTTCGACTACCGGGCGACCAGTAGTACTTTTAGTAGTTTCTTCGGTTTTTGCGAGTAATAGACATATTGAAGTTATCTTACACCTGTCATCATTTTATCATGAAGACGAAAAGTCGAGTGAAATAAACGGCGAAACCTCAAGATCATATCAGTTCGATCTGTGAGAAACGTAAAATTTAAGAAATATTTTCTTTACAAGTCTTCTGTGAACACGAAAGCTATAAAGTATTCGCTGCTTTTAAATAACATAATGACAATAAAAACGCGTGATGTATCCGTTGTAGTTTGAATTAAGGATTTTTTTACATATTTTCCATTGACTTGTCTGTTAAGGGAATATTTAAGCGGTAACCGTACTCGTCGAACTCGGCAAAGAGTTCGACGTGCAACCTAACCTAAACATCAGCCCGCTAAGTTTCTCGCCGGATCTCCTCAGCGATTTGCGATTTCAATCCGGTAGTAGATTCATTCGCGAAGCAGCTGCTCTTGAGTTTTTAGGTCTCCTTCGGAGGCGCTCGGGCAGCTGTTAGCAAATCCGACCCTGAGCCTTTGCTCGTCCACCTGTCCTGGTGAAATTGGCAAGGCCTCCGGGCCACCAGTAATACTTCAGTCATACAAAAAAAGGAATATCTAAGTTCACTTTAACCCACCTACCTATAACTATTGTGTCAGTCACAGTGTATGCTTTTAATGAAAATACAATAGTTGATAGCATTCAGCTAGCGGTCGCCATAATAGTTTAAGCAAAATTGGTATATACATTTTGAATACAAAAGCATCAACCTCTCTGCATGGAGAATGGCTAGCAATGTTCTCTCTGAGCATCACACTAGCATACCGCAATAGCCAACATCCGTTCAGAAGGGTGGAATAATTAATTAAACAAGTTGGCGACATTATCGTTGTCATCCCTATGAGCTTCTGTCTTCTCACATATATGTAAAGATAACGATACTGGTAGTAGGACGTCTTGTGAGTCCGCGCAGGTAAGTACCACCGCCCTGCCTATTTCTACCGTGAAGCAATAATGCGTTTCAGTTTGAAGGGTAGGGTAACCGTTGTATTAGAACTTATACCTCAAGGTGGGTGGGGCATTTACGTAGTAGGTTTCTATGGGCTCCAGTAACCACTTAACACCAGGTGGGCTGTGAGCTCGTCCACATAATAAGCAATAAAAAAATTTAGATTACGGGCGAGAGGTGCATTATTATAAAACTGTATAAAATAACCTAGCTTCGGATTAACTAAATCAGTTATGTTTTCTTTTTAGGGTAACACGAAAAAATCATCAATCCAATGAAATATAAAAATGATTCAATGAAAGCTTCTAAGTCAATTAAACTTCTTAAATCACAATATAAGAAGCGTCATTAACAATAATAATATCACAAACGACTGACTCACGACACTGACAAACGAAGTGCTCAGTGACTCATGGGGTCAGGGCTCAGTCAATATTGTAGTTTAAATCAAATAAAAACTCTCGATCGACGCCAGCGATATCATCGAGGGATCACGACCAGGGCGACGACGCCGCGACGTCACAATAGTAGAACGTCTTATCTACAACCATAAGTGCCTCTAAAGCGATAGGTTGCAGGCTGGCACAATTCATTATTTCCTTCCTAACTAATACAAGACGGTGTTTACACGATTGATTTTTCTTTTATTAAGCAAACGGATCATCTAGCTCACAGCCCACATGGCGTTATTTTGTTTTCGGAACCCATAGACCGCCACCAACTTTGAGATCTCTTTAAGTACCCAATTTCTATTTTCTACAAATTCAATTAGAATTAAACGATTTTGTTCCTCTTTTTTTATTGCTTCGATGGGTAGACGACTTCATGGCCCACCTGGTGTTAAGTGGTTACCGGAGCCCGTAGACATCTACAACGTAAATGTCGCCACCCACCTGAGAAATGAGTTCTAAGGTCTCAGTTTTTACAGTACAACGCCTGCCTCGGCCTTCAAACCAAAACGCATTACTGCTTCACGGCAGAAATAGGCAGGGCTGTGATACCTACCCGTGCGGACTCACAAGACGTCCTACCACCAGTAATTACGCAAATTATAATTTTGCGGGTTTGATTTTTACTACACGGGGTTATTCCTTCATCGTGGATTCGTGAGAATGTACTACTTAAGTTAACATGCGACGCCTAATCACTACATAGTATAAAACAAAGTCGCTTTATCTGTCCCTATATCCCTATGTATGCTTAAATCTTTAAAACTACGCAACGGATTTTGATGCGGTTTTTTTTAATAGATAGAGTGATCGAAGAGGAAGGTTTATATGTATAATAACATCCATTAAATAGTGGAGAAATCAATAATAAATTACAGTTTCCGAAGCGAAACGAGGGCGGCTCGTTAGACGTTTAATGTATACTTAGTCTGGCCATAAATACTGTTACAATTAAAAATAAACAAAATATTACATTTGAATTTGGAATCTGACATTTTTATATGATTGCTCATTGAGTTTTCTCATTTTGGCGCCAATACATTGTACAATAATTTGCGATATTAAAATGGAGTGGGACGATAAAGAGAACCAAATCGCTGTGATTGCATTACACAAAGTAGGCAAAATTGCAAATGCAATTTTTAAAACTCTCCATACGCTTGGTATTAGTAAAATGTTTGTGTACCGGGCTATTAATAGGTGCAATGAGACCTCCTCTATTTGTGACAGAAAAATATCTGGCCGTCCACGTAGTGTTCGCACGAAAAAGGTGGTCAAAGCAGTAAGGGGAACAAGATCGAGGGACTGCTAGTTAATAAGCCATTCGTGAGTATGTACTATTTAAGTTAGCATTCGACGCTCAATGTATAATGAAATATTCGGAATATGCATTCGCTTCCGCACACGTGCTCACGAAACGGTCGGACTCATTTATGCTCGGGTGTTCTTCTAGAGAGATTCGTGAAAGTAGGTAGTGGCATGTTCATGATGTTGGTTTTATGTTAGACTTAATTATTATCAACGAGATGGTTTTTTTTTTGTAACGCCATCTTGTTGTGTCTTTAAAGTAGTTAGTTGCTCTCAATTAAGAAAAATAGTATTATTATTCGCCAATAGATGTCAGGAAGAGTCATAAAGTTGATTATTGAAAACACGAATAAAACAACATTTTCTGGTAATAAATCGTAGCTAGATCGATTTATCGCCCCCGAAATCCCCTGTATACTAAATGTTATGAAAATCGTTGGAGCAGTTTCCGAGATTCAGATTATATATATATATACAAGAATTGCTCCTTTAAAGGTACAAGATGATCTTTTCTGTATTTGAACACATACACGTGTAAACGTTAGACGACACATGCATGGGCTTTACATTTGGTCGTCGCTTGGCCAACATATTCTTTGAATTCGATGTGTCAGTCAACTTGACAGAGCTGCATTACACAGATATTTAGATTAATTTAGATAAGTAATCAAGCTTATGGTTTTTCGTATGTTAAGCTGTTAGCGGTATTACGTGATGTGACGTCAAAATGTCAACTGAACAGCTATCATCGCGATAAAGACAGACTACAGCTTACTGTGGTACGTCTACGCTTACAACTAAAACTAAGGGGAGAAATAAGTAGGAATACATACATGTTTTATTTATTTATTGCTTAGATGGGTGGACGAGCTCACAGCCCACCTGGTGTTAACTGGTTACCGGAGCCCATAGACATCTACAACGTAAATGCGCCACCCACCTTGAGATATAAGTTCTAAAGTCTCAGTATAGTTACAAAGGCTGCTCCGCCCTTTAAGCCGAAACGCATTACTGCTTCACGGCAGAAATAAGGGGTGGTACCTACCCGTGCGGGCTCACAAAAGGTCCTTACCAACAGTAATTACGCAAATTATAACTTTGCGGGTTTGATTTTTATTACACGATGTTATTCCTTCACCGTGGAAGTCAATCGTGAACATTTGTCAAGTACGTATTTCATTAGAAAAATTGGTACCCGCATGCGGGATCCGAACGCCGATATATCGCTAGACACGAATGCACCGGACGGACGTCTTATCCTTTAGGCCACGACGACTTAATTAAGATTATACGTAAGATTATATGTGTACTACAAAGTTTTACGAGATCTTCAAGCCTAATTAGCTTTATGAATACGACCAGATAATATTATAAGGAATAAAATAACTTGCGCTAGTGTAAAGAAACGTTACGATTTGCGTTACTAAAATAGTTTGTTGTCTCTTTAGGCCGTTTTGATTATAACCCGATAGATTAGTTGATTGTTACTATTGTTATGTGATTGCGCGAATAGTCGAGAAACATCTGAAGAGTTCTCGAACACGATAATCATTCGAGTTATTTGTATGAGACCTTGAATTATTCCAGTTTACGTTCAGAACAAGGGACGCATTATGTAACAACATTCCATAGCATTCTTAGATATGTATCTGTCGACGACGCGGTCTTTGTGACTACATTTTTGTTCCTTTTTTGGTATATTTTTTCTTTGCTTTTTTTCACAGGTTACATATTAAATCTCTTTCAATCCACATGAAAACTAAGATTGTACATTCAATATTACGGAGTGAATTATGTACTTACCCCAAATAAAATATTTTCAAATTTAATATACTTTTAATATACTTTCTATTTGTATGTGTAAAATAAATCATATAGTTATTATACATTAAACAAAGTTTGGATATTTAAAAAAACGTCATTCCGTCGCAAAAACACAGCTTTGCGGGAGACATTCTTAGAAGACGTAAATACATTTTTACAGCCCTGACATAAACAAACACACTAATAATAATCTTGTGTTTGATTCGTAAGCTAATGTGAGTTTAATATATGTATGTTCTACTGAAAATATATTTTCGCAGGAAACATATAAACATAACATATCGACGCTTGAAAGGCAAACGTGACTAAGCGATAATGCGTGAAATTTACAGTAAACTAATTTAAAGTTGAAATACCTGAAAACAAAATTATATTTTAACGAATCTAGCTGTAGGATTGAAATGATTTTAATAAACCTAGAAATATATATTTTTTGCGCATCGAATATGGTTATTGCCTATCATTTATGTACAAAGCAGTTATTGTCGCTTAGTCACGTTTGCCTTTCAAGCGTCGATATGTATTTTTTTAACGATTATAACATGGGTAGCTTCACAGATTAACGTTAAACGAGAGATATGATTCTCAAATATGAATATCACCGTCCATGTGATATGCACAAAAGATTAGCCAGACTATCATTATGCAAGAATGAAACAACAACTCTACTCAACTAATCACAGTAGTAAATAAACACTGATCCAAAATATTTGTGGTAACAATAAATTTTACACATCTTTGGCAGCAAGTCATACGTACGTTTCTTCTAATCAAACATATGATATTAATGACTTCCTCATAACAGATTCGAAAAAAAAAAAAAAGAAAAACGTTTAAATGAAGCGATGACGCATATTTCGAGATTGAGCGGCTGACTCGAACGAACTCAAGTACTTACGCTCTTTTTATCTTTTTAAGTTCGTAAAGCAATTGAAAGAATAAAACGATACTTCGTCGGGAGCTATGGCTGGTACAATTTCATTCTAAAATTTGTTCCTGATCTGTGCAGCTTTAAATCGTGATTTAGAAAATGTATGGGCGCCACGCGTGCATCCAACAAAACAATCAGACAAAATAAGATAAACAAACGCCCTGAATCGAAAACCTTCCCTCCATTTTTTGAGTACTAAACTTTGCCGCCAAATAAAATAAATAAATACAGAATTCGATTTTTGAGCGTGTTCTTAATTTAAATAGTTCGCTTGATCACTTAGTGCATCCTACTCCTGCACGCACGCTTGTTACCCGGTGCATTACTTAATACTTTTGTTTTGTAAGAATGCCACGGTCGTTGCCCTTTGCACTGTCGGTTGGATACGCTTTATCACGCAACTGTTTTCATGTGTACAGATTAAATGACTGGCTACAAATGTTCTTTCTCTGTCTACGATCACATTCGGCCCTTGGACGAAAAAAGAGTAAACTTGCGTTAAAAAAAAAAAAAAAGCGTGTACTTATGTACGCGCGTAAGAAGTTATACTTTATTTGTATTAAATTTATTTCTTTTTTTTTATTTAAATATTAATCAATTTGAAAAAAAATCGATCAAACAACATCCTCAAACACGCATATTGGACATCCCTTTTCTTGACATCGTATAAATTCGGTAATTCTTGGTACGGTTCGGAAAGTTCACCTGCGGCTATATTCAGACTCGCCAAGTTACGTCGGTCGTATTGTAATGAGCGATTTAGTGGGCAACTTCATTCTGTTAATTTCGTGTCACTGTGCGCGCGCATCGTAAAATTTCACTCTCATAAATTTTTCATAACGCGCCTAAAGAAGTATAACTTCAAAAAAATAACCTAGACATTATAATTCGATACATAAAAAAGAAAAAAAAAAAAAAACAATGGACTATAAAATAGCTGGAAACAGAAATACCGATAATCGCACACGAGCTACGACTGCATTGCGTTGCATAACAATATAACATATCATCGCACGGATTTCCTTTGTAATACAACTATTAGTATTACGATTCCATTCAAGAAATAATAATAGTGCTGTCGAGACTACTATTTCGTGCGTCATCTGTTTCTCACGAAGCCGCCGGCCAGAGCCTCGAGTGAGGCTAACGAAATTATACAAACCGAACTACGCTTAGGTACCTTAGTTATGAGTCAATTTCCTGTAAAATTAATGAGTGCGCGTGCACTAATATAATCGGACTTTAATACGAATCGTAATGTTTTGTTTACTTGATTCATATTTGACAGACAGCTGTCAGAGTACACCAAGTTAATCTGTAGTAGGAGTTTTACTACAGATTAGGAGGGGACTTTTTGGCGGGAACGCGAGGAGTGAAGTTGTGCGATTTGTTTGATTTTGTCTATTTAGTGTTTCTTCAGGTATAAATGTGTAATAACGGTGGTTTATTAACTGTTTAATATATGTGAAAGTGCACAAATGTGGGAAAACGAAACTGAAAAATCTCAGTAAATGACCACCATTTTACTGAGATTATATTTCATCCCATATCATCTCATCTCATTTCATTTAATTTCATCCCAGTTGATTAATTAATGTCTCAAATTAATCATCTTCATTTCATTTCATTTCAGTCCATATTCTCATTTTCAAATAAGACATGACTTAAAGGTCTTAGTTACCAGGTCATAAAATCCCTTTAAAAAAAACAGATTTTAAGTTTAAAAAAAAATTCTTAGAATGTATTATATTACGTCACGATGATGAGTAAAATGTACTTATACTTCGAAACGCAATGTTCGAATTAAAATCAAATCGAACAGAGAAACCTTCGAAGCAACAATTTCTGTATTTATAAAATTATTGGCTACCGACTAACTTGGAGGCGCAGTTGTTAGCACCTCTGGCTGTTGCGCTGAGGGTCGTGAGTTCGATTCCCACGTCGGGCAAACATGAGCAGGCTTGTTTGCTCTTTGTCTAGGTGTTTATTATTAGTATGTAATACTTAAACATATATAAGTGTGTTTGTCAGTCTCTGGCAACCATAACACAAGGAACCTTAAATTGGGCCCAGATGACCATGCGTGATTAGTTCTCAGTTATATTTATTTAATTTTATCTAATCTATATTTTCTTTCTTGAATCTATAATTTTATCTATCTAATCTATTCTAATTCTGATAATATAATAATAATATAATATATAATATATAATCTAAATTTCTAATATTTATTATTACATTATAAATTATCGTTCAATATCAATATCACATTATTACAAATTTTCTATATTACGGTTTCGTGGTAGCGTCGCCCGTCCCCTCGACAGCGAGCTGACCGAACTATGCTAATTCCATTAGGCGTCCACTTATGTCGCCTGCATCCAAGATAACCAAATGGATCGGGGCGTATTATATCAATTGATTCGGCGTTACTGGAATGACTTAATTTAATTTTTTAGGGGGGGGTTAGTGATTATTTACGACTTTCTGATTGTGTATTTTTGTTTTTTTTTAAAACTCTAAATAAAGAAATGTTTTAAGCATTTTTAAACAACGCGCACCGTAATGAGATAGCTCTGTGCAAGTTTTTATTTAAGTTTAATAACGGACAGGCGAATTTGAGATCCGAATCAAGTTTTTTTCCTACCTTTGCTGATAGCCTTGAGAGGATATATCAGCGTTACCCTAGCGTGTAAGTGAGCTCTCGCGACTCAAACCGGAGGTGTTGCTAACACTGACCCTACGGACAGGCGAGTTCGAGATCCGAATGAACTTTTTTTTCCCTACCTATACTGATAGCCTTGAGAGGCTATATCAGCGTTAGCCTAACGTGTAGGTGTGCTCTCGGGACTCAAACCGGAGGTGTTGCTAACACTGGCCCTAGCAAGAGCAATGCTTCGCAGAATTTACCACCGGATCAGAAACGCGACCCACTGAGAAGATCCGGCGAGAAACTCAGTGGGTTGTGTCTGTGGGTTAATTTATGATAACTACGACCGGTGCTTGGGGTACCTAAAAGCACCGTTAATGTATCGGGAGGATCCGTAATGACGTGTTTAGTTAGGGCGACGTCGACAGTTTACCATTCGGTCCACAGGATCGGGTACGGCCGAATCAACAAAATCTTCTGTAACACCTCAATATTTCCTTTTATTCGATTACGAGTCGAACAAAAAAATCATAGACAAGCCGCGCGTGTTGTGTTATAAACAATATCTTATCGGAAAAGTAAAAAACGACAGCGATAAGATAACATTGATAAATTTCGTTTAACTACAAATATAGTTTCATGAACTGAGTTCTCCGTGATAGACATGAGTATGCAACTGACATTACCATGATCATCCATGAGCCACGATGAGCTCTCAAGCTAAGACCGAATATATCGCCCGCCTTAGAAGATAAAAGACGCGCAAACCACATTCTTATTCTAAAAAGAAAAAAATTAACCCTTTGCGATCTTAGAACTAATGTAAGACTTAAACTATAATGATAGATATTATCCAATACGTGGGGAGTCTGAATCTCAAAAGGTAACTTTTATTTATTTATTGCTTAGATGGCTGGACGGGTTCACAGCCCACCTGGTGTTAAGTGATTACTAGAGCCCATAGACATCTTCAACGTAAATGCGCCACCCACCTTGAGATATAAGTTCTAAGGTCTCAAGTATAGTTCCAACGACTGCGGCACCCTTCAAACCGAAACGCATTACTGCTTCACGGCAGAAATAGGCAGGGCGGTGGTACCTACCCGCGCGGACTCATAAGAGGTCCTACCACCAGTAATCATTTTACTTTCATATTAATTTAAGAAAGATATTACCAGTAGCGTCATTTACGTACTAAAGTTAAGCCTTACATCTTTTTCCACTGTAGTTTTCTGGAACATACCTCTTTCAATAATAAAAGACGATTGGCTTACTCATATTCATTTTTCGTTTAAGTTTTTACGACCTGGAGTTTAACATTGGAGTTTCGAACGCTGTAATTTCCAATCCAATCGTGAAAAGTCGGGGATTAACGGTCGCAGTTTTTATTATCCTATTGCTTAGATTTTACCGGTCTTTACCATCGGTTCCCGGAGTCCATAGACATCAACAACATAAATGCCGCCACCCACCTTGCGATACGACTTCTAAGTATCAGTCTATATTTTGAGATCAGTAAATTTGTCCGTATTACTTACAGTTTACTGCGGTAATGGTTCATTGTGGTTTTACATACTAAACGGCTTATACGCAAGATTTTCAATCTTCAATCGGTTTGTTTCAATCTTCCATGTCCACGATAGTGTTCGAAATATGCAATTACAAAACGGTGGTAGAATCTTTAAAGGAAACGATATAAAAAAAAACCTTTATTGATTTTTAATTATTATTTGTTTAGGCTTTATATCTCCGACTCCCGTAGTCTCAGCGAAGTCATAACTATAATCCTAGTTTTTCAAAAGTTTGACAAAAAATCGACGCAGCGCGGCAGTGGCTTTATTACGACTCCCGAATGAACCAATTTATTAACCTAAAACGATTTACGAAGAAAATATAAGTGTTTGAATGTGGTAGACCGCAAGACATCCACCGCTGACAGCAAACCTCAACGGATTTCCAGTATGATATAATCCCTTGACAAATTACCGGAGTAACGATAATGTTGCTATGGCAAAAAACCCACAAAGTTTCTCGCCGGATCTTCTTAGTGGGTCGCGACTCTGATCCGGTAGTAGATAAAGCGAAGCACTGCTCTTACTAGGGCCAGTATTAGAAGTTCTCTTAGGTTGAGCCCGTGAGCTTACCTACTGATCCGCGCGAAGTTGCGATACCCCTTTAAGCTATTAACGATTAGGTAGGGGGGAAAATACAAGGCAGAAAACTTCCCCGAAGCAGCGCTAATAATAATAGAGTACTTTTTTGCCACGACCAAGGTAATTTGCACTCTTGGCAGAGTGGTCGTGGTCATCAGTTCGGGTGGTGATGCACATCACAACACGCCGGCATTCCTCGCGCACCGCGGCCTTTCTTGTGCACTCGCTGACAGGACCTTTTAGGGTTGCCTTTACTTGTTCGGTCCATTGTAACGATAATCTGCCACGCGGTCTTGTACCCTCAATCGTGCTAAATCTATACTTATTAATATTATAAAGCTGAAGAGTTTGTTTGTTTGATCGCGCTAATCTCAGGAACCACTGGTCCGATTTCAAAAATGCTTTCAGTGTTAGATAGCCCATTTATTGAGGCTATATAACATCACGGTAAGACCAATACAAGTGGAGCATCAATAAATAATGTTTCAAATTAGGGCTTTAAATAGCTCCTTAGCATTCTAAAATTCAAAAATATTTTCACTTTCTACGTAAATGAAGTGGGGAGGTAAAATTTAGCGTTATGCCAAAGTAACCATTCCACGCGGACGGAGTCGCGGGCAAAAGCTAGTCAATCAATATAAAGCACCAGTGAACGCATAAAACAACAAACAAATCCGCAAACATTAAATTTTTCATTATTAGATTATATTTATTACTTTCACGATCACGTGCCGCGTTCCGTTATCGTTTTATACGACGCCATTACGCGGGTACCCGTCGTTTTTGCAAATGGCGTCCCGAATGTTTTAAAGTCGACAGGAACCAGCGCAGGCACGTACTAAATGTACAATCGTCGTATAAATTGCATTGCTATACACGTTTCCATAATAATAATGGGTTGTTGTTCCTTTTATTATATGCCATGGTTTGATTTTTGTTCGAAATGAGCAAATCCTGAATTTCTTATCGATTCATCTTCGTAGCAGAACCGTATTCTGACAGAATAGGAATCGGTAATATTAAATACGGAAAATTGCCTATTTCAATCAGTATTAGTTGCGTGTTATGTTATTTTTAGGTACATAGAATACTTGACAATTTTGCCATTATAATCAAAATTTTTAATTTGCCTTAACCTAGCGTGAGTCAAGCAGCAAACTAAAGCAGTCGGTTTACGTATTTTTATGTTATGAATAAACTTGTTTGAATATACATACAATCAATAATTGATACACAAACGGATATGTTTCAAAATTTCAAACCGCTAAACTGTCTACGAAATTATCCCATAAATTCATTTAATTTTGATAAAAGAAATCTCCTTGGCAATTTTAAACGCAATAAACCAGGCGAGTAATGAAGATTGCTAGGGATATCATTAAAATTCACCGCAGACCGTCTGAACCGATGACATTTTGAAATTACTTTAGACTCTAACTGACAGATAGATGAGTCTGTCAGTTTTTAATCCGGCTTGCAGTAATTGTTTAACTTGAAATTATGATAATTTTCTCTTAATGATGATTAGTATTCGCCCGATGGTCGATTTTCATTGAACTATAATAATTCAACATTTAGATTAATTTTATGTACTAAAATTTCGGTCTGTTGTATGGTTGATTTTTCCTTGAAAATTTTGAAGAAAAAAACCCAACTAATTCCCATTGTTTTATCCAATATTTTAATAGCTACCTATAAGAAAAATGCAAATCGGTTGAGAAATAGAAGAAAAACGTAAATCAACTATTTTGTCTTTGCCTGAATATTTTGCCTTTTTTGAGACAATAACAGACCAGCATAGCTGATCCCATGGCGGACTATGGTCACCATCGTTCATTTACTTTGAGAATGTCAGAGATGTCCGTGCCTCGGTATATTGCGAAATAATTAGAGACATGTTATATCACACAGCAAAGAGCTCAAGAACCACCTCATTGCGGTTACCAGAATCTGTAGATAGCATCCACCGCTCATCTAGAGATAAGTGCTACCTCCCTGTGCCTTATTACCAGCTAATGAGAAATCACAAACATTTATCCTCTGAACTTAACGCGTGTTAAAGCATAAAACACAGAAATCACAATGACATCATTAGTTCGATATAATTTTTAAGAGCTTTAACATTTTTATGTTTAACACCGGTGTTAGGATTCGCGGCTGAACTAGCCGGAAGGTTACACCAATGCGAGCAGGTTCAATTATGTAAAGAGGGGTCCTCTTTCAGTAATTCCGGTAATTAATTAATTACTTAATGTGGATTGTCAGTTTTATGTAATAATTGTCCTCGTAGATATTTTCGAAGCGAATACACCGGGCGTTTTATCCATTAGACCGAGGAACCCTAATAACGTTCCTATATAGTGGATTATAACACTTGTCGTCTTTTTGTCTAAAAGTCTCTTAAAACCAATTATAAAATATGAGAGAAAAACGTTTATTTTCAGTGAACTCAAACATAATTAGTTCAAGGCAGCCTTGTGCCGAAAATACAAGTTCTCATAAATAAGCGTACGAATCTTTGAAAATTTCATCGAATCGACTGATATACCGTTTTGTTGAAAGAAGGAAAATTGAAAATATGATGAGGAAAATTTTCCATTTTATCTTCGATAAATTAATCTGAAAACGTATTTGGTTAGCTGGTAACTCGTACTAAGCTGAATTTCGATGTTGAATCTAGATTTCCGCGAAGCGTTCGGCGTTTAATATGCTTTCACGTTAAAATAACAATGTCCAGTATAATAAATACGGTAATAATACGATAAAAATTTACCAATTTCTGCGGATGGCGCAATATCGCGAAATCGGGTCGACACAACCGACTTGCCCATTTTTGAGGTACGATATCGGTTATTCCAATGTAATAATCAACCGGATACTAAAACAAACCGGAAATTCATATGTATCTTAATAAAAATGAATGACTTTTTTTTTATTTTTTTTATTGCCGTATAGGCAGACGAGCATACGGTCCACCTGATGGTGAGTGGTTACTGTCGCTCATGGACATCAGCAATGCCAGCAGCAGAGCCGAGCCGCTGCCTACCGTTTAATACTTTCCATAAGCCTCGTTTGAAGAAGGACATGTCATAGCGCTTGGGAAACACCTGTCTTGATAGCACAAAACCGTCAGCACAAAAGTGGCCTATCCTACATTTTTTCATATTCGTCGTTCTACTATATTGCAATCTATTTAAAACATAATAAACTTTGATGCAAAACCGGCATATCCCTAGTTTCGCCAATAGATAACAGGTGGCTTTGTCAACATTATTTTTGCGCGTTTTGTTTTTGCCTATGAGTCAGTGTAAATCATTGTCTCCATACTTACTATACTACTCGTAAGCTCAGGTAAGCTTAGGCCACTTTTGCGCTGACGGTTTCATATATAGTGAACTAGTACCTTGCAGCTCGCATCTTCGCCTGCGTTGACTTTACGTTTTGTCGAATCGGCGAAGACCCGTGCTCAGGAGTGAAAAGAAAGGGTAGCATGTTTAATTTGTAGGGTTCCATATTATTGCCCTACAGAGTTACTTCAAGATTAATTCAGTCAGTCAGTTCAGTCAGTTCTGTAGTCATCGTGGCCTAAAGGATAAGACGTCCGGTGCATTCGTATCGAGCGATGCACCGGTGTTCGAATCCCGCTGGCGGGTACCAATTTTTCTAATGAAATACGTACTCAGCAAATGTTCACGATTGACTTCCACGGTGAAGGAATAACATCGTGCAATAAAAATCAAACCCGCAAAATTATAATTTGCGTAATTACTGGTGGTAGGACCTCTTGTGAGTCCGCACGGGTAGGTACCACCGCCCCGCCTATTTCTGCCGTGAAGCAGTAATGCGTTTCGGTTTGAAGGGTGGGGCAGCCGTTGTGACTATACTGAGACCTTAGAACTATATCTCAAGGTGTGTGGCGCATTTACGTTGTAGATGTCTATGGGCTCCAGTAACCACTTAACACCAGGTGGGCTGTAAGTTCGTCCACACATTTAAGCAATAAAAAAAATGTAGCTTCTAACATAGAAGAGTATAAATCTTTTTTTAATGACATCCTTTCCTGTGTAAGCTATATATATGACAGTTTGTTCGATTTTTCAGGCCTGATGTCTGAATCTCGCTTACAACATTTTCAAGATAAGCTTGCATTTATACAAATTCCGAACAACATTCGGAGACCGAATCGTAAACAGTCGACGTCGCCCTAAGCACGTTATTACGGATCCTCCCGAGACATTAACGGTCCTTTTAGGTACCTCAAGCACCGGTCACCGTCATCGTCGAACCTAACGCTTGCGACGAAGGGCTTGACGAGGAAATTAACCCATAGACAGACCCCACTGAGTTTCTCGTCGGATCCTTTCAGTGGGTCGCGTTTCCGATCCGGTGGTAGATTCTGCGGTTAGGCAGGCTCTTGCTAGGCAGTGTTAGCGACACTTCCGATTTGAGCCCCGTGAGCTCACTTACACGTTAGGGTGAAGCTGAAATAGCTTCTGAAGGCTAACAGCACACAGCTACGAAAAAAAAACATTCAGACCGTCGGTCTACCGAGCAATATCACCGGTCGGTGAAAGATTTTCCCTCCGTTGTTAAAACCTTCCACGGGTACACCGATTTCTAGTATTTCTAAGCTAAAATGTGTGAAGTTTAAGACTTATCGCGTCAAGCTGAACGCATGACGTCACATATGGCTAATCGTTGTATATGATCTATCTAGGTTAGCTGATGTTTGTTTATATACATATATTGCTTAGTTTACTCCTAATTATAATTAACATGAAAAACGGCTTATCCTTTGTAATGCATAATCGATGGTAACATGGGTGGGTCGAACAACCGCCTGACCTCTTTTTAACTGCAAAAACAAAAATACAAAACGCGTGCAAACATATAATATTTCCTTTGAAATGAATACTTTTTAAATTCTTCACTCTGGATATTAGATTATGCCCGTGCGAACACCAAACAATGTGGAGCACGCTTTGGGTCCGGCAAATAAGGAGAAAGATACGCACGTAGATAATTTTGTGTACATACATTATTTCACAGCCTAGCCGTCAACAAACATTATGCGTGACATTAATAGACGGTTTAAACTTTAAAGTAATATTTATATATCGTACAAAAATTAAAATTCATTATTGTTAAGAAAACTTTGACGCACTTTATGAATAGTGGTACTCATTAGTAATGAGCCCAAAATCGAATGTGTTTAGTGCGAGTTTTTTAACGTTCTCGATAGCGTAAAAGTTAACTCCCAATGTGTATGCAGTTGCAACAGCCGAGCGTCCCTAGCGGCAAACGTAGGCAAACTTTCCAATTCCATACAAATTTGAGTGTTTCTTTGACTTTCTAGATTGTATCCATATGTATTGGACATGTAGTCCTACATAACATTTTTTTTTTTTTTTTGTTAAAGCTAATAGATACTTTTATTAAATTTCGACGCTATTGACTACTTCGAAATTTAACAAGATGCATAGGTATTTAAATATTAGAATATAATTATTATGAGAGGTAAAATAATTTAAGGGGGGTTTTGAGTAGACAGTATATAAATATAATATATAACTTTATACGTAAATGAACGAAACTAAGATGTCATGTAAATTTGTAAGTGGTTAATATAATGTTTTGTAAAAGTGTAAATAGAAATGTAAAACACAGTGCATTAAATTATATTTAAGTGTTATTAAATTTTTTGAGGCTATAAATAATTTCATTTAAATGTATCATAAATTTATTCAATGTTTCCTCTTTTTTTGTAATTTCATTGCAATCTTTAAAGTCTATGTTATTTATTCGACATATAGTCTCAAATTCATACCTTGTATTAAAATATTTTGGACAATGATATAATAAATGTTCCATCGTTTGTATGGTGTTTGAATCGCAGGGACAAAATGGGTCTTGTGTCCTACATAACATTAGTCTTAGGACCGCAAAGGGTTAAAATACACAAATCATTTATATATTTTTTTTTATTTACACTTTTTCATAAGAACGTGTTTTATATGACGACTATATAAGGATACATTTAATGGATGCGGTTATCGCAAAAGCTGTAATTGCTATGTCTTAAAATGATATAATTATATTTTGTGTTCGGGGAAGTCAAACGGAAAATCATTTGCGATTGAGGCATGAATTAAGATAATGGCGCCCTTTCATCTTGACGCTATGGCACCATTACAGACTCTGCAATTAGATGGATGATTTAAGGATACATATACTCATGTTTCATAAGTACAACGATAGATAGAAACGTAAATGTTTCATAGATTTGTCAAGGTAATTTTGCTTCAAATAATAACAAAAAAAAAAATTTTTGGACATTTAAAAGAAAAAAAAAGCGGTTAAAGTTGCAAAACCTTTGCCTTTCATCCACAAATACGTACCACTAAGAAGTACAGTATACCGCTTAAATGATTATTACACTTATTATTATTATTAAGTTTTATTATTATTATTAAGTTATTATTATTATACATACACACGCATAAGTTATACTATTTGTGGTGGGGTGCTTTGTGCGATTTATTTATTTATTAATAAGGCACAAAATACACATTACAAGCTAAAAAAATATACGCAAGTAAAAGATCTGGCTTGTAATATAAGCCATGTGCGCGTGACTAATGCTTCTAGCAACTACGAGTAGGTATAGGATAAAATTATATGACAACAAAAAATAACCTAACTTATAATTCTATGAAAGTAATTCTATTATTTACAATAATTCATTATTACATCTACCAGGTACCATATATATGCCACCACTTATGCGACCCTCCGACCGCTGCCTGGTCCCGTCATTGATCTTGGCATATCTATAAACTCTGGTACACACTGAATATTAGGTACAACAAGAAAAAAAAATTTAACGACTTAGAGGGACGAAATTATTTAAATTTCCACGAAACGATTTATTTCAAATTACGAATGAGTAATGAAATTTAAAAAATAAAACCACTTAGTGGTTTACTAACGAGTTCGAATTCTAACAGCGAAGATGAAAATACATGGTACAATGGAAAATACATTACTGGTGGTAGGACCTCTTGTGAGTCCGCGCGGGTAGGTACCACCACCCTGCCACCCTATTTCTGCCGTGAAGCAGTAATGCGTTTCGGTTTGAAGGGTAGGGCAGCCGTTGTAACTATGCTTGAGACCTTAGAACTTATATCTCAAGGTGGGTGGCGCGTTTACGTTGTAGACGTCTATGGGCTGCAGTAACCACTTAACACCAGGTGGGCTGTGAGCTCGTCCACCCAGCTAAGCAATAGAAAAAAATAAAAATAAAAATTTAACGACTTGAGAAACTAAATTATATAAATTTTCCACGAAATGATTTATTTCAAATTACGAATGAGTAATGAAATTTAAAAAAAAAACACTTGAGTCGTCTATTATCAAAGGCGGCAATCTGTACATTTGGACAAAAAAATTTTATTGATATGTCAATACAGATTTATTTGAATATAATCGTCTCCTTCAAAGAATACGGTTCAAAACCTGCATTAAATAAAGGTTAATAGTTAACCTGTTATTTATCTAAGATGTCGTTCCGAAGAGTTTTGTGACTGCCAAAGGAATACAAAGTCAATAATTCGTTTTTCTGATTTACCAATCATTGTCCAAAAGTCAGATTGCCGCCTTTGATAATAGTCGACTCACTTAGCGGTTTACTAACGAGTTCGACTTCTAACAGCGAAGATGAAAATACATAGTTGAAACACGATCGCGGCGCTATTCCTTGCTACCTTCACAGCGCAAAACCTTTCGACTTTCGATATTCCCAAGAAGGCAATGCTGTGAAATCAATCGCCCAGAATTTTTATCACTAATGGCGCTTCAACTCCTGTACCTACTTTAGCTTGAACCGCTTTTTAATGTTAGCCCAAATGTAGAACGCTTTTGAACGCTACTAATAATTCTTTATTCGCAAAATAATATGTGAAATACGAAAAGAACTATAAATACCTAGTCAGGTCGTAAGTATTGTCACACAGTAAAAACTTTTCTTTTAGAATGCTGGCCACAAAAAAGTTTATTGAATTTGAATTTCGAATTGTTCATGAAAATAAAAATGTATACTTTTAGAATTTTACTCATTTTTAATTATGGAGTGGGCTCTTAAAGAAGACCGTGTTGCAGTTATTGCGTTGCATCGTTGCGGTTACGCGCCAATTCAAATTTTTAACATACTGAAAAATTTGAATATAACCAAAAGATTCGTTTATCGTACCATCAAATGGTCAACGGTCGAATCCTCGAATACAATTTAGTTTAATGCTGTTTACTGATGGTGGGACGTCTTGTGAGTCCGCACGGGTAGGTATCACCATCCTGCCTATTTCTGCCGTGAAGCAGTAATGCTTTTCGGTTGAAAGGCGGGACAGCCGTTGTACTGTAAAAACTGAGAACTTAGAACTCGTATCTCGAGGCGGATGGCAGCATTTTATACAGATGTCTATGGGCTTCAGTAACCCCTTAACATAAGTTGAGCCGTGAGCTCGGCCACCGATATAAAAAAATAATACGTACACTTAACCAAACGTAACAGTACTTTGAAAAGTTATGACTAATGTACTTTAAAATAGATATCCATACCTGTGTACAGTATTATATGCAAATTTACAAGGAGCGAAATGTTTTGGAAGGCCCCATTAATTTGGTTAGCCGATTCGCAGTTCGATGAACAATGAACCCATTATTTACCTGTTACCGTCCTATCGATGAGCAAGCGTGGCTGTTTGAACTTTAATATGGCGGCAGTACGTTAACCCTATTCTTGTTTATTGTATCAATGTATAAGAGAGCATAGAAATCACGACGTAAATACCCACATGGCGAAATTAAGCTGAACTTTTTTTATTGCCATTTTAGGCAGACAAACATACGGTCCACTTAAGTGATTATCATTGCGGACGTTAGCTTGGCTATGCCACCTTTCAAGCCAAAACGCAAGGCAACCGTTACTGGATGATATCATGGTTCTAGTTTCGATAAAATTTCAAATCATTTATTTATTTGGGAAAGTAATAACATCCTAAATCCACACAGTATATTAAACATAGAACAAAAACCCAACAAGTTTCCACCAATAACTCAACAGACGACTAAGTAGTGAACAAAAGTAATTGAAATTGTCGACTTAAAAATTACAAAAAGATAATAAAAGTAAAAACAATGAAAACAAACTACCACCATTATATAGTGCAAGTGATAAATAAAGAATATCAATATTAAAGAAGTTCGTATCGTGTACCCATCCTGTACGATACCAATCCAATTGAACCTTCGTCTTCATATCTGGGTGACGATATTAATATTTATAATGTCTACTCTCTCCAGAAATAGAATGAAATAATGTGTTCAAAAGTACTCACATAGTCCGTCTTAGACATATTTAGATTGTTAATGACGAGATCAACTTGAACATCGTTACGCCAAAATATTTTTTTTTTAATTAATTCAACTTCGATTTTTAATGATATCCGAGAATTTTATATTTTTTTTCTTTCACCCAATAACGAACTGCGTTCCGAACTCTTAGTAATATAATAAATCGCTGAAGCTTTGAGAGTCTTTCAAGAGGCTAATTGAGTAATTCCGGAACAAACTCAATTTCCCTTTGTGAAGATTTTTAGATCCAACTTTTTTTTAACAAATTCGTATATATCGTAATTTTTAACAATTTACGTTTGACTAAAAAAAAAAATACTGGCCCATAGTAATTGTACCAACCATGATATAAAAGGTCGTAAATAACGTCAGCGTTATTATCCAAACTAATTATTTATTTCATAGAAGATCTTGCTAAACCAGCTTGTAGTGTAATTACAATGACCTCGATGCAGAGAAGCTGAAACAAGGTCGAATATCGCGCTAATCATAGTTGTTATTCAATTCCGATTATTCTACTCTATTGTTCGTTGAGAGAATCATCGCTGAAAACTTTTTGGAGCTCTCGAGGTTTTTTAGCCGTCGCTATCTTCGAACGAAAGAAGAAGAGCAACACTCATACATTTTCATACCAAAAGTATATCATGCAACAATATAATAATTAATGTGTCAAATCGGTTCATTTACCACTTATCTAATAAGCTTGGTTTACAATTGTTTGATTGTTGTATTGATACCTTAAATTGACAAACAGCAAGGAACGTAGTTGCAGACCTTATTGTACAAATACACGAGTAAGACGCTGGGCGTACAACTTATAGTGATGTGTGTGTTCGTATTGTAAGGGTTTTTTCACCTAACGATGCCCATGGGCTCCCGGAGTCTTTTAACACAAGGTGGTCCTTTTGACCGCTCACTAACTTATGTAAAAAAAATCAATGAAGGAACAAAATCAAATTGGCCTATGTAATGTTGTTAGGACCTAATGCGAGCAAAAAACGGATGAAGTAAAATAAACACTAAAAGAAGAAACAGAAAAGTCACTCCCTATGGCATCTTACAATGGATATAACCCAAGGAGGGTTGACGTCAGGCAGGCGGACAGTCGTAAAACTTCTGCCAAATCCCTGTGCAGCATAAGAGAAGACATGCGTCGACCCCACGTAATGTGGGATAAGGACAACAAAAAGAAAAAAAGCAAATATTGCAAACCTTCATCAGTACAATTGAGGTCGTCAGCGCAAAAGTTGCCTAAGCTTACCTGAGCTTACTATAGTAATGGAGACAATGAGGTCTGAATTTACTTTTACACTGTCTCATAGGCGAAAACAAAACGCGCAAAAATAATGTTGACAAAACCATCTGTTATATATAGGCGAAACTAGGGATAGACCGGTTTTGCATCAAAATTTATTATGTTTTAAATAAATTGCAATATAGTAGAACCACGAATATGAAAAAATGTAGGATAGGCCACTTCCATGCTGACGGCCTCAATTATCCTGTCTACATTTGATTGGGACATCGATATAATAGTGGTCACATAATAACCTAATAGTACGACATCTATGGATTTCGATAACCACCAGCGGTAACACTCAAGCTCGATTGTCTACGGGACAGGTTTTGACCGTTTCGGTTGACCATCGCATTAAACTTTCCGAAATAAACAGGTCAAACTAGTCTGGTATGTGAGCGAGGAACCAAAAATTAGGCCACAACAGTAATTACTTATACGCTCAAACAAACAGCCTGAGGGTGAACCCAGTAACACTAAAAGAGCTTTGTGCGGAAACGATGTCCTGTTGCGGTTCGTTGAACAAATCGAGGCTCGGCAATGTACACGGAAACTATTTAACGGAATTATAGGTTAGCTAGTATTACATTGTACAATGACCCACAAAATCGACAAAATAAAATAAATTCGATGAATGATTCTACAATTATTGTGGATTTATTAATAGACTTGTAGGCATGCTTTACAGATTATCACGTAAAAACCCGTGAACCGTTTGTATTTTGATTTGTGTTCGTGAAGTTTCAAGGTACGTACGATCTAAATTTACAAAAATGATTTCTGAGAAAGTTGATCTGCATTCGATCAACATCACCTCGTTCTAATAACGCCTGTGTGACGCGCCAGAAATCTGTACGCGGTCTTCGGGATGTTGTAACTCAGCATACATATTGCACTTCGTCGAATCGATAAGTCTAGCCTTGGCGAGGCCCACGTTTCGTTAAAAGAAAACACAGACTGCATTCCGTTTATTCGATTGTCGCATTGTAATTTCGCTGGCATCTTTATTCGTTTTTTTAACTTTGTATTCGTAAAACTGAATCACGTTTACGAGAACCAGAGGTCCCGCAGTAGTCGAAATTCGACTATAATTAATTGGAATTGTAAGTTTGTACACTATTATGATTTTATTTTATACTTCTATAATCATAAACTTCGCCAAGGCTACACTATAAAAAAATATTAATAAAGACAAACAATATTTAATCTATTCTCAATTTGATCACAGACGTCAAGAACAAAAGTTTGACAATAAATAGTATGCATGCATGTGTGCGTCAAATACATGGTATGCAATGTGTGTATGTTTTCTTTATTGAGTTAATGTATCTTTTATGCATTATTTTACAAAAATATTAGCATTGTGCACTTCTTCTCTATATTTTCTATAAGTGTGGAAAATCTCATACTCCTCCGTCCGCGCAATTTTCGTAAAAACGGATACAAAGTTTTTACTTCACGTATTAATATATAGATAATTTTCATGGAGAATCTCGGAAAGCGGTCAAATGTGACCTCTTTCTCCGGTTTAGTCGTGTACGTGAAATGTGTCCCCGGGGTACAAAGGGAGGGCAATTCGCTGGAGTCGCTATTGTCTTCGAGTGGATTCCGTTGTTCGGTAGATCGACCGGTTCCCGTAGGACGAGGGGAGAGCAAGGCTACGGATTATTTAGCACGCACATCCTCCGACAAAACCCAAAACTTCTATCGTTATTTAAGAATAAACCGTGCTACCCTAATTTTCAATTGCTAAAAGAACCCTACGATCTCTGAAGTGTCAAACTTTGAATATTTTCGAGACACGTGGCTGGTAAAGCAATTGCTGATTGGATAATTTGCTACACCACGAGAAAACCATAATTGTGTTGTTTGTAAAACAAATAGTAATTACCATCAATATTGCTAATTTGTGCAGTTTTTTTAATGGCATTAAAGTTAATTTCAATCTAAGAAACCTATGTTTATTAAAGATATGTTTTTATTTATAGTTAACACGCAATAAGGTAAATCATAGATGAAACAAAAACACAGTTCTATTTTGGATTACGATTATGTAATTAAAACATTACCGTGCAAAGCTAATTGGTTTTAAGACTGCGATGTAGCGAAGAGATAAGCCTAATGTAATCCACTTAATAAAAAATACCTAAAACAGTGGCATGTTTGTTCGTCATACTGTTGTTGTGGGCATCGAATCTGTTTGAAAATTGGTTTGCCAATCTAGTTTGGTTTTGCGAATTAAATGCATCTTCTTAAGCATACTATTTCATTACTTTACATATAGTAGATGAGTGTCCTTTGCTTCAATATCACGTAGCTTATTCTAAGAACTTCTCCCAATAGTACGAGAGCAACCGAAGTTCGTAATTTGATAATATCACGTCAGTCACAATTATTTCTGTTTCTCATTTCATTGCTTATTATATTCTCATACTCTATTGATAGATGCTTAGTAAATAAGATAAAGCTCTCTAATTACAAAATAAAGAAACGTACAAGTTTACTATTTATTACGGAGATCTTTACGTGATACATTTATTTAAGTTAGAAAGAAAACTGTGGTAAGTTAGAAAGAAAATGACAAAAGTACAAATTTTCGAACATTTGTGATTGCATTCTTCATATAAAACACAAAAATACATATTTAATCACGCAGGCGGGTACCAATTTTTCTAATGAAATACGTACTCAACAAATGTTCACGATTGACTTCCACAGTGAAGGAATAACATCGTGTAATAAAAATCAAACCCGCAAAATTATAATTTGCGTAATCACTGGTGGTAGGACCTCTTGGGAGTCCGCACGGGTAGGTACCTCCACCCCGCCTATTTCCGCCGTGAAGCAGTAATGCGTTTCGGTTCGAAGGGTGGGGTAGCCGTTGTAACTATACTGAGACCTTAGAACTTATATCTCGAGGTGGTTGGTACATTTACGTTGTAGATGTCTATGGACTCCAGTTACCACTTAACACCAGGTGGGCTGTGAGCCCGTCCACCCATCAAAGCAATAAAAAATAAATAAATAAAATTAAATAGTGCAGCTTCAAAGGACTAATTATATTATCAATTTACTAAATGAGAAATAGATTCAAAAAGGATCTCAAAATTAATACGTCAGAAGCAACATCAAACATGATATGGGATTTTCAAATCTATTTATGGCCGACAAGTGCAACTAAAACTTATATCGAAATTATACTATGCTACAAAAAATTACGCCCATATACATAACATGATAGAGTTCGACGTGCAACCTAAGCCACAGACACGACCCACTGAGATTGATCGCCGAATTTTCTGTGAGACGCGATTCCGATCCGGTGGTACATTCAGCGAAGGGAAGGCTAGTGTTAGCAAGATCTACCGGATTGAGCTCCATGAGCTCACCTAACAAGCTATGCATTGTTAGAATACCAATACCTTCACTGGTGGTAGGACCTCTTAGGAATCCGCACGGGTAGGTACCATCACCCCGCCTATTTCCGCCGTGAAGCAGGAATGCGTTTCGGTTCGAAGGGTTGGGTAGCCGTTGTAACTATACTGAGACCTTAGAACTTATATCTCGAGGTGGGTGGCGCATTTACGTTATAGATGTCTATGGGCTCCAGTAACCACTTAGCACCAGGTGGACTGTGAGCTCGTCCATCCATCTAAGCAATAAAAACAAAAAACAAAACCTTAATATTTACAATTCGTATCTAACATTGTGACGGATTGAATCCCATCAATATTGTTTTATCATTGAGAACCGTAATACCAAGTCAAATTGTTCTCGAGTCATACATGAAGCGGATACAAAGCAGTCACTGTAAAGTATGTAATTTCAAACCCACAAACTCGTAACGTTATTATAGGATCACTTCTAGCATATGTTCAGAGGATATAATATTATGAAGGATTGTCGACATAAAAAGTACAGGTTTTTTTTAAAATACATGACACGTGTCCCTGTATGTGCTGTATGTATCTTAATTTCACCTCAAAGATCTTGTTTTTTCCCAAACCTACCCGCTGGTTGACTGACTGGATATTCCAGCTACGTGCGAACGGGTAGGTGAGCTTACAAACTCAACCTGAGAAAATTTGCTAACACTGGCCTATAAGCTTAGCTTCGCAGTATCTACCACCGGATCGGAATCGCTATCCACTGAGAATATCCGGAGAGAAACTCAGTGGGTTATGTCTATGGGGCGAAACATAGTCTAAATTTGTCTGAAGATTTTACTTTTTTTTCCTACCTATGCTGATAGATAACCTTGAGAGGCAATTTCAGCTTCTCCTTGACGTGTAGGTGAGCTAAGGGACTTAAACCGGGTGTGTTACTAACACTGGCCCTAGCAAGAGCAGTGCTTCGCAGAATATACCACCGGATCGGAAACGCGACCCACTGAGAAGACCCGGCGAGAAAGTCAGTTGGCTGTGTCTATGAGTTAATTCACTCGTAGAGCCCTTCGTCGCAAGTGACGGGTTCGACGAGGACGGTAACATTTCATCAATAATTTTTAAAAGCCTAAAACATACACACATCCGAGTTTTAACAACAAAAGTACTTGTTAAACAGCATTTGAGAGTTATTTGAGTGTACATAAGTAGGTAGATCACAAAACAATTTTCCTGTAACAATACGCATTGAATACGAAACATTATAAAACACACGTTATAAAAACATTTTACCAGTTTCGCCTGTACTAAATAAATACGACCAATAAAGTTTTGTTATGAATAATTTGTTTATTTTCCGAGTTTGGACAATGCTTTTGCTAGTGGTGGTAGGGCATGGCTTGCAGACGTGGGCATCACCGACCCGCCTATTTCTGTCGTGAAACAATGCGTTTCGATTTGAAGGGTTTTTTTTATTGCCCTTGTAGGCAGACGAGCATACGGCCCACCTCATGGTGAGTGGTTACCGTCGCCCATTGACTTCAGCAGTGTAAGGGGCAGAGCCAAGCGGCTGCCTACCGCTTAGCGTGGGGCAGCCGTTGTACTGTAAAACTGAGTCTGAAGGTCGGTGGCGACATTTACATTGTTGATGTCCATGGACTCTTGTAACCATTTAACACGAGGAGGGCCGAGAGCTCATTCACGCAGCTAATTATTAAAGAAAAATACCTTCTCAAATTTTTATGATTTATGAAGTTTACAAAAACCATAGCAAGAACCCCGATGACAAAGATCGGTACCAAGCATTATTCGTAACTACACTGCACTGTAGATCTTATATAGTAAGCACTCTATACCAAATCAAATTAATGTAAACTAACTGAATATGTAGGCAGTTTGTACGTACGAATACGGACTGATTGAATTCTCTTTGAGTGGATTTTGATCCACGTCTGGATCAAATCGAAACGATTCAATTCGCTCGTGATGTGCCTTTAATGAAATGTTATACAAATAGTTTTTATGGTTTGGTGGATTTGAGTATATTGTGGTCTATTCCCTTTTTTTTATAGCTTAGATGGGTGGACGAGCTCACAGCCCACCTTGTGTTAAGTGGTTAATGGAGCCCATAGACATTTACAACGTAAATACGCCACCCACCTTGAGATATAAGTTCTAAGGTCTCAGTATAGTCACAACGGCTGCCCCACCCTTCAAGCCGAAACGGATTTCTGCTTCACGGCAGAAATAGGCCGGGTGGTGGTACCTAGCCATGCGGACTCACAAGAGGTCCTACCACCAGTAAGTCCCCTAAATCTCATTTCCACGGTTTGATTTGTCATTAATTATTGCTTTTGTCTATAAACTCTGATGATCGACACCTCAAGGTGGCGATATCTATGCGCAATTAAGAATTAGACCCTAACTCTTTAGGTAACTCTCACATTATGATATCCGTGGACTCCGGTAACTAACACCACTTACAACATGACAGGCCGTGCGCTCGATAACCCGTTTATGCAATAAATAAAAACCATTAACCTCTTAAAGCGAATCGCAAATTCGTCTGCACATCTAATTCAAATAAAAGAAACTACTAAAATAATATTTAAGAGTTCCCAAAGGAAACAAAAATGTGAATGCCACATGCTCTTAATTATGGATCCTTTGATCTAATTAAGAAGAGGCCAATGGGTAGTGTCTGACCGATTGGCTACAGTTATAGGAAAGTCGGACCTTCTTCGAACAGTTTCTAAGGAATGTTGACTATTAATAATATTATAAAAGTGATTAATAAAAAAGATTCACTCCTTTTTTTTTAAGGGATTTTATGACCTGGTAAGTAAGACCTTTAAGTCATGTCTTATTTTATTTTCTTATTTTTATGAAAAATGATGAAATGAAATGAAGATGATTGATTTGAGACATTAATCAACTGGGATGAAACCAAATGAAATGGGATGAAATATAATCTCAGTAAAATGGTGGTCATCTACTGAGACTTTTTCATTGGACTTTTTGGAGGATCCCGAGGAGTGACGTCCAGCAGCTTTGTTACATTTTCCCACATTTGTGCACTTTTACAGATACTAAACAGTTAATAAACCACCGTTATTATACATTTAAACCTGAAGAAACACTAAATAGACAAAATAAAACAAATCACACAACTTCACTCCTCGCGTTCCCGCCAAAGTCATGATTCACTCCATTGAAATTCAAGAAGTTGCTAGTTTCATACGCGTTTTAAATTTCGAATTCAAATGTCTTCATATTCAGATAATACCTACGTCATATTTTCTCATATTTTAGTAGATACTTCATATTAATTCGAGTGGCAATTCGCTTCTCGATTTTTATATATTTTTTTCTAAAAACTAATAAAACGCTTTTGTCAGAAAAAAGCGATCATGATCGCTTTAACGCTGAATAGAAATAGTAAAAAACTGCAACTGTTTTGTCATCAGCTCTAGAAGACGCTTTATTCATTCTAGGTAAGATCGCTTTTTCATTAAGGTTAACCGCTCTCAAATTTAGTGTATTACTTATATGGATTTTTTTTTACTAGAGGTCCCGCAGTAGTCGAAATTCGACTATAATTAATTGGAATTGTAAGTTTGTACATTATTATGATTGCATTTTATACTTCTATAATGACAAATTTCGCCAACACTACACTATAAAAAATATTAACAAAGACAAACAATATTTAATCTCAATTTGACAAAAGACGTCAAGAACAAAAGTTTGACAATAAATAGTATGCATGCGTGTGTGCGTCAAATACATGGTATGTAGTGTGTGTAATGTTTTCTTTATTGATTTAATGTATCTTTTATGCATTATTTTAAAAAAATATTAGGAATGTGCACTTCTTCTCTATATTCTCTATAAGTACATAAATAAATGCCATGCGTGATCCTGTTACGGTCAAAGCTTTACGGAATACATATATGACGTTATTTTAAAACCGAGCCTAAATAATGATCAGAAACGTCGCAAGTTTGTGGGACTCTTAATACGGCCCCCTATTACAATCAGTGTGCTTAGTGCGAGTTTTTTAACGTTCTCGATAGCGTAATAGTTAACTCAAATTTGTATGCAGTTGGAACAGCGCCCCTATCGGCAAACATAGGCAAACGTTCCAGCTCCATACAAATTTGAATTAACGTTTACGCTATCGACAACGTTAAAAAAATCGCACTAAGCGCACGGGTGGGCAGGGAGTTCTTTCGTCCTCGTAAGCAATAAAAAATGTATATAAAAGCTATTTCAGCTTGAGATTTTAAAGTATTTAGACGGTGAGGGCATTATGTTTTTTCCTTCACTTGCGTACCAAACGAGTGTTGTATAGTATCCGTGCAAAACATACAATCATTGACGTCACTACTAATTACGCTCTGTGTATGCAGCATGAAATTAACATGTTTAGAACTTCCTTATTTTCGAATAGATTTGAATTTATATTTTTGTTTATCTGGTTACCGTTAGCTTTATCGTGTAAAAAACAAAGACATTCGGTCGCTGTGTCTATTGAAAAACTAATTAAAAACAGAATATAATTTTGTGTGGTCCATCCACTATTTCTTTATGGACATAGCAATCAAATTGTAATAAAACATTCACAGTTCAATTGGATTGAGTTACCATAAGGAACGAGTGTTGCCAACTCGACCAGTGCCGTTTTCTAATTCGGAAAGCGGTTAATTTCCTTGGCGGCCCACTAAGCACTCGCAAAGTATCGACTTACATAAATAGCAATGTTTAATTGTTTTCAGAACCAATGAACAAGCACTGTTTTGTAACTATTGTTCGTGATGATAAAATAATATCTACGTACATTTAGTTATGTACCACATACTAGTAAATGAGTAAAGAATTCACCAATTCTTTTGAAAGGCATTTTGAAATAGAAAAAAAAAACGGAGTTTAATTTGAAAAAATATAATTCAAAAACCACAACAATTGGATAGATAAGTAGTGGCTCAGTTGTGCCCCTAACATTGTTGACCTGCATGAGTGACGGTCACCACTGATCAGCAAATAGAGAGCATATTATCTTTAAAACATACAAAACAAGTTATGATTAAACACAAAGTTATGATTAAATTTATAATAATTTATGATAACATAATAATGACTCAAGATCTCATACATTTTTGTCAGTGCAATTCAATTATTTTATAACCTTTCACCTGTTGAAGTGCTAAAATAATTAAAATGATAATCGGTAATCCGGAAATCGGAATCCGGATGCTCAACAGGATATAAATAGCTTCAGCTCTATGATGACTACCCCTATAATTTAATTGATTAACACAATTACTTGCACATATTATGGGCTGTAAAGTGATATACATAATATTTTTGGTCATTTTTCAGGTATGTTAGCTATTTCAACAAAGTAAGCAGGGAATTAAAGTTAGTTTTAATGTTTTCATTCTTATGATTACGAATTACCCTCATATAATTATAAATTTGATAAAGTTATATCTATTATCATCATAACATATTATTGTTAGAATCAACATTATATTACCCAAACTGCCAACAGAAAACGAAAAAAAAAAACCTAACCAAGTAAGACTGTTCAGCCCGGCATTTCATCTTAATAGATGACAGCTAAGAACTGTAACTGTTGCAGCAATAACTGACTGCAGGCCATAAAATATACATGAGTTCACAATGGCAAATTAGACAGCTCATTGAGTGTACCAGAGTGGCCTTATATGAGACTTATCACCTCAAATTAACAATTAGCGGAGTTCCTGGATGAGCTGAGATAGTGTTTGCACTATCCCTCCCACCCAAAATATGCAAAATTTAGGGATATCAATAACGTCAATATGTAGAGACCCACTCTTTTTTAGTATAATGTATTGTAGGGATTGTAATCTTTACGCTGTAAATATTAAGTCAATTAGATAAAAAAATCTTAGGATTTTTTAGTTTTTTAGTAGAGATTAGATAGATTTAAAAATGGTTTTCTAATCTTATGAGTTAGAAATTGTGCTCCAAACAGTACACACACACACACACACACTATAATACTGAACAGGTCTTTAATTACTTCTCAATAATGTTCTAATTCTAGTCTAGTCTATCTGATGACTACTTTTAAAGTTAATAAAGGAAAAGAGTTAGGTCTGAGCTTCTTGCAGCTTTTTTATTAGTAAGTGGTCGTCGTGGCCTAACGGATAAGACGTCCGGTGCATTCGTGTTGAAGCGATGCACCGGTGTTCGAATCCCGCAGGCGGGTACCAATTTTTCTAATGAAATATGTACTCAACAAATGTTCACGATTGACTTCCACGGTGAAGGAATAACATCGTGTAATAAAAATGAAACCCGCAAAATTATAATTTGCGTAATTACTGGTGGTAGGACCTCTTGTGAGTCCGCACGGGTAGGTACCACCGCCCCGCCTATTTCTGCCGTGAAGCAGTAATGCGTTTCGGTTTGAAGGGTGGGGCAGCCGTTGTGACTATACTGAGACCTTAGAACTATATCTCAAGGTGTGTGGCGCATTTACGTTGTAGATGTCTATGGGCTCCAGTAACCACTTAACATCAGGTGGGCTGTGAGCTCGTCCACACAGCTAAGCAATAAAAAAAAAAAAAAAAAAAAAAATGAAAATGAATTCTCAATCATGTATCTAACAATTTGAGAGAGCCTGAATTGATTTTATGCCTTTAAATATTTTTGTGCTATTCCATAAGTTGCATAAGTAATAATTCTGTAAGCAATTAAACTTGTACATACCAACAATTTTACAATGGCTTGAAGTAATGAATGTTGATTATCACAATATTTAAAAAAAGGATAATTTAATTATGCATTTGTCCGGTCACCGTCCTCGTCGAACCCGTCGCTTGCGACGAAGGGCTCGACGAGCGAACTAACCCATAGACACAGCCCACTGAGTTTCTCGCCGGATCTTCTCAGTGGGTCGCGTTTCCGATCCGGTGGTAGATTCTGCGAAGCACTGCTCTTGCTAGGGTCAGTGTTAGCAACACTCCGGTCGAGCCCCGCGAGCTCACCTACAAACGTTAGGGCGAAGCTGAAATAGCCTCTCAAGGCTATCAGCATAGGTAGGAAAAAAAAAAAAACTCTGAGATTAGGATTATTAACAATCGTAACGCCACCTTTAACATGGTGTCAAATAGATGTAGTAGGTATTTGGGATAGCTGGGCATCTTTCAGTACTCTAGGAGAAGCCAAAATGATCCTTAGTAAAGCATAAATCCTTGTCCAGGCATGGAATACCACTTTGTTCTGTTAAGGACTCCATAGATTTAAGAAACCATTTTGATTCCGAGGACCTGTTGAAACATGGAGCCCAAAGTTTACATTAAGTTGAGTTTCTGAGAGAATGAACATTATTAATTTTCAATTGAAAACATTTGGGTAAATGTTTCGGTAGAATTTATAAAAAAAACTTGACGAAATGATATTACTTTATATATCTACTCTATATGTATAACAAAATATATAACAAATAAATAAGTACGGGCTATTCTGTTGTATCTTAATATTAAAACTTCAAAACAAAATGTTTCTTTTTTACAGTAAAAAGACAAACACACGTGTTTTAAAATAAAGACCACAAAAAGCAAACCTCACAATAAATAAGCACTACAACATTATTTTTAATATTTTCCCTCGAATTAAAATTCTAGCCATGTTATTAAAAGGTAAATTTCTTTTTTTTCTCACCACATATTATGTGACGCTGTTACAGTTTTTATTGGTAAAATGAGAATGAGAGCAAAGTGTAAACAGCAAGATTTTCTTCTAATTTAGAAAATAATATTATAGTTAATATATGATTATTAGTACAGTATAGTTAAAAGAAAGAAAATTTATATTGAAGGTCAATGACATGTAGATGGACTATTCATCAATACATTTATCTATATTTTTAAATTTATAATTTCTTCCAACCATAGAGAGAAAATCATAACCTAAATAAAGTTTTTTATTATTATATTATATTGAAATAACCGACACCTGATTTCACTCTGTGTTAAAATAATACAAATTTTAGATACCTACATATATAATATCAATATAACAGTGGCAGGGTGATAACAATTATACCATACATGTTTATCTTGGAAACGACGGCGTAAGTTTAAGATGTTTAATTTAAATTATGACGTCAGAGCATTTGAGTTTCAAATTATTACGTTACGAAATCGAGAATGACGTAGAAATACAACGAACTCACCCATCTCCAACAACAACACACTTGATTGCCTGCATTTTTGCTTTTTATGCAATCTTTGTCACAAAATAAAACACAACGGATGCTTACACAGAACAACTCGTTTTTTCACTACTTAATACTTTAGACAATCAAAATACGTCGGCATCACAATCAACACTCGTAGTCTTAGATACGAAAAGTACAGTGTTTAGATAACAACCGCAATTTCATATCTTGGAGATAAGAGGACGATTTACAATAATTTCCTCGTCTCATTAAATTGAAAAAACGTAGGTATCGCCGATTACGTGCACTCACTCCGCTCCGTCAACTGGGCATTCAATTAGGGATGGCGGATGGATGTGAGATGTATCAATCGGAAAATCGATTATTTTATCGACTTTAACAAATTAATTGAAACACGCCAAATATCGATCGAGAAGGTTGATTTTTTTCTGTTTGTTCAAAGCCAACCACAGAACCAACAAAAAAATAATTTATATTTGGTTTTGTGCATTGGACTTTTTGGCGGGAATGCGAGGAATGGATTGTGTGAATTATTTTATTATTTTGGATTTTAATGTTTCTTCAAGTTTAAGCATGTATTAATACTAGTTAACCATTCAGCATCTGTAAAGCCGCACAACTGTGGGAAAGTCTTAGAAGTTGTCGTAGCCTAAAGAATAAGATGAGATCAAGCGATGTCACGGTGTTCGATTCCTGCAGGCGGGTACCAATTTTTGTAATGAAATACATATTCAACAAATGTTCGCGATTGACTTCCATGGTGAAGGTATAACTTTGTGTAAAAAAGATCAAACCCGCAAAATTATAATTTGTGTAATTACTGGTGACAAAGCATGTTGAGGGCCCGCATGGGTAGGTACAGCTTGCCGTGAAGCAGTACTGCGTTTCGGTTTGAAGGATAGGACAGCCATGATACTGTAAAAACTGAGGCCTCAGAACTTATGTCTCAATGTATATGGCGGCATTTACGTTGAGGATATCTATGGGCTCCGGTAACTACATAACACCAGGTGGGCCATAAATTCGTACACACATTAATACAATTAACAAATAAATAAAGTCGCTAGATGCGGCTTCACGGGTTCTTCCGAAGCCCACTAAATTTCCATAAATTCCCACCATTTTACGATATTACACTTCATCTCATCTCATCCCTTTTTATTCCGTTTCATTCCGGATTACAATTTCAAGTAAATCAACTTCATTTTACTGCGTTCATCTTTCACCTCATCATCAGCCCGCGGAAGTCCATTTCTGGATATAGGCCTTCCCTAAGGTTCATTACAATGGCGGGTTTTGCGGTACCCAAACCGATTCTCTCGACCTTCAGTAGGTCACCGATCTACTGCGTGGTCTACCTACACTGTGTATTCCAGCGCGACGCCGCTGCGCCGCCGCGCCGCCACCCAAGAACGCAGAGGTCATCTGTTCTACGAACAGTATACTCTGCGCACTCCCACTTCAACCGCGCACTTCTGGGGGCTATATTATATTTATGTATTATATATTCTAATTTTACATTTATTTTGAATACATAGTAATTAGTATTTTTTTTAAGCTCGACACTCGGAGCAAACGTCCAAAACCAAATAATCCCAAAAAAAACTCAATTGCCATTTTGAAAAAAATATTATTCGATTTAGTGCATTTAATTGACATAAATGTCATTTCTAATAATGAACGCACCCAAAAAAATTAATGTTTACGACCTAATTAAAATCATTGTTTAAATAAAAAAATGTTTTGTGTAAAAGCCGTTATATGAAGTTTAGTTAACTACCTAATTATGGAGGGTATACATAAGGAGAAACGTTTCATATGGGAGAAGCACTAAATAACAGTCCAAAAATGTTCCAGAATGGCGCTAGCATAGGCACAGGGTATGATATGAACATATATTAAGTGTATAATCTATGATATGAACTGAACAGTTGTTATCTGATTGAAGTATGCTGAGTTAGGAAATTTAATATATTTAATGACCAGAGTAGTTAGTGAGAGTGTAATCTACAAGACATCACATGTTTACATAGTCCAAACTAATTCGTCAATTTATCTAAAATTATTGCTGTGGTAAAACGTGGAGACATTGGTTGTATTTTCTTATCAGCTTTAAATAAAATGCTTTTTGTGATTTTGTAGTGCTTACAGCTCTTTGGTCCTTTTTTATTTATCTATCTTATTCTAATAACTTTCAGCGGCTTTTTTAAAATTTACCCGGTTGCTACTGTAGCGCCACCATTATTTAGCAGATTTTAACGGACACTTTTTCACACACGAGACCGTTTTCCTTACTTCTACCTTCCTTAAACCTAATTTATGTGTATTATCTATGGTTTAGTGTTGCGTTGTTTCTTGGGCCCAAGTATATTCCATAATCTTTAATGTAAAAACGTCTAGTAATCATATTAAAATTGGACGCAAAAATTAAATATACACACGAAGTATCTGTTGCCAGAAACAAAAGCCGGGTGTATTCATAGCTTTGTAGCTACGATGTGGGTAGATCCTCGGGCTATGCTCACCGCACTATTAAGTTACCGTGATTCAAAGAGCTGTATAATTTTAGGTGAACGCTAAAACCCTAGCACAACAATGTGAGTTTTAACAAGGAAAGAATGTTCAAAATTTAATTAGTTTTAAAACTAGTTTATTTAGAACCTTTGTATTTCGCCTAAATCTTGACCCCAAGTATATTAGGTCCCCTACGTATTTTAATTTGGGGACGGGCAAAGGTGACCCAAGAAAACGATGTATAAGCTGCTTTACGCGAGCGAATGGTCAATTAGGAACAGATTATCACACTCCCTGACTCACGCTGATGGTGGCGCCACCTGGAAGGCTTCAGAGTGCTCACGAACTAAGAGACCTGGTGGTAAATGTGCCATCGACCGTCAGTTCAGCATGCAATCGACACAGGGTGGCCAGAAGAGATACGCTCTGGGCAAAACCGGTCCTTGGCCCCAATTGGCCTTGGATGAATACCGCGTCATGCAAGGTTCGGTTGCGTGTTGATAAGCGACAAGAATTTTTAGTTGGTTCAACTCCGATATGCCCAGCATGCTGCTCCCAAATCACATATGGATGTCCTACAATTTCCTCCTAATCCAATAAAAACTGGTAGCCTAGAGAGGCTATTCCAGCGGAACCTTAACTAGTAGGTGAGCTCACGGGGCTCAAACCTGACGACGATGCTAACACGAACCCTAGCAAGAGTCGTGCTTCGCAGAATCTACCACCGGATCGGAAACGCGACCCACTGAGAAGATCCGGCGAGAAACTCAGTGAGCTGTGTCTGAGAGTTAATTGACTCGTCGAGCCCTTCGTCGCAAGCGACGGGTTAGACGAGAACGGTGACCGGTGCTTGAAGTACTTCGAAGCACCGTTAGTGGATCGGGAGGATCCGAGATGACGTGTGAAGGGTGGGGTAGCCGTTGTAACTATACTGAGAACTTAGAACTTATATCTCAAGGTGGGTGGTGCATTTACGTTGTAGATGTCTATGGGCTTCAGTAACCACTTAACACCAGGTGGGCTGTGAGTCCGTCCACGCATCTGAGCAATAACAAATAAAATAACTACACATAAAAAAAAAACAAATAAAAAAAAAAAAAAAAACATATATTTAACTATATCGTGTTTTGGATTATTTTTATAAAACAGTTTTATTAATTCACTTTTTACCTGTTTCACTTTATATCAAATTTACCGTCATTGTCATTTTCAGTATATTTCTTATCGTCGCCTTCTTTCTACTTTCTTAAAAAATTTAAAAACAGTTTATAATCCAGACGTGGTGGTTGGATTTTGTAGCCGATACAACTTAAATATTACCATTATTGCTCTCTATCGTAGACTTTATCATACGAAATCGATAAAATCGCTAGAATTCTATCGGACTCAACTCTTACCCGTGCATTTCTCGTATGCTGCTTGGTTTTTCTATAATCTATGCTAAATGCTAATATGGCCACTTCGTCGATGAAGCGCATTGCGCGGTATTGCGTGATACCATTGTTGTTGTCGGCATTATTATGGCAAAAGGTGATAAAGAATTAGAGAAGCCAATAGTGAATAATGAGTTGCCTAATCCTGAGTGTAGAAGTACTGATAATGAAGACTCCGAGTCGGTCCCAGAACAGCCTTTGGACATAGGAGAACATTATTTAGTGCGGCGATCGGATGAGTCATGGCACCCGGCTGAGATTATACAGTCGCGATACAGTACAGCGGAATCTTGTTACGAATATTATGTCCATTATGTCGGATATGATAGAAGACTCGACGAATGGGTGTCCCGCCACCGGGTTATGTCAGATAGGTTCGACGTATGCGAGCAGTCGAACAATAACATAAACTGCGACCACCTGCTCACGGACAAATCCGGCCGGAAAATAACAAGGAATCAAAAACGTAAACATGACGAAATAAACCATGTGCAGAAAACTTACGCCGAAATGGATCCAACGACCGCCGCGCTTGAAAAGGAACATGAAGCTATTACTAAAGTTAAATACATAGACAGGATACAAATTGGAAAATATGAAATCGATACTTGGTATTTTAGTCCGTATCCTGATGAATATGGTAAACAATCAAAATTGTGGTTATGTGAATACTGTTTGAAGTATATGAGAATGGAAAAAACATACCGGTACCATCTCAGTGAATGCACAGCACGCCAACCCCAGGGTAACGAAATATACAGAAAAGGTACAATAGCTATTTTTGAAGCAGATGGCAAAGAACATAAAATATATTGTCAGAATTTGTGTTTATTAGCCAAATTATTTTTAGATCACAAAACCCTTTATTTTGATATAGAACAGTTTTTATTTTATATATTGTGTGAAGTTGACAAGCAAGGAGCTCACCTTGTAGGATATTTTTCAAAAGAAAAGGATTCACCTGAAGGTAATAATGTGGCATGTATATTGACTCTACCTCCATATCAGAGACAGGGGTATGGTAAACTCCTGATAGCTTTTAGTTATGAACTCTCAAGGCTCGAACAAGTTGTTGGAAGTCCAGAGAAGCCTTTATCAGATTTAGGCAAGTTAAGTTACAGATCGTACTGGTCATATGTTTTATTAGAAGTGTTAAGTGCTAGTAGAGGTACATTAAGTATCAAGGATTTAAGTCAGATGACAGGAATATCACAAACGGACATCATTTCAACTTTACAGTCAATGAACATGGTGAAGTACTGGAAAGGACAGCATGTTATTTGTGTTACACCTAAAATAGTTGCTGAACAATTAGCAAGCCCGCACTTTAAAAAACCACGGTTGTCAATAGATCCTTCAGCACTGAGATGGACACCCCCTAGTAAACAGGGGAACTCTGCCAAAGCCAAAAAGTAGTACAGGCTTACAGGCAGGGCTTAGGGAATGTTAAAACACAGTTAAAACCAACATCTCAAGTCCAGGCCTGTTACAATAAAAAACTGCAACACATAGAATGCTAGAGTATTATAGTCGTAAGAATCTTTAATAAATGCAGTTGCTTTAAAGAAAATTCAAATGTAAAATAGCATTTTGAGATCGAAGAATCCCAGTGGAAGGAACGACAGCTAAGTATTTTCAAAATTAGAATAGGATTAATGATATAGCTTTTAAATTGATGAGTGTTTTTCACAACTTGGGGTTTTGTTGAAAGAAAGAGTACCTCTAAATTGTATATTACACTATATGTCTATTTGTATACTATACTTTTATGTATTGCTCTTTTGGGATGATATCTCATATTGTGATGCATTGACCCTAGTATATAAATTTTGTGTATGTAACTTATTTTCAAAGACAAAAATATTTGTTTTCTAAGTGCCACATTCATTAAAAAGGACACAGTTTCATTAATATGTTTATTTCATGACAATGTAATGATTTAGTTCATTACCATTATTATTTCTTTTAATTTGTAAATGCTCTTTTATTTGTTACAAAACTAGATCTGTGTATTTTTGTAACATATCTCATTCAGTTCCTTTTAAACTGGTTTAAGTGATACTAATATTAAGTTTAAAAATTAAGTTAAAATTGGAAATAATGTAAGATTCATTTTAGCTTTAATTTTTTGTTTATTTAGGGCCATGTCTTGTTAGACTGACAGTAAAACTGTCTTCAATGTATAAAGAGACTAATTTGTGTAGTTTAATGTCATTTTAGGGATCATTTTGCAATATTTCATCCACATTTTGAAGTCAGAAATTAATTGATGCAAACGAGGAAATCTTGTGTAATCTTATGACAATGGCCCTCCCACGCATATCCAAACTGTTTTCAGTGTAAAAACACGAGTTTAGTATTTTGAAAAGTTCAATGACTTATGTAACCATGTGCGGACTTAAAATAGCTGAGGATTATTGCATCATTCAAGAATGACATGTGAGATTTGTTTTGAAATGTACTTGAATATTTTCTGTTTAGGATAAGCTTTTGTATTGTGTTTATTTCAATTTGGCAAAAATGTGTTGAATTGTCTAAAAAGATCTTGTTGCCTCATCAGTTAGATTCTGTGAATCGTCAGTTTTCACTGTTTGTTTGTGATAATCTTAATTTGTAAGGTGAAAGTGTCAGAGTTCGAAGATTAAAAAAATGAGAGTAATTTGTAACTGTGTTATTTCTAAACCCTTTTTTATTTCGTAAATTAAAAACAAAATCTTGTATGTTTTTTTTCAATTACTTTTTATTGATTCATTTTCACATATCGAACACTTATCTATGCATAACAGGAGAAAAATGACAATGTGTTAAACGATCACTTTGTACATAAATGCTGCTTCTGGGATGTCGTTAATATTCACTTTTATGCTGGGTTCATGCAACAGAGAAGCGAGAATCAGACAAAGTTGTTCTGCGTAGAATCGGCAGGGCAGGGCAGTCTACGTAGAGTACATTGCGATGTGTATAAACCACAGGTACCTACATTGCAGTGGTGCTCTTACGATATTATAGTAATAATAAAAAAAATTAGTACATGTCGGTTATTTATAGGCTATCATTAGTGGTAGGGCCCTAGTATACGTGTATTTCTTGTTTTCAACTAATTTCAAATTAATATCACGCTATTGATGGTAATCCACATTCTGCATAAACAACTTTATGACGTCATACCCATAAATGACTATAGTGACGAACCTTGAACAAAGCAATTTTTTCCGGAACGGAAAACCTAATACTGCTGTATAAGGAACATTTTAAATTCAACTTTGATGAGTAAGCAGTTTCATTATTAAATTTGTAAGATTCTACAGAGCAGGACAGATTGTTTGTTTGTCATGTGACTTCGAAGTAGGTACACGCACGCAGAGTTGCGTCTGTCCATAGGCACACATGCAGGTTACAATAAAAGTCCTATCTTGCGTACGTTTAGCCTACATATACTCGTGCAACTGTGGAAGTCACGTTCTGTTTTAAGTAAAACAAAGAGTTATCTGGATGCGACTGCTTGTATCGACTCGGATTTAACGTATTTTTTTCTGCTGAACATAGATATCGCGCCATTAAATTGTTAGAAACCAACATAATATATTTCGAAATTCGCGGGAAGAACTACTAAATTTAATCTGATTATGTCTGAGTTTAATCTGAGTTATCGAGCAGTAGGTATTAAATTAAGTACTTTTTGATCTTATCAACGAAAATTGGGTCATCATACGATACGCTAATACACAGAAACAAAAATCGGATAGATGACGTCATCCAATGGAATGCGTCTGTCGCCGATATGCGTATGAAAATATTGAAGTGAATGAAGTAAGTACATAGTATATGTATAATTTGCAGATAATAATAGACCGGCTGTTTTTAATCGTTCTCTAAAAAGAAGAATACCTTAGTGTGGATCCCTGACAAAATATGTATTCTACTAATACTTTTGATTAGATTTTGCAATTCCGCCGATGTGGGAACCAAGTTTTTACGGGACGTGAGAAGTACTTCATTTCCCTTGTATGGATTGGATTACGTATTCACTCCCCACCCGGTTAAGCGGTTATAGGAGACCATATCACATCACAACGTGAGTGCTTTGGAATCTTTGGACATGAGGTTATAGTCTCAATTGAATTATGACGGCTGCCCTATCCTTCATAGTGGAATGCATGACTGCTTTACGAAAGAAAATCAGTTTGGTTGTCCGGGGCTTACAATTTGCCACCAGTAATAAGCCCATGTTTTGTTGCTTAAGTTAGTTGTTTAATGCATTTTGGTCTTCGGCAACGACATCTTATACCCAGTAGGAAAATAAGGGCGACATAATAAATCAAAATCATGTTTCCAAAGTGATCATTTAACTACAAGAACACATACTGAAACTATATATATTTAAATTATTTATAAACCTCATTCCAAGAAGGCTTATGTGTAAGCTGGATTAATTTTTTCACATGAGTTTTCGTACTGTGAAAATATAAATTTGAAAGAAAAAATGTTTACTAAATATTAGGTACTTAATCACCAATTAAAAACCAGGTTGTACCATAGAATTTATAGGCATTGGAGATATGCGAGAACCAAACAAGATACTGAGAAAATTTTCAATTTAATTTAAATCTATGCATTAGCATTATTTATAAAAACTTGCGAAACTGACGTCAAATCCAAAGGGAAGTTACCATATTTTCTTTACTTGTAAATAAACCATAACAACGTTATTGGAAAGGTCCTAGATTCGCCGAATAATGTTACGTTATTAAAATTTTATTGTTTAAAACAAAAGTTCACAAACAAATTTTGTAACTGCATGTACCACAATGAAAATAAATTCTTTGGTAGTTTATATCGGTAACATAAACCTTTGGTTCACATGAAATATATTGTAATTTAATAAATAATCACAGCAAAGAAAAAAACCTTTTAAAATTATTGCTTAAAATCTATTCCTTTAATTTAAACACCGAACGACAGTAGCATTAAATATTCAACACTTATTACGATTTTTATCTTAGATTGGAAACTTTTTTGCTTTTGACGACGCCATTTTGAATTTTAAATTGTAACCATATTAAAATTAGCAGGGAACATTAAGACATCATTTAAGTCTGTCGTATAATTTTTATTCTATGTACTCAATAGTGCCTAACGCACACCTATGAGTGAATTTATTGTTTATTTAAATAAATCAAAATGCAAGGTAGTTTAATAACCTAAAAGTACATAATATTTATTATCCGCAAAACGCTTCGTCAGATATTTAAATAGAGTTAAAATAAAAGTTACATTTCAAACAAAATTATCTCCGTTAATTTTTTTGTGAATTAGGTCGTTTTTATTCGCAAGTTCTATCGGAGACCGGAATGAATCAATTTTGATAAAATAAATATTATTATATATTTTATTTTTCTTTTATGGTAGGTCAAAATTAAAATAAGAAACAGTTTAGCGTAGTTCCAAAAAAGATTATATAACCACATAAATTTTCATTCTGAAGTTAATTTCACATTTGTAACACATTGTCGAGTCAAATACCACAGACTAAAAATAAAAATGGCACCGTCAAAAATTAATATGTCATTATTACATAATATAATCATAAACATTACTAACAAACTACAACTAAATAAATTACTATGTTATATGAGTGTACAGTACCAAAAAGGTAAACGAATCATTGTATATATTTACATATTTTTTCTGATAAGGTTTTTTTTTTAAATTTCAGATACTAAAACTTAAGTAGAACAAAATTATGTCTATTTCAACTTTAGTTAGGGTTGCCTTTCATTTACAACAAAGAATATTATTGTAATTTTAGATCGGTTTAATCAGGGTATTAATTATTATATACTATATTATTTTCTACTGATTTTAAATGAATTTTATAACGCGATAAATACAATCTAATTGAAGTTCATATAGGCAAAGAGCTAAGTCTAAAATCGACTGACTAACATTGAGTAATTTTTTAGATTGTATAATACTATATAAATTTAGTCCATTAAAGTGAAACATTTTTTTATGTTATAACGAACTTTGTGTCGGATGCTAAAAAATATTTAACCATATTCTACAAATACAGAATTCACATTCACGTAATAAAGCGTATTGCTCTAATTTAATACACGGTGGACAACCCTAAATATAATTTACTTTTATGTGGTGAAATTATAAATGTTAACAATAACGAAAAAAAAAACAACGAAATTAAACAAAATGTAACGGTTCCTTGATTTTTCGAAAATCAAAATAAAAAAATATTTTTTTCCAATACAAAATTCGAATACCTATTTATATTTTTTTTATTATTTTAACGAAACAAGTACATTTTAATTAGGAATCAAATAGTAAGTAGAAACACTTTTGCACGCTAAGAATATTATATTAATACAAATTTTCTCGATATTTTATTTTTTTAACATTAAAGGTGGGTAGTCAGTAAAAGTTCTTTTCAGCGAGCCTTTGCATAAAGTGTAGGCCATATATGAGATTACGCACGCTTTTATTGAAATGTAACAGTTGTCACACATGAAATTAATTACAAAATGCGTAAATTTTTTTTATTATTATTGCCTACCCACAATCGATTAAAACACATCAACAACAAGCTAAGCAACTACTTCAATAAATCTACCAACTCCAAAGTACATTCAACTAGTAAGATTTCATTCGATAATTTGTGTATCTAATTAATGCGATATAGCACACAAAAATATATTTTCCTTCGTTATCCTTTCTATACACAAAGTTAATATAATGTTAAGTAAACTCACAGTGCTGTCTTTCTTTTTTTTTTTTTTGAAATATAATAAAATATACATTAACGATATAAGTAAATTAATAATTTATACACAGGAGAAATATATTTAATTTAAACTACGCAATTTAAAAGGAGTTGCTTCTAAATAATCATACCAGTCAACTACATAACATGGTACACTAAAACATTATCGCTAACGTTATATTGATAAAAATATATTGAATTTCAATTAAGTTTACTTCGATACGAATTGAAGGAAATTCTCGCAAGTAAAAAACACTATTGTTTCCGTTTCAATAGAATTCAATTTCATTTGTGTAATAAATAAACGAAAATAAAATTGCGGTTTCCCAATTTGTAAGGGACCTTCGATTATAATTATACAGGTATATTATTGACTATATTAATACTGAATGCGCCAAATTACAGTTCACTACAAACTATTTTCCGAAAACTTCCGTTTTATATTATTTTTGGTAAATACGAGATCTTTTGAAAATACCTAAGACGATTTTGGTTTGGTTTTTTTACTCGAACAACAATGGCCGCTGGTATCATCGCGTACACATTTTTTCTATTTTACAACTATATATATATATATATATATTTTGTAAATTAATCATACCGTTTTTTTAACGATATGCAGATACAATTATTTACTAATATTTTAAGATCAAGCAGTACTAAATAATTACTGTAGTTATTGCCAAAATATTATACAAGTGACTTTATTGTTATTTGTAATAAATATTTTTTTTGTCTTTTATTTATAAAAAAACCTTGCAAGTATTTTATGACTTTTTCTGTGTAATGTGATGATATTAAGGGAATCTATGAGAACTTCGGATAAATATTGGGAGCTATTTTGTTATGAGTCACAGTGAATCCAAAGTAATGGTTAATATGTACTTGTCAGACCTATTTGTCTTAAGAAGTTAGGCGAATACGGAGTAAGCATTATTTTTTCCTAATTTTAGCACACACAATGCTTCAAAACACTTAATATGTAACTACTTGCTATAAACACTACAAAATTTCTGGTACCGTAAATACATTTATGAAATTCCAAATGAAGCATCTTAAAAGAAATGGCACAAAATACTGAGATTACATAATCGTCCTTTTTCTATATAATTTTAATTACTTAATAATATATTATACATGATATATTGTCTGTATTTTTCACTACATTGCAGGTACAGAGAAGCGACAATCACATCTATTCTCTATATAAACGAATCTTAATATACAAGTCAAAAATTGTTTTTAATGTCATTTATAATATTTTCTCAGCTTTTACAAATCACAAAACTACTACATACCTAAGTACAATTATAATATTTAATGGAACAATAAAAACAAAAAAATTGCATATAAAAAGCGCGGGAATCCAATCGGATCCTTAATATACGAGGTGATGTATAAATATATAATAATATATATGAATACATATTTTCGCGATACAAAAATAAATTGATATGAGATTTTTTTAAGAGGTAAACACTTTAAAGCCCTTTTGTGTACGAGTGTGTACACTAATACATAGGGAGTTGCATTCTCACAATAAATACTGAAAATAAAATTTTTGATTTTGAAATGCGCGCACGCGTCGATTAATACGTAGGAGCTGTGTAGTCCATGTTTCCTGAAATTTTAGGATTAATAAATATATTATTATTCATGGAACATTTGTTTTGACTGTACTTGTATCGTTGGTGCAATTTGACAGATTTACTGGTGGTAGGACCTCTTCTGAGTCCGCGCGGGTAGGTACCACCATCCTGCCTATGTCTGCCGTGAAGCAGTGATGCATTTCGGTTTGAAAGGTGGGGCAGCCGTTGTAACTATACTTGAGACCTTAGAACTTATATCTCAAGGTGGGTGGCGCATTTACGTCGTAGATGTCTGTGGGCTCCGGTAACCACTTAACACCAGGTGGGCTGTGAGCTCGTCGACCCATATAAGAAAAAAAAAAAAAAAAAAAGCGTTCGGCTGGCGGTCTCGAGCGACTGGTTGAGCCTCCATCTTGAGAGATGAGGTCGACGTTGTAATGACGGGGCTATCACATGCTTAATACGTGGAAATCATTTGTAAGCACACGCTAGGTACATAAGGTAACCACAATACGAAAGATTGGTACCTACTCAAGAAACGAATCACCATGCAGTAGGATGTAAAACGGGGTTGAACCCCATATGAACATAGGTTAGCGCAAATCGAGTTTATGAAGAAGATTTATTTCATTTTGTTGTCGATAAATACCGTAAATATTCAAATTAACTACAAAGTCCTCGTCCTACTTTTGCCGTTTTCTTTCTAGCTCATAATTTTCAAACTGTTTTTCAATATATAAATAATATACTTATTTATTATTATCAAATTACACACGTATTAACTATCTATGGCCAATGTATTACGCACATTTTTTTTATTTATTTTTTTCTTATATGATTAAACTAGATCACGGCCCTTCTCATGTTATGTAGTTATTGGAGAATATAGACACCAACAACGTAAAGGCTGTCCACCCACTTTGAGACATGAGGTCACAGTTATATAGACTACACTGCCCCATCCTTCAAACCGAACCGCATTACCGTTTCTCTCTACCAACCACCTTTTTTTTTTTTTTTTTTAACGCTGGGGAATCCATAAAATTACGGAAATTATAATTATGTAGTTTCTGTCATTGATACGAATGCACTGGGCGCCTTATCCTTTAGGCCACGAAGATTCTAAGAATGGTATTAAAGTTTGGTGCATATTATAATCTTTGTTACCTGTGTTCCCAGCTGTCTGTGAGAATGGGGGTTCGGTGTAGGTAGGCTGCGGGTCGGGTGCCCCCGGGTAGGTGGGAAAGCCTCCAGGGCTTCCGATCGCGCCCTCCACTTCGTATGCCGGAGCGAACGCCGAATCAGCGCCCATGCGGAATCGTTGGAAAGCGAAGAAAGCGCAGGCCACCTGGAAAGCATTTTGGTGGATTTTTCTATTTCCTCTTTGTCGTACCCTCATTATTGAGGATCACGATCACAGGTATGTAAGTTTTTCTATGAAGTTCGATCCGCTGCGAGATGGACCGCCTGTTGGACGCTGCGCTCAACTTCCTTATAGTATCCGATCATCTTGTTGGTAACCAGCCTGTTCGAAGCCAACCCAATCTCAAAACCCATAGGTTTTGAGATTTTTCACCACGGCAACACTGGACGCGAATTGAGGGTGCATTCGTGACTTGACATCTGACACTTCTCGGTTGGAATGATAGATTCGCGGGTCAGCCGCGCCGCTACGGTATCTCATCAACCCATACTTCCCCTACCACATCCTCACCCTGAAACCTTCTATCCTACGACGCGATACGACGAGGTCATCGGTTCGTGGTGATTGATAAGCTAATAATCTATTAAGAGAATATATAACAGCGCCGAGATCGTGGCATGTGTTCGAACGGCCCCTCGTGCTGGTTTCCGGAGCCCTAGGCAACCACGAGGAGGCTAGATTCTGATCGTACACTGCCTTTTTATTTTTTATTGCTTAGATGGGTGGAAGAGCTCACAGCCCACCTGGTGCTAAGCGGTTACTGGAGCCCATAGACATCTACAACGTAAATGCGCCACCCACCTTGAGACAAAGTTCTAAGGTCTCAAGTATAGTTACAACGGCTGCCCCACCCTTCAAACCGAAACGCATTACTGCTTCACGGCAGATCGTTCCGATATCGAGTCGAGGGAACGCGTTCCCGGCCCCGTCACGTCACAGCCGGAGTCCCGCAAGGCTCCGCCCTCTCCCCGTTACTATTTAGTTTGTATATTCATGATATACCCCGGTCTCCGGAGACCCATCTGGCGCTCTTCGCCGATGACACCGCCATCTACTACTCGTGTAGGAAGAAGGCGTTGCTTCATCGACGACTTCAGACCGCAGCTACCACCATGGGACAGTGGTTCCGGAAGTGGCGCATCGACATCAACCCCACGAAAAGCACAGCGGTGCTCTTCAAAAGGGGTCGCCCTCCGAACACCACGCTGAGCATCCCTCTCCCGACTAGGCGCGTCAACACCCCCGCCCCCGCCGTTCGCCCAATCACGATGTTCGACCAGCCCATACCGTGGGCCCCGAAGGTCAAATACTTAGGCGTCACCCTCGACAGTAGGATGACATTCCGCCCCCACATTAAGACGGTACGCGACCGTGCCGCCTTCATTCTAGGACGTCTCTACCCGATGATATGTAGGCGAAGTAAAATGTCCCTTAGAAATAAGGTGACACTCTACAAAACTTGCATACGCCCCGTCATGACCTATGCAAGTGTAGTGTTCGCTCACGCGGCCCGCATACACTTAAAATCCTTTCAAATCATTCAATCCCGTTTTTGCAGGATAGCCGTCGGAGCCCCGTGGTTCGTCAGGAACGTCGACCTCCATGACGACCTGGACTTAGAGTCCACCAGTAAGTATATGCAGTCGGCGTCCATGCGCCACTTCGATAAAGCGGCACGACACGAGAACCCTCTCATCGTGGCCGCCGGTAACTACATTCCCGATCCTGCGGACAGAATGGAAAGCAGTCGACGTCGCCCAAAACACGTCATCTCGGATCCTCCCGATCCACTAACGGTGCTTCTAGGTACTTCAAACTTGTACATACCAACAATTTTACAATGGCTTGAAGTAATGAATGTTGATTATCACAATATTTAAAAAAAGGATAATTTAATTATGCATTTGTCCGGTCACCGTCCTCGTCGAACCCGTCGCTTGCGACGAAGGGCTCGACGAGCGAACTAACCCATAGACACAGCCCACTGAGTTTCTCGCCGGATCTTCTCAGTGGGTCGCGTTTCCGATCCGGTGGTAGATTCTGCGAAGCACGACTCTTGCTAGGGTTCGTGTTAGCAACGTCATCAGGTTTGAGCCCCGTGAGCTCACCTACAAAAGTTAGGGTTACGCTGATATAGCCTCTCAAGGCTCTCAGCTTAGGTAGGAAAAAAAAAAAAAAAAAGCTTCACGGCAGAAATAGGCAGGGTGGTGGTACCTACCCGTGCGGACTCACAAGAGGTCCTACCGCCAGTAATGACCAGTAATGATTAAGTCTGGTCAGTTTGTCAATTGCTGGCGCGAAATGACATACAGTAAGAAATAAGATTTATCTTGACCTAGTATTCAATATTAGACATTACTACATTGTGTTCAGGGTTTAAAATGCACATAATTGTTTTCATGTTATTTTGTAGTATATTACTCACCCAAGCAAATATGGAGAAGAAGCAGAATGCAATAGCGCCCTGCATGTTGTTCGCCGTTCCGATCGGTGGCTTCTCAGTTTTGCCCCAAGCATTGGACAAATAGCAGAATCCAACGAAATACAAGAAGGCCCAGAATGCTGAAAATGTAAACTTTATATCTTGAAAAGACCGAACTCATAGATGCCTATGTCCAACAGTGGACGACTGTGGGCTGATGATGATATCTTGAGACATTATCTTATACCTTTAAACGAGCAATTCTTGTATATTAATATATATATAATCTGAGTCTCGGAAAAGGCTCCAACGATATTCATAAAATTTAGTATACAGGGGATTTCGGGGGCGATAAATCGATCTAGCTTTTTTTTTTTTTTTTTATTGCTTTGCTGTGTGGACGAGCTCACAGCCCACCTGATGTTAAGTGGTTACTGGAGCCCATATACATCTACAACGTAAATGCGCCACACACCTTGAGATATAGTTCTAAGGTCTCAGTATAGTCACAACGGCTGCCCCACCCTTCAAACCGAAACGCATTACTGCTTCACGGCAGAAATAGGCGGGGCGGTGGTACCTACCCGTGCGGACTCACAAGAGGTTCTACCACCAGTAATTACGCAAATTATAATTTTGCGGGTTTCATTTTTATTACACGATGTTATTCCTTCACCGTGGAAGTCAATCGTGAACATTTGTTGAGTACGTATTTCATTAGAAAAATTGGTACCCGCCTGCGGGATTCGAACACCGGTGCATCGCTTCAACACGAATGCACCGGACGTCTTATCCGTTAGGCCACGACGACCACTACTTAGCTACGATTTATTTTCTGAAAATGTTGTTTTATTCGTGTTTTCAATAATCAACTCTTCCCGACATCTATTGGCGAATAATAATACTATTTTTCTATATAATTTTAATTACTTAATAATATATTATACATGTCTTAATTCAGGTCACAATTGAGGGCAACTAACCGCTTTAAAGACAACAAGATGGCGTTATCAAAAAAAATCTTCATCATTTAGTTGTCTTTTATACGCAAAACATCAATTAATAGAATCAGTCGTTGTTTTTATTTATGAATATCGTAACAGTGTCAGTATAGTATGCATGTAAGGCAAACTTATGTAAGCTAGTGAATTACTGTTTTGAAATAAGCTATTCATTTGTTTTTCAGGTTGTTTGAAGTCAGACATCGTTCTGTTCGCGACTATGTCAAAGTTAAATTATTATGTAAATTTTTAATACGCGTTCCACTTTGGTTCCAGCTATGATACAGTTCAAAGAATGAATAGTGATGAAATAACTAACTACCGACGAACGCATCGGACTGGTTTTGTATCAAATTTTCCGTTCTGCAAATTTCTTTTTAAAATGTAATCTTATCTACGGCATACGGAATTCTGGTAATCATTTAACACTTTTACTGGTGGTTGGACCTCTTTGAGTCCGCGCGGGTAGGTACCACCACCCTGCCTATTTCTGCCGTGAAGCAGTAATGCGTTTCGGTTTGAAGGGTGGGGCAGCTGTTGTAACTACACTGAGACCTTCGAACTTATATCTCAAGGTGGGTGGCAGTATTAACGTTGTAGATGCCTATGGGCTGCAGTAACCATTTAACACCAGGTGGGCTGTAAGCTCGACCACCCTTCCAAGAAATTAACAAAGAAATCAAATTATCAAATCTATTTAATGTGTACGATATGTAATTAATAAAACATTATCATTGTAATCTATACTATTGAACAATGCGTTCAAAAATTAGAACGCGGTATTGTCACTCAGGTGGTTAAAGATAACTATCAACCTTATCAGTTAAAATCAACACACAATGTTGCCTCCATAACGTTTACAAAGTAAAAATCGAGGACGGCCGACCCCGTAAAGACGAAAACACAGTTTGCACATAAAAAGTAACAATACATTGCGTGGTTTTACGATCTATAAAATGGACGAGTAGGAGATAGAGATGTTGTGAGACAGGTGAATGTGAATGGAGTCATTCTGATGATTTTATTTCCCTTATTAACATATCGACGCTTGAAAGGCAAACGTAACTAAGCGACAATGCGTGAACTTTACAGTAGACTAATTTAAAGTTCAAATACCTGAAACCTAATTTATTTTAACGAATCTAGCTAGTAGCTGTAGGATTGAAATGATTTTAATAGACCTAGAAATATATTTTTTTTGTTCATCGAATATGGTATTGCCTATCATTTATGTACAAAGCAGTTATTGACGCTTAGTCACGTTTGCCTTTCAAGCGTCGATATGTATTTCCGACAGACGAGCAGCGTAAACGCAAGGTTCGAGGCTCCCTCGTGTATGCTTCGGTAATACGCACTGTCAGTATGCTTAGTGCGAGTTTTTTAACGTTCTCGATAGCGTAAAAGTTAGTCCAATTTCGTATGCAGTTGGAACAGCGCCCCTAGCGGCAAACGTAGGCAAACGATCCCATTCCATACAGATATGAGCTAACTTTTACGCTATCGAGAACGTTAAAAAAACTCGCACTAAGCACACAGAACGCCCTGAAAATATAATTTTGTAGTCTCGGATCTATGGCCAAGGTTAACACACTTCGGCAATACGCACCGTCAGAAAACCCTGAAAGTATAATTTTGTACAGACTCGGATCTATAACCAGTTAGCTGAGAGGAATGCGCGACCTTGCTATAAGAAGTGGTCTTAAAATTGATAATCTCGGATTTGTATTTTCAACTAACCTATCATATGCTGCATAGTATTATAGTTTTTGTAAATCGCCTCAATAGTGCGGAGAACAAAGCACGTTTTTGAGACTTTAGGGAGCTTTAGTTTAGCGTTAATAGTTATGGCGAACGAACATAGTGTAACATTGAGGAAAAGCATTTTATGCAGAGTTAAGTTGAGACATATTCACAGCATAACTGAAATATTATTGATCCATTTTCTGGTCTACAACCTGAAGGTTTTGAACACTAGGAAAATAGCGAATCAGGCAGTTACAGTATTAGCTCATTCCAGCAATGGTACACAAATGTGTATACGATAGGCTGAAACATTTGGAAAAGCGGTCAAGATCGTATAGCGTTTAGAATCGATCGTTGTTTCGGGTGTACCTTGTCCATGCCTTACCCAAATATTATCACGAAAATAATTTCGTGCAGATATTTTTCTATCGAAATAAATATCTAAGCATGCAAATTCATCACGATTTCAAATTTCAGGAGGTCATTTTTGATATGTTCCATCACGTTCTGGAATGAACAGCTTTTTCGTTTCTAAAGCTTTGTTTTATTCTTTGATGTAATCTTCAAATGAAAAAGTTGGTTGGGGGTTATGCCAATTACGTCGCGAGGGAAACATTCCGGTGGGTCATAGGAAAATTTATCCTGTCTTAAAATATACCGCCACTACGTAAAAGAGCTCCGTAAAATGAATGATACGTTTGGAAGAGATAAAACAAACTGTTTGCCCATTACTTAATAATCTATGAAAGTCGAAAGATTCCCTATAGAGTCCAAAGGTATGATTTTCCCTATAAATTCCGAAACGGTTGGACCCCTTGATAAAATTATCAGATAATCTTTAAATTGGGGTAGCGGGCGATGCTGTGAAAAATCGTCAAGGCTGACTGGGTTTTGCTATTTTAAGATAAATTAAGCCAAGTTTACTTTCAGTGGCAATAAGACCGTATACAAGGGATTATATTTCGGCACACGTTTGTAAATATTATTAAGAAATCAAATTATATAATATTACTAGCTGTACCCGTCGGCTTCGCTGGCATTTAAAATTAACATTATTATTTCTCACCCCCACAAAGATTCTCATCATTAACGCCCCCGCAACTGGTGTAAGGAGTCCAACACTCATATAAATATTAGACTATCCAAAAAGTACATGTATTTTCTACATGGATACTTTCAGTAGTTATAACGGAACATCCGTAAAAAACACTGTAGATTAATATATCAGTATAGATTTAATGCGATGTCATATATTCAAATTATATAATTTTTACTTATGACGGTTTCGCGGCATCAGATAATTTTCACAATGTGCACGTTTGACACTGCTCTTAAAACAAAGCGTGAAGTTATTCTGACTTCAAAGAAAGGTATCCAAAAAAATGAAGATTTCATACTTTGAATATAAAAGGGGAAATTGAGATTACGATCGGACTATTCTCCGAGAGACTATATATGGAGAAATAAGGATACAATCTATATGCAGTGTTGTCAAAAACCTTTATGTAATTTATAATTGTGTTCTTTATCGGGTCCGTTGAGTTAAAGGGATGATTTTAAAGAGTTGCGAACGTCTTCCCAAACATGGACGCCGCTACACCTTTTGAAATATGGGATCGATTCTCAATCGTTATACAGGAACCTTTAACAGAAGAAATATAAAGGGCAGTCCTATCAAACTAGCTCATTATACCACCAACCTCTCGAGATCATAATTATTTCGATTCCACGCGTAACTATAGCGGCACAACTTTGATTTAATTATGATAAGATTAGAAATTTATATAGAATTGTGTTTGTTGTCGAATCATTTTTTTTTTTTTTTTACTTTCACAATGTAACAGACAGCGGTTCATCATACAAGATACTTAAATATGTAAAAGCATTATTTTCAAGATTGACAAGATTAACTTACGTCAGAAGAGTTTTCTTGGCTCAGGTTTTTTTTACCTTGAATATTAGTAGCCCAATGTGCAGAACACATACATTTCGTAGAACAAATAAATAAAATCATAAGCTAAGTAAGATAGCTGCTTCAACATGGCACAAAATGTAGTGCAATCTTCTTGATGTTTCATAAATTAAATAAGGTTAAATGGAATGACCTCATATTTAATTAGTTTATAGCATACATCAGTAGAGATTTAGTGACACATACTTCGATTTGATAGAAAATTCATTACTTTATAAAGTTTTAGATAAGTTAGTGAACTGAATAATTGGGGTTGACCTTTTAAAAAAGTATTGAGTAAATCTAATAAATATATTCTATCAATTTTCATGCCTATGGTCATCGGTGGATATTAGAATAATGGGTAGCTCGATGTAATTATATCATATAATTATATAATATCAACATTATATACAATTTACAGAACTCACCAGAAAAACCTAAGTCAGCCAACACATAATGCTTCCTAGTCTTGACAGAGGACATTTGCTCAAAGAGATATTCCCCGACAATAAAAGCCACGGAGGCAATGAATGCAATGACAGATATCCCGACACCATAGTTACATGCATTTGTGTCATCATTATAGACGCAATGGTCTTTCCCATCAGAATCAGTACGCCAGCCCTTGGATGATATGCAGCCCATTACAATCACGCTGAACAGCTGGATGAGACAAAAAGGTTTTAAATAGTTTTCTATAGTCTATGGAAATAAAGAAATAGACTTTTTTAATTTAAAGCAGTATGAAAGCTCAACTGGACATATGGGTATTTATGTTGGGCAATGAAAACATTCCTGCAATTATAATGCACTAAACACAATTAACAAAATTTCAAATTAACTTAATTCAGGCATTTACTGTCTTAGAAAGTTGAATGTTCTGTAAGCAGCTATTTTTAACTATGTCTTTTAATAGCAGTATCTAATGGCATTATGTCAGAAATCTCCTATAGAACCACCAGCTTTCATTATTAATTGGGTGTTCATCCATTTTGTGATTTCAGAATTTTATTCTCATAGTTTTGCCATTATAATTTTTTTAAATTAATATTTTTTCAGCGTCTTGTTTCAAGAACGAGATAGGTAATTTAAGTATTCGTTGGAATTTGAGATTAATTTGTCATATCCTAAATTTTATGGGAAATGTATAATATCGACGTGATTCGGTTCTTGTTCATTATGAATAATTTGATTAAATGTTTGTTTTTCTCATTTAATTTAAGCAGTCTACGTTTATTGCTAAATGATATTTAAACAAATGTTTTAAATGTAATGAGTAATCTATAAATTAAACATTTTTAATACGTGTATATAATAACGTATTAATAGGACACTAGAGCATTTTTAATGATGCTTACCCAACATACCGCCCTGACGATCACATGAGGCCTTTGAATAAAAGCCTGAGGGTCAAACGCGCCTCCAGCTTTTCCACCCCCATACGCACCGGAAGTATCCATTTTAGCACACCGCAATTAGATAACTTGATTGTGATACTAGTGCAGTTATCCGTGCATCAATGACCCAATATAACTTGACCTCCGCTTACTCCAAATTCGTGTTATCGATCGCGCAGCTGAAATTTTCAGTTGACAGAAAAATCTGACAGTAGTGTTAGAGTGATATCGATAAATAGCGAGCGGCACTTGAGCGATTAAATCGATTTTTCTAAAGACTGTAGATTCAACATAAAAGTATAATTTTGTCTTGTTAATGATTAATCTAGCTTAAGTTTACAAAACCATGCTACTATTTGATTTTGTACATTGATTCCGAACATTTTACAGTACTGAAATTAATGAATACTATTGATTGCATCAAAGGTATTCATTTAGTCCAAGGTAAACGGAAAATTGGAATAATGAGCAATCATAAAACTATAATATATTTTCCAAAACACATGATCACAAGCACTTGCATAAGCCCGTTTTCGAGGATAAAAATTCGACGATAGTAAGCGAGACTTCTCAATTTATATTCATTTCATGTATGAGAAAATTTATATGAAATTTATACATTGTCAAAGAATTATTTTGAGAAAATTTTGTTGCATTTTAAAACAAAACGATTAAGTGCTGCTTATTTTCTTTGTTATTATCATATTGTTTCCCTGTTAACTATAATCAATGCACCTTTATGTTGTTATCATTAGTATGATTTATATACCTACTTCAAAGCGATTTTTCTGTGGTATGTGAAATCGATTTTTAATGCATATCCAAAATGAGAATGCTGTTGTTGCATATGCGGATGAACGAGCTTATTATGCTCGACCTGATGGTGGTTACCGAAGCATGTAGACTTCAGAACGCAAATACCCACCTTGAGACACGAGATCAAAGTTTCACTTATATTCTATTACGGCCGTTCCACTGTTTAAGCCGGAACGCACCCTACCACCAGTAGAAAAATTATCACTTAACCCCTCTTATTCTTGTTTGTCGCTACACTCTTAGCAGAACGATCGTGACCGTCCTGTTTGCGTTAAAGAGTTTAATAAGCCAACCAGTCCTTCCTCCGCGCGTAGTTGGAATAGTCCATTAGGCTATCGACGAAAAGATAGGGAGGGGGAAAAACTAATGAAATTGCATTGCAGTTCACTAGCTGTCTAGTTTTTTTGATAGAGTATTTCTTAGTGAGTAATTGAGATTAGCAGTTTTTTTTGTACTGAGGTACATACGCTACCAGAGCGCCTTCGACCCTGTTCGAACTTCGCGCCGACTCCCGGCAGCGCCTGTGTGCGAAACCCATGAAGCGCCTCCTATTTTTACCAATCTGCACTTTTTATTATTTGTTAATTTTGAATTCTTTTTTTTTTACTGACAATCACGCCACGTTAACTGGTCAGTAGGCTTAGTGCGAGTTTCAAAAATCGAATCGAATGACTCGCATCGAGTGTACGCTCTTCACGGTGAAACGTGTGGAGCTCTGAGTGTGAGTTACTCGATTTGCAGGACGTTTATTCGTCTTGAGAAGCGATAATTTTTTCTCTTATATTGGTAGCACGCAAGGTTGTTTTTTAAGGCGTTTAATTGAAATGCCAAGCTTTCTAACGATATTTATAGTTAGTCGGGTAATGGGTAATGTACCTGTGTTTAGTGCGAGGTTTTTTAATTACCCAGTCGATGTTAATGTTATGTTTAATTTGTGTGAGGTTGTATCAGTGCCACCTAGTGGTAAACTTATGAATCCCATTTTGTGGGAGAGAGAAGGTTTGTTTATGTTGCTGTCTCATGTATCGAATAGCTTTACCGAAGTGAGCCTCTCGATTATTGTATGTGCGAGTGCGAGTTACAAATTAATGGATTTTGAGAGTATTTCTTCACTTTCAAGCAAGTTACGTAGTCACTAAAAATTTTGCCGTGAAACCAATACAATTTCAAGATTTTTTCTTTCGTTTTTAATAATAATATTGTTTTTTAAGGTTTTATCTATTCTAATGGTTTATACACATATATTTTTTCGTTTAGAAAATTTTATAGACGTCTAGCTAGTTGTAAATACATATGAATTCTTTGCATTTTCATTTAATTCTTATAAAATCATTGCTTTTTTTTAAAGAATTGTTTGATGAGAGAAAGAGAGAGTGAGATAGAGTATTCTTTATTGTACACAAAATGAATAAATATTGCGAAACAACATTAACAAAAAAAAAGAGTACAATTCTTGGTCTTATCACTAAGAGTGATCTCTTCCAGACAACCATTAGATGGGCAAGAATAATTTCGAAATGAATTGCACACTATGTACCTATCTATTGAAATATATATACACACAAACACACACACACACACACACACACACACACACACACACACACACACACACACACACACACGCGCGCGCGCGCGCGCGCACACATATATACATATTTACACATACATATATACAGATATAAATTTATAAATTATGTAGAAATTTGAATAATGTAATAATAATTTTGTTTCTTTACACATTTATAAGTAAGGATGGATGCTCGTAATAATTTTAGTATATTTGGGCCACCTAATGAAGATCATTATCACTATTACCGTAAATACAATCATTTTATAAACGTTCAACGGGTAAATGATTAAACCTATATAAAACATAATTTCTTTAATTAAAAAAAGCTGAAATAATTACCTATTCCAGGATTAATTATGTTAAGTATGTCTAAATATGTAATTACAATTAAATAAATTCTATAATAAACTTCTAATTCTAATACTTCTATTAAAGTTACTAAAAAATTATGTTTATGCTGGGCAGTTTCCGTGTATTTTAAAGATTACGCCATTACGGCAAAGTTTGTTTACGAAATAGCACCCTTAGAATGGAAGTGGTATAACTAAAAAATTTAAGATTAGTTTTATATTTCAAAACACTTATGTATTATTATTAAGAACCTACATTTTAAGTAATACGTGAAGCAAAAATGTTGTACCCCTTTTTACGAAAATTGCGCGGACGGAGAAGTATGAAATTTCCCACACGTTGAGAGAATATAGAGTAGTGCAGATTGCTAATTTTTTTTTTAATTGTGTATAATCAAAAAAAAATTTAACTAAATCAATAAAAAATCTTACACACATTGCCATGTATTTGACACACAAACACACACATGCATTTATACTTTTTTGTTTATTGATTTATCAATCTGTGGTCAAATTGAGAATAGATTAATATTTTTTGTCTTTAATATTATTTTTCTATAATGTAGCCTTGGCGACATAGAGCAATGATTATTATAGAAATGATGATAATAGAAAGGTGACAATAGAACTATAATAATGTTCAAACTTAAAATTTAAATAAATTATGGTCAAATTTCGACCACTGGACTACCATTAGTAGATAATAATAAAATCATTTATTGCCTTTCACACAGATTTAGATTATTACAGGCAGCCTACAAGGAAACAACAAAAAAACAAAACAATATTATATCATTTCTGGCAAGCAGCTCAACATTTGCACTTGTATATTATTAATAGGAATTTTATTAAGAATATTGACAATTTATGAGGAATTTGACAAGTACGGATTAGTTATAGATATATGTAGTTACATATTGTAAATTAAATTAGTTTTATAAGTGCAATAAAAAATAATTTAAATGATAAAATGATAAAGCCATACCTTTTTCCAATGTGACGATTAGAGGGTATCCTATTATTCTTTTCTATATTATTCTATCAGCTTATAAAATTAAACAGTCTCTTTTAGTCTAGAAAAGGACAAAGTACTCTTTCTGTCTTTTTCAAATAAAATGGCATGCCTTAAAGTGTTTAAACCGAAAAACTAAAAAAATACAATTATTGTATTACAATATTGAAGTTTACCAGAAACTAAGAATTTTGGGTTGAGCCACTTTAATTCTAAAGGTACAAAATAGTATTGAACACGTGACATTACCCGAATAATTTTGAAAGTAATTGGTTCCCATTAAAATGCTGTTAAAATGCGTTGTATTTCATTTAGACGGTCTAATGCCAAAACATCACGTGCTACCAATATACGAGAAATAATATTATTGCTGCTCTCGGTGAATAAACGCCCTGCGAAGCGAGTAGCATATCTCAACTCACACTCACAATTCTTCATTTTTCACCGTATAGAACGTAAACTCGATTTGATTTTGATTTATTCATTTACAATTGAACAACTAGGAAAAAAAGATGAAAAGACATTTTGGAGGGACCGCAAGGAGCTAAATTGTGTGAATTGTTTTATTTTGTCTATTTAATGTTTCTTAGTTAATGCGTATTTAATATTTCTTCGTGTATAAGTGTAATTTTGAGACCGTCCTGGCCTAAAGGTTAAGGCGTCCGGTGTATTCGTATCTTGCAATGCACCGGTGTTCTAATCCCGCCGGCGGGTATCAATTTTTCTAATGAAATACGTACTTATCAAATGTTTACGATTGACTTTCACTGTAAAGGAATAGCATCATGTAATAAAAATCAAACCCGCAAAATTATTTTTTGTAATTACTGGTGGTAGGACGTCTTGTGAGTCCGCACGGGTAGGTATCACCACCCTGCCTATTTTTGCCGTGAAGCAGTAATGCGTTTCGGTTTGAAGGGTGGGACAACCGTTGTAACTATACTGAGACCTTAGAACTAATATCTCAAGGTGGGAGGCGGCATTTGCGTTGTAGATGTCTATGGGCTCCGGTAACCACTTAAGATTAGGTGGGCCGGGAGCTCGTCCACCCATCTGTCCAATAACAAAGTAACGTGGGTTTATTAACTGTTTAGTATCTGTGAAAGTGCGAAAATTTAAAAAAATTAAACAAAACCGCTGGACCTAGCTTTTCGAAGTCTTCGAAAAGGTCCACTGAAAAAAATCTCAGTATATAATCAGCATTTTGCAGAGATTATATTTTATCCCATATTATCTGATCTCATTTCATTTCATTCCATGCCAATTGATTAATGCTTCAAATTAATCAAATCCATTTCACTCCATATTATCATTTTTCATAAAAAAAGATTAGGCTCTATGGCATGATATTTTTGCCTCTCTAGTTGGAAAAATAAAACTACTAAAGAAATACTCGATTGAAACGTTAAAATCCACTAATTTGTAACACGCACTCGCACAAATGTCATTCGTAGTACTCATTTCGGTAAAATTACTCGGTTACGAGATCACAACGTTAATATGAACTCGCACTCACAAAATAACACCGAGTACGTTTGCCGCTAGGGGCGCTGTTCCAATTGCATACAAATTTGAGCAAACTGGCTCGCTAGTGAGAACGTTACAAAACTCGCACTAAGCACACTGGTGATAAGTTCGTAAAGAACTTGTGTTACAAGTACCAGATAGCGGATATAAATGTAAGAGTTTTATTATACACATACATATATTTAATATTTAATAACATCCATAACCCTGGAAAAGATATTTATATTTATCATACAAATATCTTCCCTTGGCGGGATTCGAACCCGCGACCCCCTTGTGTAGTGACCATGTCACTTACCACTACACCAGACGGCCGTGAATTGTATTGTTTTGCCGTAAATCTTGTGAGACTTGTACTAGAAATGTAATTTAAGTTTTGTTATTTACAAGGCATATGTTGCGCTTATTGTATCTACTTACTTATCGATACTTCATTACAAATTTTTTATTGTGTAAGTGTAATATAAATAATTTCGTTGGCGGCGCCCTTATTGTCTTGGCGCCTGTGTGTAGTTCTAGTAGGTCAAGAGCGGTTATGTCGCGACTGATGTGCGGAAGCATCAGCCGTAAATACCTTATTACCGGTGAATATGATAATAGGAGGTAAATAAAAATAATTTTTGGGTATTACAAATATATTATATCAAAGACAACTGAACTATAAAATAAGTAAGGATCGTTAAGCTGCATCAATAACATTAAATTACATTAAATAATTCAGTTAAAAATAGTCACATTCGTCGCCACTCCGAAAATAATTTTGACTAGTTCGACAAATGATACAAATTATGTAAATTATTATTATTTCAAAGTAGTTTCATGCCTAGCACCTTTAGAATGAGTGACGACAAGAAACTTTGTTCACGTTGAAGAAAATAACTTAGACAATTGAATATACCTATTGTTTTACCAAAGTTTGAAGTATAAAATCTAGTAAATTACATTAAAACCCATCAACCACTCTATTAAAAAAAAACTCCACTCTTTTACAAGGTTTGACGTTTCTTTTTTTTTTCTTCCACGTGATCAAAGAGAAACGTAACGTAGACAGTAACATTATTGCTTAAGGTTAAGTATGTATACAAAACGTCTAGAATATGTTATCAAAGGAGTTAGTAGAAACATTGATCTCTAAGTATTTACACGATCAAGCTACATTGCTACATTATTTTAAAATTACCTTCATTTAATCAGGCGAATGCAATAAGAATGTACGGAGTATTGGTTTTTACTTATTAAAAAAAACCAACTTCAAGGATTAAATACATCAATTATACAATAGACAAAAACTTGAAATTACAATGCTAAAATCGATCCTGAAATCAGTGAACATACATAATTAAACTTAATTGAACATAGAAGGAAACAGGTCCTTTTCCAAGTCGAAAAAAATAAATGATCTAATATTTTTAAATGTCAAGTTAAAATGCGTAATTCAATTAAGACTTATTCAGTGACAATTCTATAGTTGTAAAAGTAAAAAAAAAACTTTGTAAATACATCCAAAGTTTGATCAGTATAAATGGCTCTAAAAGGCAATGAGACAGTCAGTGTTGTTTAACCTAGTGTTTTGTACTATACCATATTATTATTTTTATCACTGTTATGGCCGCTTTCTATCACTATCGGACATGAGAATTCACGAAGTAGGAAAGCATACACGATTACCGTGATTATTTGTAGGAAGTACACACTTTGATCTTAGCCAAAAGGCCGAGAAGCGATTGTAGGAAGTACATAAATTCAAATGTTGCCAGCATATTAATGTTTTCTTTGCGTCAGCTTGGTCTTGATTCGCTATTTTTGTCAATCTTAAGGCATATTTTAAAGCGATGTGGTTATAAGCCTTATTTTATTTTATTTGTTCCGTGCGTTATTGTCGTTCTTATTTTCAAAGCGAAACAACTCTTAATGATTCAAGTTATCACGTCCTTATTCTGTTATGGTTCTTCATACGAGGCTGACGTAATATAATCTATTTAACATGAATTTCTATGATACAGTAAATCCTAAGTTAATTAATAATGCTACGATCTAAATCTAAAACATTTTGTATAAACACTAACTAATGTCCATTTCTACTTCATAAACGAGTACTCTACAATTTTATTATACATGAAAAACTAGCTACTCGGTTATACATTTTTTATCAAGACATGAGTTCAGTAATAAAATTATATTTACAAAAATAGCCACGTCATCTGTATCATTTGGATCCGACTACATCATAGTACTTCAATAGAAAATTAAAAAATACAAAGGAACTAATTATGATTTAAAGATAAAAAATAATAAAAAAAACACACCACTCACTAAATTTCACTACGATAACAAATTTATTATTGTTGTTGTCCGTATATAAAATGTACTTTAAAGAGTACAAAACGCTACAAAACTATAATATATTATTATTCGATCGAGTTTGATCGTTTTATATTTAATGTTGATTACAAGCAAATTGCTCGTCCCTTAAAATAAACTTTATTGATTTAATAAATAAAAAGTGTTCTGGAAATCAAAAGCTATCTGTTTAATTAACTCTTATTTTATACTCAACGGAAGTCATTTGCCAATAATTATAATCAAGTATCAAATCTTTGGAATTTGAAGTTATTCTATTTTATTCGAGAGTTTGGAGAGATACTTATTTAATTTTAGGAGTCGGTCAGGCCTTGACGTTTCTCTTCTTCCAACATGGCGTCGAGTTCGTCCGTCAGGTTGGCGAGCATGTTGCCGATGTCATTGAGAACGTCCACGGGCTCAGTGCTTTTCCCTTCGTCTTTATGTTCGGGCAGCGAGTGAGGCGTTGTCGGCTTTATGTCGTTGCCCCGGGGCGGCAGGCCGGCGTGCCCCATGCCGGACCGTCCGTAGTCGACTGTGTGCGGGCGGCTCGCGATTTGGCCACGATTCTGTTTTATCGTTCCCGCGTTTTCGTTTGCGAATGGAATGCTGTCCGACTCTGTGCTCGAATTCGACTAGAACGAATAAAAAAAAAAGTTGAAACAATTGGACTTTTGCCAATTAAAGTTTGGTGTTGCCAAATTGGGAAAGAATTTAGTTAACTAAATAATTATAGTAGAAATTTATATGAAGCTGTGTTTTGTTTTTGCTTAAATGTGTGGATGAGCTCACAGCCCTCCTAGTGTTAAGTGGTTACTGGAGTCCATAGACATCTACCACGTAAATGCGCCACCCATCTTGAGATAACAGTTCTAAGGTCTCAGTATAGTTGTTACAACGGCTGCCCCACCCTTCAAACCGAAACGCATTACTGTTTCACGGCAGAAATAGGCAGGGTGGTGGTACCTACCCGTGCGGACTCACAAGAGGTCCTACCACCAGTAAGAATGAAGTGACATTGGGAAAGGTTACTTTTCGAAAAATATATAGACACTAAACAACAGCATTCGCCCGCCAAGAATGCTCGATAGAAGATATTTTATTTACTTTTAAAAAAAACATAACAGTTTTTCCATATCGTAACAAAAAATTACAAATTTTAGCTACCTTGAAACTAGCATCAGAGCCAGTTCTAAGTTTATCATCTTCGTATCTTCGCGGCGGCGACGACGGCGCTGGTGGAGGGGGAAGCAACCCGGTACTGTCCAGAGACACGCTCAACGAATCCGAGCTAGGATACGCTGGCAAACTGAGAGGCAAACTCTTCTCGGGGTGTATTTCCACTGTGGTCTGTCCGAACCGGGAAAACGGGGCGTATTGGGAGCTCTGCCTTTTAGGCGGATCCGGGGGCGGCTTTCTGGCGACGTGCGGACTCGCACCGTACGCGACGCGTTGCAGCCTCGCCGAGTACGCCAATTCATCGTACATGTAATCCGGCGACTTGTCTCTGTACGCGGGTGTGGCTTGGATTTTGGCTACAGGACGAGGCCGCACGAGCCCTCGCGGACGGGGCAATGTTCCTCCCCCCTCATACGAGCTGTCGTTTGTAGGCGTGATGTCGCCGTCATCGTACGAACGCCTCCACTGCCCGCCGCCGTAATAGAACCCGGCTTCCGGTGAGAATGTCGTATGCGATGACCTTTCAGACGGGTCTTCTAGACTTTCAAGAGATTTGCCGCGGGGATGACGAATCTGTGGAGAATACAACCCGCTCTCATTTGTTTCCAAAACACAAAGAGCAATGTAAAGCAAACGATGGTGAAAAATTACCGACCGGTTACATTAATATTCAAGAAGAGGTCTTTAATAATAATTGTAAAGAGCTCAGGTTCGTATAAATTCCATCATTTACTTTAAATCGAAGAAATAACCTACAATACGTTTGATAATTAGGTGCTTAAAAAAAACCAAAAGGTAATATTACATTATTTTGAATAACTATTACAAGTATGGTACATGTACATGTACTTCATGCACACGTATTGTAAATTGAGAAAAAAATAAATTATATCTTAATTATAACTAACATAAATGGTAACACTGTATGCGAAAATATATTGTTCAGAATATTCTATCGACTATCTATTTAAGTAGACATTATTGATTTTTGCCAAATTTTTCCTATAAATAAATAGGAATCTGAAATCCATGCTAGGCTGCGGTTGATAGGTGAATTATATTATCACTGTTAATAAAACTATGTATGTTAATATCATTAATATAAAATACTTGTCATATTGAAAACCATGCTCCGTAAATAAATTACTTTTATTAATGAACTACCGTGCATAGGCTAAGTGCTACATAGTCAGGCATAACGATGACATTAAGTAGATATTAAAAAACAGAACAAACAACACACCGTGTGCTTTAAAAAAAAAACGAACATAGACAACATTCACACATTCGCGTGCACGTAAAAGCGTTGTGCTTCGGTGATCGCAGACAATATTGTGCCGTAGGAGGATTCCATACCTGTATAGGGACCAGATCAGTGGCACATAATGGCGTCGCTAGGGCGTCAAAGTTTAGATCAGGAGGTTTATGATAACTCCTCTCCCACTGGTAACGCTCCCTCGGATATAAATCCTTTAGCCGATAACGTCCACAGTGCGCAATGTGTTTGAAAGAAAAAAAAAACAGAAAAAAATAAAAAATGAAACATTCACATGCCGCATCGAGCTTGTGGTGTGGTGAATGCAGATGATGTTGCTGGTCGGATGGCAACTCTAACATTTTTTATGTAACTAACAAACAATAGACTATTCAGTTTCTTTTCGAAAAAAAAAACATTCCTTTTGTGCATAACTAATTTTAAGCACATATTAAGGACTTAATAGTTAAGTGGGAGAAATTAATAACAAATAAGTTGGTTTTAATCAAATAATACAGGAATGCAGTAGTAACAACTTAGTTCTGAATATATTGTTACATTTCAAAGAGAATAAAAAGAGAATAAATATTTGACTAATAGTTTCGACACCCTCTTCAACTTAGATTAAAAAATTAAGAAATTGGTCAATTACGTCATAGACCAGAGACAATATTTCCAAACATGCATAGACTTGTTTAATCCGACCAGCGAATGTAAATGGCGATGGATGGAGGTGGACCTAGAGTTTGAAGCGAAGTTCTGGTACGCAGGGGATTCTAGTGATCGTGAAAAGGGAAACTATTGATTTGTTGTACTGGCAGGTCTAAATATTTTTTCTTATAAGTATCTATGTTAAATTTGCCTTTTAATATCACGGAGGCTTGTAGCTTCTTGTAATATCACTTTAAGTTGCCTCAGTTATTGTCGAAAGAAGTACATGAATAAACTGTCAATATTAAATTAGTGGCACCGTTAATCATTATTACGTTAGTAAAATATAAATATCTGTTTTAATTTATAGCATTATTTGGCGGCAAATTTTCAAGATGGCCGATGAGATGACAAGATGTTTTACGTCAAAAATAATCATGATTTAAACAAAAAAGTGATTTGAAGTGATGCTTTGAAACTAATTTCAGAGAGATGACTTCTAAATATCTAAAATGAATATTTATTTTTCGTTTATTTTAAAATTTAACTCTTAATCTAGAGATTCTAATTTCTAAAACATCACTACAAACGCCAGTTTCATTAATTAGTTCACGTTCTGCACCGACCTGGCCCGGCTGTATCCTTGTAAAGTCCAAGGATCCTTGGTTGCTGATGCTCCTCTTCCCTGCTCTAATGTCTTTTACTCTTTTAATGGCAAGCAGTATTTTCTTCTGGTGACCAAGGCGCACTATTCCCATGTCCTCTAGATCCTAATAAAATAAGTTGTGTTAATTAGATCTTCACCATTTTTACACCAAAAAAGGACTAAGTTCTCAATTCGTATGTATTTTTTTATAGGTGAACCGAGTTTGGTGATTCAATTTTTTATTTCATAGTCGATGCTTCTCTTTGGTTCTAAGTTTTAATATCTGACCAGTAGTTTTTGAGTTGTCCTGAATAATGCATATTTATTGACTTCGGTGCCAATGCCAAGGAGGGTCACAATTTTGAGCAGCTGATGGTGGGGGCAAGATAGAGGACAAACGTCCCAGAGGACGCAGTCTCACGAGATGGCATCAAGTTCCACGATGCCCTTCACGAAGCCAAGGATCGCAGCAGATAGAGCATAATCGGATACTGATGCTGCGGGGAAGTCACGACCCAAGAGAACGACGTGTGGAGGATGTACCAATGCGGTGGACCAAGTAAATCAAAACTACAGTGGGAGGTTCTCTAAATCAGTGCAGTAGGATGGCCTCGAGCAGTGAGGGATGGCGGGACATCGCGAGACGCGTCATGTCTACCCCTACCAACAATACATGACGATCATGACCACTCCGTCAAGAGTGACATTATTGCGAAGAACAAAAACAAATTGACTTCGACTACGTTTATGTCGGTTTTATTTCTTGATAAAATTTTACTTTCTTATAATTGAAACAATTTTGTTAATACTTTCATTATTCAAATATTCAATACACGTTTTGCTGCAACGTACCTCCCAAGCGAGTTGAGTGACGTCGTGCACGGTGCGATAGCCCTGCGCCACTAGGGCTGGCCCGTACTCTTCCAGACGTAGAAGCCGCAACCATTCTTCTAAGGAACCCTGGAATACAAAAGGATTTAAAAATCATAAGCAAAGACAGAATAAGAGCTCACCTCCCGTCTGGGCGTAGTGGGGATGGCCTCATAGGCTGCCAGCGAATAAGTAGGGAAAAAAACAGCACTTGAAACGGAAATAAAGTTGAAGGTGAAACCAAACGTGGATTTTGGATTTTTTTTTCCCACAATAGTAAATCGCCGGATCCCCACCCGCGCGGCAGGTGGGGTATGTGGGAGTTGAACCTCACTAAAAACTCCTGCCGCTCAAAACCGGCGCCCTTCCTCGGACCGGGCCGGAGCCCAATCGGGGCTATTGAGACGGCGGGACAGGGTATACGTAGAGCACATTACATCCACCCCGCCGTCCCGCGGATTTTGGACATAGCAGAATTTGCAGGAATAATAATATTTAATGTAACGTTCACAGGCATACCGGTATGCAGTCTGGCAAGTTATCCGGTACGTTGAGATTGGCGAGCTCTGCCTTTAACCTCTTGCGGTGGTTGGGCTTCTTGATGCCGACAGCCGTGAGGTCCTCGGGAGTCATCCTAGTTATAGTCGGCAGATCGTAGCCGGCCTCTATGAAGAGCCGCGCGTACTCCTCCATTTGGAGGTCAGCTAAGCACGAGTGGATAATGTCTGAATCCTGGAATTAAGTTACGCTTGTTTAGAATTGCCTTTAAATAACTTTTACCAGAGATAGGGAAACTTGTAGTTTTTCAAACCATTACGAAAAGAAGGAAAAAATAAACAAACACACTTTCACATTTTTTATATTAAGTACGGGAGTAGGGATTAGTAAAAGAAACGTTAACTCACAGGTAGACCTTGAGCTATCATAGCTCGGACTCTCTCGGCCAAGTTGCCACAGTGACAGGTGGCGTGGTGGTGGTGCGGCATCCGACCTGACGCCCTGCCGCTGTCCAGGGAAGCTGAGGAGTGTCGAGATCCTGAGCCTGCCGATCCTGATGACGACCCGGGGCTGTCCCGGCCGGGACTCTGCTAAAGACAGTCGAATGTATTTAAAATTATTTTGAGTTCGAAGTCACTATAAATAGCGGTAGGCAGCGACTTGGCTTTGCCCCTGGCATTGCTGAAGTCCATGGGCGACGGTAACCACTCACGATCAGTTGGGCCGTATACTCGTTTGCCTACAAGGGAAATAAAAAAAGAGCGAAATAAGTAAAAGCGAAAACTTTGTACCCGTTTTTACGAAAGTTGCGCGGACGGAGGAGTATGAACTTTTCCACACTTATGGAGAATAAAGAGAAGGAGTGTAAAATGATTTTTTTATTGTGCATAAAAATACATTAAACCAATAAAAGAACATTACACACACTACCACGTATTTGACACAACCCATATATATGTTTAAACTCTTTGTTTATTGTCAAACTTTTGTTATTATTTTAAGTCTGTGGTCAAATTGAGAATATTGCTTGTCTATAATATTATTTGTCTGGCGAAATCTGTGAATGAAGAAGTATCATAATAGTCATTGTCAACAGAACAACTATAATGTTATTATTAATATTACTGACCTGCGTCATATCGATTCCCTGATCATCGCTTAGGGCCAGCTGATGATGGTAGTATACGGCGGCTTTGTGTGTCAGCGGTTGGGCGGGCGGGGGAAACGTGAAAGTTCCTCCACCAGCCGGACTCTTACCGAGGCTGCCACTAGCACCGCTGACTCCGGACACCGTGCTTCCGTAGTCGGAATGGTCATCTGTAATTAAATTAATACATTATAATCCACGAATTTTATTGAAAAAATATGGTTCGTAAACGTTTAATAATTTAAGAAAGAAGTCGTCGTGGCCTAAAGGATAAGACGGAGAAGGATAAGGATAAGACGATGCAATGTTCGAATGCCGTAGGCGGGTACCAATTTTTCTAAATGAAATACGCACTTAACAAATGTTCACGATTGACTTCCACGGTGAAGGAATAACATCGAGATATAAAAAGCAAACCCGCAAAATTATAATTTGCGTAATTACTGGTGGTAGGACCTCTTGTCAGTCCACACAGGTAGGTGCCACGACCTCGCCTATTTCTGCCGTGAAGCAGTAATGCGTTTCGGTTTGAAGGGTGGGGCAGCCGTTGTAACTATACTGTGTGTGACCTTAGAACTTATATCTCAAGGTGAGTGGCGCATTTACGTTGTAAATGTCTATGGGCTCCAGTGACCACTTAACATCAGGTGGACTGTGAGCTCGTCCTCATCTAACCAATAAAAAAAATAAAAAAAGCAATCGCTCGCGTTTTTAGCGTCACACACAGCTCAGTTCTAAGTGGCAACGAAAATTTACGCATCTTTTAATTTCACTGAAATCTGAAGTCCAGAAATATGAATAACAACTTCAAGTGCGGTATGTCTATTGTCGCTACAATCGATCTGTATGAAAAACTTCACTTTCATCATAGGTTCGGTGTGGTTACCAAAACGTAATTCTCACCTCTGGTATGGGATGGCGTGTCTGGTGGTTGCGGGTATGGTTGGTCTTCACAGGACGCGTATCCTTGCGAGCCGAAACTGGAGCCGGAGTGTCTGTGCTGTGGGGTCCCGAACGCATCTCCTGGCACCGCCGGTGGAGGGACCCGCTTGGCTGTGGCCGTCTTGCCTGCCCCGCTGCCACCGCGAGACATGCCGCCCACTGGAATATAAACAGCAACTACTATTAAAAAACTGTAGTTCATCATTCATCAATTTTCAAGTTCAGATTAAAATCGCCTTGCACTGCCTTGCACAATAATATGGCTCCTACGATATAACTGTACAAGTTGCTACTTATTTTGTATTTACTTGCATATTTTTAGTATTTATTTGTATTTAATCGTATGTAAGTCTATCTTATATTGTATTTATTATGTGTATATAAGTATATATTTTTAATGTAATTTATGTATAATTTTTATGTAAGTTTCTTAAGATATAGCACCGTCCAGTTCGCTTATTCCTCTCCCTGCAAGGTTGCCTGCAAGAGATCGACTATTACTTGTTTTATATGCTTACTCTGTACATATGGTGTTAAATAAAGTGTTATATTATTATTATTATTCATTATCGTTATTTCCTATTACCCTCTGCTGGGGTGCAGGGCTCGAATCAAACCCTTCCATTTACATCGGTCTTCTGGCTCCTTCTACGTCATGCCCAAGACACTTAGCTCTTGCTTCACCGAGCGACTCCAAAAACTGTAGTTAATTAAGATATTTAAAGTAACCACTATATGGTTTATTTGTAAATCAAGTATCTAGTACGCAAATTACTAATTAAAAAATTTAGCATCATTTCGTTGGTTCGTGTCTACATTTATTTGTTCGATAATCCCTAAAAACTTGGAAAATAATTGTAATATTTTTTTTTGTTAAACAGCTTACAGTTTGATAAATTCATAGCGTTGGCGAAACTCAGGGTGGAATTTCATTCCGGAGCCTGATGAAACACGGTGAAAATGATCTCTGCAAACACTCTTTGGAGAAGGCGGCAAAGTCGCGAATGGTGACGTTATAAAAAAAAAAAAGGGGTTATTTTAAACAACCTCTAAGGTCAATCTCCATTTACGATGGAAAATTTCTATTTAAGCCCTATTTAAAACAGTTTAATGAAAAAATTTAGTACTTGTATTAACATATCACTGCATCTCCACAACTAAATTCTCTTTTCTACTCCTACCTACTCGATTTAAAAGTAATCTTTCATAATCAATCAAATGCTCATAATGAATTAAGCTTTACAGAATAACAAAGTAAATGAAAACAAAACTCCATTAATTATCTTCAACTACCATAAGGTAAACAAAAAATATTGTTGTAACAGAATTTTAACAACAATCCACCAGAATATTTATATTGAAAACCCTTCTGAAGTTTTCATAATAATGTGGCTCTTTAATGCGAACAAGCCAGCTACGTGGTAATGGCGTTCGTTCACGCGTCATCCTGATCGCCGATAAAACTAGGCAGGAGATAATAAGCTAAACCTGTAATCAATCATGATCACTCCGCTAGAGATGGGCCTTAACCTAATTGCTGTGCCGAATTGATAACACTAACTAATGGGCGAAAAAATCGACATATAATTAATTACGACCCGAGCCCTTGATAGCAGAAAGAAATGGATTTACGGGGCGAATTTCGTAATATCGCTCTTTGTACATTATAAAATTTTACTTAAATATTTATTATAGACTAGTTGACCCGGCAGACTTCGTAGTGCCTCAGTCGATAAATAAAAGACCTAAACTTTAGTATAAAATAAACTTAAAACAAACAAAAGGAATCCGTCCGACGGGGGACACATCAAAGGAAAAACAAAATTGTTATTTTTATTTAATTCCGAGAATTTTCATATTTATCTACCTTTTAAGCCTTCTCTGGACTTCCACAAATAATTCAAGACCAATATTAGCCAAATTGGTCCAGTCGTTCTCGAGTTTTAGCGAGACTAACGAACAGCAATTCATTTTTATATATATAGAAGAAGATATTATCGATTTTGTAAACAATGAATATCATATGTCTCATAGGTATCATAGGTCTCATAGGAATATCATAGGTCACATATGTCGCAGAACCGATAACCGTTGGGGTAGACGTGTTCTGGAGTGGAGACCGCGAACGGGCAAACGTAGTGTAGGACGCCCTCTTGCTAGATGGAGCGACGACCTGCGCAAGGCAGCTGGCAGTAACTGGATGCGTAGAACCGAAGATCGGGTTTAGTGGCGAGCTTTGGGGGAGGCCTATGTCCAGCAGTGGACTGCCGCATGCTGATGATGATGAAACAATGAATAATTGGATTGGCCCTTGCCACTAGAGATGAAACTGAATTTGAATCACGTCGAAACAATGTGGTCCTGAAATCGTTTTGCGAATCGATTTTATTAAACGTTTCAATTATACGCGCCGACACCTCCGAGAGCCGACACGTTGGTTGTAAAATGAAGCAATTAACCGAATATTTCGTGTGAAGAAGATAATTTGTCTTGAAAAAAAAAAAAAAAAAAAAATGGAGTCGTACAAATTACTTGGGGCTTGTACGATGTTGTTTTTTCGCACAGAAATTTCAGTCACCGCGAACTTTCGTACGTTTAAAATAATATCTTCAATTACACGCACGCGAACATTAAAAGTTATTACAAAGAAATTTTATTTCATATTAAAAATGCCCATGCAATATGAATGCGTGCTAAATTTCATGAAATCGAATTTTTCATTATTATTTTTTTCTCTCTCGCGTACCTACCGTTATTATTTTGAGCGCTTTGCGATTAATTGTATCATTCGAAAGTTAACAAAAAATATGTAGATAGTTAGACTTTGGTTTTTGATATTCATTTATAAAAAAAGAAAAACAAAGAATATATTTATGCGCATAAAGCAAATTCAAAGCAAAGTCTAAAACAGAAATGTATTCGAGAAGTGGTTAAAGGATTCTTATTTTTAAATTTCTTATTATTCAGAAGATCTTATTGATCCGACTAAGATTCTTGAAGCATCAACTGTCGTGTGCTCTGCCCTCTTTTCGTACCTAATTTCCTTGAGCACCTTGAGTACTGGAGGTAGAATGTGCCGTGACACGACCAGATTGTACCTGTGGTTTCACTTGCCTATTACTGCCGCGAAATCAAATCAAATCAAATAAAACTTTTTTTTTTATTCAACATAAATATTCAACAACATAAAACAAAAATCATAACTTCGAAAGATAGCCTGATATCACGTAGATACCAGCAAATCCTCCCTTCCCTCACTCACCAGTTTCAGTGAATTCAGTAAAGACCTTGGGTAGAACATGACCAAAATAAAAAAAACAAAAAAGGAAATCAATATTTTGACAAAACCGCGTACTCTTGATCATTTGCTATTAGCTGGTCTCTGAGCTATTGTTCACATGTTACTTTACATAATAAATTGAAAGTCGTTATTATGAGCACAATAAAGACGAGAATGAGCCGTAAAATATTTTAAATCCACAATAAAATATTTATTTAGCTTTAATTTTATCGTTCACAATCAGTTGACGTTGATCCTTATTAGGCACAGACTATCAAACGACCAAGCTTGTTAGCTCTCAAAGCTCTTGTGAAGCTCTAACGGCACTCGAGCTTTTAATCTGACCCCGCTTACTGGATTTACCACCCATAGCTTCTTATGAATTACTTTATTGTCAGTACTTCTTAATAAAGCAAGTTTACTTCATCGGTTTATCGTAGGTCTGTGGTATTTATATTAAATATTTTTTAATGAGCCTTCTTATATTTACGAAGACCCTTATTCAGACACGATTTTATTACTAAACTAGATCAGAAAAGTATATTTTCACTTCTTTAATAATACACAGAAATCCGAAAAAAATGTTCAAAAGAAATAATCATCTGACATTTAAACATTATTTATAAATGTTTAGGTTTCTTATTTTAACATTGAAGAATAAATCTGTCTTCAACATATGCTATGGTAGGCAACGACTTGGCGTGTCCCTTGCATTGCTGATGTCCATGAGCGACGGTAACCACTTACCAACATGTAGGCCGTATGCTTGTGTGCCTACAAGGGCAATAAAAAAGTGCATTTATAGCAATATTTATTAAAGGGTGGGGCAGCCGTTGTAACTATACTGAGATATATCTCAAGGCAGGTGGCGGCATATACGTTGCAGATGTCTATGAGCTCTGGTAACCACTTAACACCAGGTGGACCGTGAGCTCGTTCATCAATCTAAGCAATAAAAAAATAATTTATAACGACCCCAACATAAATGACACATCCCACTGAAACAAAACTAGACCTGTTTCTTGTCTCTTTCGATCGTGCGTAAAACATACCGTGAAAGAATAAGACAAGACAACTCAGTAATCCCGCATCACACGTTATTAATTTTTAAGGCAGTGTTTTTAATCAAAGTAGTGTTCCTTTAATAATCAAAATTGAACGATAATCACTGACACTTTAAGATTTAAATTCATTTTCTGTATTACATTTACTGGTTTGATATTGGCCTTTAATTTTAATTAATAATTACAAAAATCGGTTGGCGCGACATTAACAAGCCCACTAGTCTATAGAAATTATCATCGACGATCAAAACGATCGTTACTGCGTCGGGCCTATTACAAAATTATCATTCCTAAACTATTATGACAACGTTAAATTTTAGACTCTAATAATATTGAAATAAGAATTATTGCTGTAAATATCCAGCGTATAATCGTTGTAGCGTGGTTCATATCTATTGACATTTTAAACGGTGCGTTGCGCGCCATTTTTGCGCCAATTATGCGGCGCCGATGTCAATATCCTTGTTTACCACTTAAGCCCTAAATATTTCTCTACCCGATGTTATGCAGGCGATATCCCTTAGAAATAAGGTGACACTCTACAAAACTTGCATACGCCCCGTCATGACCTATGCAAGTGTAGTGTTCGCTCACGCGGCCCGCACTCACTTAAAATCCTTTCAAATTATTCAATCCCGTTTTTGCAGGATAGCCGTCAGAGCCCCGTGGTTCGTCAGGAACGTCGACCTCCATGACGACCTGGACTTAGAGTCCATCAGTAAGTATCTTCAGTCGGCGTCGATGCGCCACTTCGATAAAGCGGCACGACACGAGAACCCTCTCATCGTGGCCGCCGGTAACTACATTCCCGATCCTGCGGACAGAATGGAAAGCAGTCGACGTCGCCCAAAACACGTCATCTCGGATCCTTCCGATCCACTAACGGTGCTTCTAGGTACTTCAAGCACCGGTCACCGTTCTCGTCGAACCCGTCGCTTGCGACGAAGGGCTCGACGAGTAAATTAACTCCCGGACACAGCCCACTGAGTTTCTCGCCGGATCTTCTCAGTGGGTCGCGTTTCCGATCCGGTGGTAGATTCTGCGAAGCACGGCTCTTGCTAGGGTTCGTGTTAGCAACGTCATCAGGTTTGAGCCCCGTGAGCTCACCTACAAACGTTAGGGTTACGCTGTAATAGCCTCTCAAGGCTCTCAGCTTAGGTAGGAAAAAAAAACCTAAATATTGGGAATCCTGATCGTGACTATTTCTGAAGCTAGCCAGCCATTCGATTGGAATTACAGATATTTAAAAGAACTTCTACTTAACAGCATCTTGTATTCTATCAGATTTTAAAATACTTTTTATTCAATAGACTATAATTGCCAACGACCAAATATATAGAGAATCAATCGAAAACAAACAAATTCTTTGCAAATCTTCACAAAATCATTCATTATGCTAATATGAAGATTTCCTGAAATTTCCTGTCCAGCCATTTCCGAATAAATAAAAACAAACCTACATATATGACAAATTCCCCATAGTCACAACCAAGTGAGTTTCTCATCGGATCTTGTCAACGAAGCACTGCTCTTGTTAGGGCTGGTGTTAGCAAGTTCTCTCAGTTTGATCCCCATGAGCTGATCTATCAGAACGCACGTAGTAGAAATAGGCCTTCAAGCTACCAATGAGGGGGTAGGATTTTTTTTAAGTAAATACATAAGCTCAATAACAAACTTAATCTATATCATTTTACAACAATATTCAATTTTAATATCATGGCTTAATGGCTTTCGTGTTAGGATGTCTATGGACTCTGGTAACTATATAAGATGGAGGATAAAAATATATTTCTAAAAATATTTTAAAATTATAAGGTTTTTCTTTATTGCTAATATGGGTGGACGAGCTCACAGTCCACCTGGTGTTAAGTGGTTACTGGAGCCCATAGACATCTACAACGTAAATGCGCCACCCATCTTGAGATATAACGGCTGCCCCACCCTTCAAAAACCGAAACGCATTACTGCTTCACGGCAGAAATGGGCGAGGTGGTGGCACCTACCCGTGCGGACTGACAAGTTGTCCTACCACCAGTAAAAGTTTTTGACGTTTAAAACGTTCGAACTAAACGAAAACTTTATTAGCTTGAGTCTACTTAAAGTCAAAGTCAACTTCGTCAAACAGAACGCGTAATTAGCGCGCGTCAGAGCGCTACGCTATGACGCCGAGATGTGTTGTACTACTACGGTATCATACCGTCAAACAGGGCGCCAGCGCTCATAGCGTTCATAGCGCTGGCGCTCTGTTTGGTTGTTATGTTACCATAGTAGTACAACACATCTCGGCGTCAAAGCGCGGCGTCAGTTTAGCGTTCTGTTTGACGAAGGCTGAAAAGAGCGCGACGTTATGTACGCGGCGCTAAGTACGCGTTCTGTTTGACGAAGGCTTAAAACGATGACAATACGAAACCCCAGCCGCAGCCCGCGCAACAATTCACATAACTGCCAACATTAATACAAAACATATGGTCCTGTTGTGTACATTTGAAATTAAACCGCTGCATCGGTATCGTAATTCCTGACCGTCCATATAATAATGTAAGGAGAATTTAATAAGGTTTCGTATGAATGTTTAATGTTATAAACGTTTTGAGTTACGGTAATGATGCGAAAGGTTTCGGGCACACCGTGAAACTGTGCCTTGAGCGATAAACAAACATCTCAATAGGAATGGTTTTGCGTTGCGATCATTCCGAATGGATTATTGAATAAGCATGATAAAGCCATAGATTCGATTTATAGCTGCATGACAACCGGTCCTATGTTTTTATTTTTTAACCTACTTCAGAAAAGGAGGAGGTTCTCGATTCGACTGTATGTTTTTTTTTTATGTTTGTTACCTCATAACTTTTGACTGGATGAATCGATTTTGATGATTCTTTTTTTATTAGAAAGCTGACGCTTCCCGTGTGGTCCCATTACAATTTAGTCCAGTTCTGATAATGGTATCCATGAGAAAACCATATAAGTCTTAAATTTGAATTAAGTACGTACGCGACAAATAGATGAATAACTCACCTCAATATCACGCCAACCGATATCGATGATTATTGTTTGTATATTATTTGTATTTGTTTTGGAATATCTTTTTTTTCTATATAAAGTCGGTTTTTGTTAAAGCGTGTCTATTTACAATTATTATTGCTTAGATAACTATGTATACCATCGGGAGGTGAAAGGTTATTTGGGATAAGCAAAATTTCGATTAATACGCCACTTTTATATTTGCAGTTAAAGGTGCGTTTTATTTGGCATTAGCAACAACAGTTCGATGTCTTTAACTGAACTACAACTAAGTTTACTCCATTTAAACAGCTGAAGAAGTATTTTTGTTATGATATTTTTTCCAAATAAAATTAAAAGTTTAAATGGCTCTGCTGTAAAATTGCAAAAATGTCGTTTAAACCAAATAGTATTTCACTCGTCGATATGTTATTTACGGTCTACTGAACATAAGCTATATCAAAATTTTAAATTTGTTCCTTCAAAGCAGTAAACGTAAGGTTGTTGTGTGTTTCAATTTTAAAAGTTTCAATAATAACTGTGATTGTGTTAAGCTTCACTAGAAATTGCTATTAGATTTGTTTGAGTCCTCATCCCACATTACGTGGGGTCGGCGCTATATATCCACTTTTATTTGTTTATATGGATGGACGAGCTCACAGCCCACCTGGTGTTGAGTGGTTACTGGAGCCCATAGACATCCACAATGTAAATGCCACCACCCACCTTGAGATATGGCTTCTAAGGTCTTAGTATAGTTACGACGGCTGCCCCACTCTTCAAATCGAAACGCATTACTGCTTCACGGCAGAAACAGACAGGGTGGTGGTAGCCACCCGTGCGGATTCACAAGAAGTCCTACCATCAGTAAAATTATATATGTATAATAAATAAATAAAACACTCCATCACTAAGCCCATTGCTTATTGGATTGGTTGAACTATAAATTATCTACACAAATTGGTTCTGTAAAGTTTGAGATTACGATTTACGACATTCAACCAGCGGATTTCATTTAATACTTGTCGTGTCTCGTAAATCTTACGTATTGAGTATTTAAATCGATTGTAAAACCATCTTGTGTACATAAAGCGTAAAATCACATTTCGCAATTCACAAATGTGTCTCAACTAATGAAATGTATCTTGAGATTATGAAATTGTCAATAGTTGTACTAAAAGATTCATCTATATATTACGTATATATACGTGATGCAAAAACTTTGTATCCCTTTTTACGAAAATTGCGCGGACGGAGGAGTATGAAATTTTCCACACTTATAGAGAATATAGAGAAGAAGTGCACAATGCTAATATTTTTTTTAAATAATGCCTTAAAGATACATTAAATCAATAAAGAAAACATTACACACACTACATACCATGTATATGACGCACACACGCATGCATACTATTTATTATCAAACTTTTGTTCTTGACGTCGGTTGTCAAATTGAGAATAGATTAAATATTATTTGTCTTTGTTAATATTTTTTATAGTGTAGTCTTGGCGAAATTTGTGATTATAGAAGTATAAAATACAATCATAATAGTGTACAAACTTACAATTCCAATTAATTATAGTCGAATTTCGACTACTGCGGGACCTCTAGTAGTACTAAAAGGTTCATTTGTAAATTATTTTTTAATATGCCGTACCAAAGGCGTTGTGAGATATAAAAAATGTTCCAAGACCGAACCTAGATTAAAGAATTATTTAGTCCAGTATCGATTAAGCGACCCCGATAGCTACGCTATTAAAAACAAAACTAGAGTCCGCTATAAAGCAATTAATGTCCCACAACAAGTGCAGCAATGACAGAGATCCATTACTTAGCGAGTTAAGGCAACATGCGGGTAGCATTATTGGAATCCACCGCCATGTTGTATTTATCTAAACAAGAACGTTTCCAATAAACTGATTAAATAAATACAATTTTTCTTTAGTCTCTGAATTAGGCGTAGTTTGCATCCCAGACGAATATTATTGTCGTTTTGCATAATATTTATGGCATACCGTTCGAACTAGGAACAAAGGTTAAAAAATATATATTCATTTTCCCTACCATTTATGTACGTATGAGTGTAGGTATGTTTGATGAATGACGCAAGTTATTGTAAAAGATTGTGTACTATTAATGTTAGATCAATTTTAAATTTAAAAATGCCGATTGCATTGCTTGTTCCATATTAAGTAGAGACGTAATAGAATATTATTTTGATTTTTTTTTAAAACAAGCTGACCCGGCAGACTTCGTAGTGCATCAATCGCTAAATAAAAGACCTAAACTTTTGGTATAAAATAAACTTAAAACAAACAAAAGGAATCCTTCCGACGCGGCGACGCGACGGTGGACACATCAAAAGAAAAACAAAATTGTTATTTTTATTTAATTCAGAACATTTTCATATTTATCTACCTTTTAAACCTTCTCTGGACTTCTACAAATAATTCAAGACCAAAATAAGCCAAATCGGTTCAGCCGTTCTCGAGTTTTAGCGAGACTAACAAACAGCAATTCATTTTTATATATATAGATATAGAATAAGAACGTGCAATAGCTATATATTTTTTCGTTTTCGTTCGAAATCACAATAAACAGGTACCTAGATTGAAATTGAAAGCCCGTATCGCAACGAGTTTGAGAAAATTCAAAACGGTTCGTCTTGGCCGTGCTGACTGAAAACAAAAGGGCCACTATTACAGCTCATTAGGGCGAAACAATTAGAGGGCCCATCGGGGGCATTGTACGCTAATGGCTTAACTCGGCAATTAGTCGGTTGCGCAATGCAAGAACCGTAGGTAACAGCTACCGGGTGTGGTAGCTAAATACCTCGTGAAAATTAAATGATATTTTTTTTCAAACAGCGGCGGTAATTAATAAATTACGTTTAAATATGAATTTCAGTAAGCTGAGTTATTTAGAATAGATATGGAAGGAATAATAGGTTGTAAATGAGTGTGCAAAAATTTCGATGCCAACACGGTGTAAGTGTTGCTTTGTTTAAACACTTTTATTGTAAAGGCCGTATTTTAGTGCTAAGCTTATTTTCACATGTTTTGTCGATATTGCTGAAGGTTTTTTTTTTAGAAAAAAAAGATCTTATAGAAAACTTGAACTTAAAAAAAATATAAAAATCAATGTTAAATTCACAGCAAAATAATTTTATATTTATAAAATTTTATATTTATAAAATTATTTTGATATTTATTATTATTGGATGCTTGGGTTTCTTGAATAAAACTACCAAATCGATCCTGAGCTTGTATTTTCCCTATACAGGTTTTATTTTAATTTTTATGTTGCGAAAATGTTAGCTTGGCACGGCGATTTTTTGAATTGTAATGGTGTAGGAAAACATGAATAAAAAATTTGAACGTTGCTCATTAAAATTTAGTAGGCGTTACCTAATTATTGTATTTAATATTAAATTATTAATAATTTATTAAAAAAGTTATATACATTCGCGCGATATGTCACGTCCGTACTTACAGATCGATATCTAACACCTATAATTAAACTATGGAAATAGTCTGTATTTCAACGCTCTGCATTTTATTCGCAGTAATAGAGTCGATCTATCGATGGCACGCGGTCAAGGGTTAAAATATGCGATCAGTAAAATCATTGGTCTACTCGCCTGATACTCACCGCAGCAATACAATAAATTTATTTAATAACTAGCTGACCCGGCAGACTTCTTAGTGCCTCAATTAATAAATAAAAGACCTAAACTTTTGTATAAAATAAACATAAAACAAACAAAAGGAATCCGTCCGACGGGGGACACATCAAAGGAAAAACAACATTGTTATTTTTATTTAATTCCGAACATTTTCATATTTATTTACCTTTTAAACCTTCTCTAGACTTCCACAAACAATTCAATACAAAAATTAGCCAAATCGGTCCAGCCGTTCTCGAGTTTTAGCGAGACTAACGAACAGCAACTCATTTTTATATATAGAGATAGATGATATATAGATTATTTTGAGTTCGCTTTAAAATTTTGGGGAGCTTTCACAAATCTTAAAGCTAGTATGAAAAAAAAATATGTTAGGAAGTTTAACAGAAGCTGAAGTCTCGTTGGACATATCAACTTGTTGCTCGACCTAATATTCTATCCCATAATGCAAGGCATCGTGACAAAATGTCCAAGGCGCCAGAATAAAATGGGATAATAGATATAAAGGTGTGCCGAGAATCGAACCACACGCATAGACGATCATTCTCAGTTACAAAGAGTCGCGTCATTTTAACCTTCAGACCAAGCGATACGTCAGTATAAATTACGAAAACAACATTCGTATCATAATAAATTTAATTTAGCGCCATCTAGTGTAAGCGAAATGAAACAAAAGGAAGTGAATCTTTATGAATACTTCATTAAATGAATGTACATTCCTGCCTCTATATGTAGCGCATTTCAGGCTCTAGTAAATTTAATTAAGAAATAGAATTATTGATCGAGATTATTGTGCACTTTTTAAATAATTCAAACAGAGAATTGGGACTCTCAATTGAATGTTGGTTGGTAAAATTATATCTGTTTAATCTATACAAATAAATAAAATTGCGAGTGTCTGTTTGTAATAATAAAATAACCACTTTTAAAAGCTTACTTAACTTACTATACACAATACATTTTTCTCTCTATTTGTCCGTCTGTTTGTTCCGGCTAATCTCTGGAACGGCTGGACCGATTTTGACGGGACTTTCACTGATAGGTAGCTGATGATAAAAGGACTTTTTTTAGACTGGCTTCACCCCGCGGCGTCACCCGCGTTACGACAATAACCGCGATAACATCGCGGGACTCAGCTAGTTTTAAATATATTAAAACATATTTTAAAAGATACACAATAATACAAGAGGCTAAATCAAGAAAACTAACGAAGTTCGGATAGCCTTATTTCACAGAAAACAATTATTCACCGCTCAACGTCTAATTATTCACTAATTGAGAAAAAAATATCAATCGGTTGAAATTAGATTGTATTGATCAACAAAGAGTATTTATTGTATAAGTTACATTACTAATAATTTTGAACTGAACAATATTTTGCTATTTTTATGCTCGAACACAAATTTTGCATATTGCCGGAAAGTAGATCGGACGTACAATCAGAGTTCAAGCTTATTGTATACACGATGGGAATAGAAAAGAGTCTCAATATCTATTCAGCAACATGCTGTTCAGTCACGTGAATTCTAAGCCATCTGCTCCTCACAGTTCTGAGGTCATGTCAGCAATTTAGCCAGAAATACTGCCGTTAGCATATCATCGGCAACGTGATCAAGTTTTCTAATAAAATATCTTGGACATTCGAACAGTTCTTAACTAAGCCTTTTAAACGAGTAAAAGGCGCGAATCATCATGTTTTCTTTTCCGACATGTAGATGTCATTAGTATCGCTACTCAATAAGATTTCTCGCTCAAGTAATTATTGCGATTTGAATGATTTTCAGTAATCGAACATCATAATCGATTTGAAAACAACTATTTAGAAAATCGATTGTTACTATTTAATAAAAACATTAATGGTTCGATAAAATTGAAAATTATTTTACGTAGGACCTTCTTTTATGTAGGATTACCTAATTCCTTATGGGCGACGATAATCTAAAGTGAACAAAACCAGATAAGTGCGTGTCGGGCTGTATGATGATATTACGGTCCATAAAACACAAAGTATCAACTTAAATTGTAGGTGCAATTAAAGTTCTTGTTTTACGAATTTGGTGTAACAAAACGATTTAAAACGTATTTGAGACTACAAAAATGCTTTAACAATGAACCTTATGTATTGAACATAATCTATAATATCAGATTTGGGTCCCAACGGCTACCTACGTTTTAAAATCAACAAAGCTATTATCCTGTTTGAAATGTTATGTTCTTTTCTGACTTACTAATCTGCAGATCTTGAGTACAATCTGGTCGAGTACAATCTCCAACTTACCTGAAAACAAAAATAAATAAATTAGCTAAAAATAATAAAACTATATAGGATTATTATCCGTAATTTTACACATAGATCCGACAGTACAGTACAAGTATTTGACTCAGGGTCGTCAATACCCAATCTCACTAACCTTTATACTACTAAAGAGGCAATCAACTAATGCGATGAAAAAAGTAAAGTTTTGTGTTAATATTTTCTGTAGACATTCCCTTTTAATATTACCGCTGGGCGACAGTTTGACGCAGTTTTAATAGGTTAATTACGATATCTTACTTTTTAAAATTGCACCATCCAGGTGACTTTTATATAAAAAGAAGACATTATATTAAATAAATTAAAGAAAAAAAAATTTTTTTTAGATTAATTTTTGATGCCGTTTTATCGTGGCATTTTTTTTAGCGCCATCTTGTATAGTTTTGAGGTATCATTATACTAAAATCGAATAACAATAATACAAGTACATCAGAGATATACGAGATGGCGTCAGAGAAGTGAGTCATAAACATTTTTACTCCGTGCACTAATAATTTAATTACACCCAGCCCACCCTTCCTATGTACCACCCTAATGTACTACCACCCTGCCTATTTCTGCCGTGAAGCAGTAATGCGTTTCGGTTTGAAGGGTGGAACAGCCGTTGTAACTATACTTGAGACCTTAGAACTTATATCTCAAGATGGGTGGCGCATTTACGTTATAGATGTCTATGGGCTCCAGTAACCACTTAAACACCGGGAGGGCTGTGAGCTCGTCCACCCATCTAAACAATAAAAAAAAAAAAAAAAAAAGGTTGTCCGTAAAATTGTTCACTCATCTATTGAATAAAAAAAAAATTAATGATTCTCTAACTGTTCGGAATAGTGTTAACATTATTTATTTGCGACTACAGTTGCTTCTTATCGCTTCAAGAGTGAGTCGTGACGAATGGGTCACTCTTTAACTTATTGCATGCTAACTGTACAGTCCATTGAATTTTTAGGACAGCGATTCAAACATGTTTCCGTCTAATACAAAAAGCACGCGTTGTGTTAAAACACCTATAGTTCTTCGACATGTATGTATGTTTATACTAGTCAATTTCGGCTCGTTTTGGTGGTCAATCTTTGATCCGATCGCTACCTCACAAGATTGGTGCAGCCGTTTCAGAGTCTACAAGGAACATACACATGACGACTTTTACATACATACATGCAATGCCGTCTTTACCATAGGGGCACACGGGGCCCGTGCCCAGGGCCCCCATTCTCAGGAGGCCCCGAAAGACCGACAATTTCTCTCACACGTTTATTCTCAAAACATTTTTGTCGGGCACATTACAATTTTTTTTACAAATCAGTAATCAGAAGGTTCTATTATAGGCATATACTATGCCTAAATTTTGCTCAACAGAAATCCCGAAAGAAACCGTTATCGAAATCGTAACCAAAAAACCAGCAGTATTCTAATATCATTAATGACATATTATATCATACTGTATTTGATTACCTATAATAAATGGTCTCATACTCAGTAAAAAAATGTTATTATAATTCGCTTTTTTTAATAAGAGCCTCAAAATCTTGTGTGCCCAAGGGCCTCATCCTAGTTTAAGACGTCCCTGCATACATGCATAGAGAAATCATAGATAATATAGTCCAAATATTTTCTATCGATAGTTGCACAAAATGCACTATGGTAATCGAATATGCATAATAAATAATATATGATCTGGAATAAATCAAAGTGTTAATTCAGGCTATAAAGTATCTTTGTTCGAAATACCCTATAGACGCAATCTACTGGACTTCTGGCCGGATCTTCTCAGTGGTAGCGATTCCGATCCGATGGTGAATTCAGTGAAGCCACTGTTCTGGGTTGGAGTTACAGAATATCAGACATGATTGTAAAGATTAGATTTGAATCCATGTCTGCGGACACAAGTCTTAAATGTTTGTTTCTTAAATATGTTTGATTATTTTTGAATTATAACGTTAAAGCAAACCAAAACCGCGAAGCACTCTAATAAAACTTAAACTTAATGATCGATTGATTAATGTTCCTAATAGATACTTAATTTGAAGGTTAGTTACGTTAATAAGAAATCTTCAATAACGATAATAATCGCGTCCAATGAAACGGTAAAAGTTTTTTAAATGCAACCGGTAACGTTTTTTTTGTTATTGATCTAATCGCGGATCGAGAATTTTGGCGCCAAACCTTTAGTCTCATACATACTGTGAAAGCGTGCCGTCTACTGCCTGAGGCAAAGGGAGATTAATGTTAATGCTTCAGAAAAAAGATCAACATAGAATTGGGAGTTTTGACGTGAGCAGGATGACAGGTTGTGAAGTAGTTTGTATTGAAAATTACGGTTTTTTTTTCACATTTTTTTTTCGACATTTATGTGATCACGAATTATTAAAGAACGAAAACTAAAAAAGGTAACTCGCATTTGATTTCGCAATTTAGGACTGTACCGTGCATCTTAACAAAATACCATTCACGTCATAATACTAATACATACTAGTATAATATTAACCTGATTGTATAGCCATTGCAATATGAAACTGAGACTCAGAACTCATGTCTCTAAATTGGTTATGACTTTCACTTTTTCAATTTATGCTCCGGTAGCCACTTAACACTAGGTGAGCCGTGAGCTCGTTCAGACAACTAAGCATTAAAAAAAAAACGATTTTATTAATTTACGTAAAGTTTACACAAGGTTTACGATATTGGCCACAATTTCTCACGCTAGTTTATCTGATTGTATGCTATGTATCTTGTTATCGGTCATTTACCTCGACAATAACGGAAAATAAATTCAACTTAACGTTGCAATATCGAAACGCAAACATTTAACATTTCGATTAGTCTGTGACAGATTTTATAAGTACAACACTATTCATAGGGAGATTTTAATCTGTGATGAATTAGCCTTTGTGCGGTTTAGAACGATAGGGAACCTAAGCTATTGTGTAAATTGACATCACAATGAAGTAATTTGTGGAGTAATAACTGAAATTCTCGAGAAGTTGTTATTCGAATCAGGAATCTTACATCGAAATTAAAGCAATTTGCAGTCACCTAATAAGATAATTCTGCTAATGTCTTCTAAACAAATTTATACATAGAAATAGCAAGAGACAGCGCAATAAGAAGGATTTAATTTGTATAAAAATATATTTGTGTGTAGTAGTGGATGGAATTATCACAAGTTCTTAATATTTCTAATTCTTCACAATTAGCAATATGTTGGCATTATTAATGTCACCGGCGACGGTGGCCTTCAGTACTGAGCGCATATTGTCCGGCCGGGGCTGTCCAAAAACTTTCTCTACACTTTCGAACGTGCATTAGAAGAATAATTTATCCGTATTCGAATATTTCCGTATAGATTACGATAGTTTTCGGGATCTTATTAAACAATGTGCGCAACGATAATTACTGCTCTCTTGGAGAATCATATTTAATATTAATCACAACTAGAGCTGCCAATTGAATAAAAAGTATACAATTCATTTAAAAAAATAAGACCCGACTGTTTTTTTTTAATGTAGATAATCACACGACTTATTTGTCGATGATAGATCACTATAATTCGCAAACATTAATATTAACTCCAATACAAAATTACCGCTATCTATGTAGTATACTGTAATTTTCCAGAGATTATTGGTTTAAGATGTGTAGTATACTTGTGTATCTGTCATTATATAGTTGTAAACCCACATATGCCACATCCTTCTTCTTGTTCTTCGTTGTTCCCTCATTACTGTGGATTGCGACCACACGTATGCAAGACTTTCTATAACGATCGGTCTTTTTTTTCTTTTTCCTACCTGACCTGAGAGCCTTGAGAAGCTATATCAGCGTAACCTTAACTACTTAATTAGTAGGTGAGCTCACGGGACTCAAACCTGACGACGTTGCTAACACGAACCCTAGCAAGAGCTGTGCTTCGCAGAATCTACCACCGGATCGGAAATGCGATCCACTGAGAAGATCCGGCGAGAAACTCAATGGGCTGTGTCTGAGGGTTAATTTACTCGTCGAGCCCTTCGTCGCCCGCGACGGGTTCGCCGAGAACGATGACCGGTTCTTGAAGTACCTAAAAGCACCGTTAGTGGATCGGGAGGATCTGAAATGACGTGTTTGGCGCGATGTCGACTGATTTCCATTCTGTCCGTAGGATCGGGAATGTAGTTACCGGCGGCCACGATGAGAGGGTTCTCGTGTCGTGCCGCTTTATCGAAGTGGGATCGGTCCGCTGCGAGGGGGACCGCCTGTTGAATGCTGCCCCCAACTGTCCTCTTTATAGAGTCCGACCATCCTGTTGGTTCCCGCTTTTGGCTCGTTTCCCCTCTACTTGTCCAAAAATGAAAAACTTTTCCAGATTATGCCCTGATATGCGAAAAAGCTGAGTGTTCGATTTTGGCTAAAGGTGGAGAGATGCTTTGTGATGTGATAGTTCTTGGAGAATAAATTGATTGGTCTGTCTTTTATTTATTGCTTAAATGGGGGGACGAGCTCACGGCCCACTTGGTGTTAATTGGTTACCGGAGCCAATAGACATCTACAACGTAAATGCCGCCACCCACCTCGAGACATGAGTTCTAAGATCTCGCTTTTAACAGTAAAACGGCTGCCCCACCCTTCAAGCTGAAACGCATTTCTGCTTCACGGCAGAAATAGGTCTGTCCTAACACCAGTGATTTTCTATAAAGTAGCCCAATGGCATAATTATCTTAAATATTTTTACTGGTATCCCTCAAGCTTCTTATACAAAAAAACATCTGACTACCCGCAAAAAGTATTAATTCGATTACATAATTGTATAGAATCATGTTCACTTTTGAACTATAGGTCACATTAGGTACCTCACACATGCTTACATATAATTTAGAAGCCACTTACATAACGATAAGTAGAAATAATCGTGACTTATCGCTTAAATTAAATGACCCTTGAAGATAACGGGTGATTGATTGGATATAAGGGGTACCGGTTTTTGTTATGTAAAATCTTCTTAATTGTAATTAATTTATTTTAACATACGTTCAGTTATTTTATTGTATTGTACTATAAACAAACGCACCTACATTTTTTTTTGTTTATACATAGCTTAAGTTAGAGATAATGGGAGTATGTCACATTTTAACATTAGTCGTATCGCCTTCATCGTAACTCTTTGCTCAGAATTATTTTGCAAATAATTTCAATTCCATGAAATCTTTCAAATAATAATTTCAATTACCAGCGTGATTCTTTAATCTACACGTGATGCTCAAATTTCCTAAAGCTTTTCTTTGGATAAGAGTTTTTAACACGACAGTCAAAATGGCGTCAGCTTTTTTTATTTTTCATTTAACTTCAATGGCAAGCAGTTATTGTAAGGGGAACATTAAGAGCATATTCCGTGGGAAAAGCTAAATTACGGTTCCAGATGTTTATGAAACTGTGTTTTGTTCCTTAGATGGCAAGCTCGGAGGTCAAGAGCTATCTCACAATTGTAACCGGATTTGTGTCCCACAAACATTCGTAAGATGTAATTTTGCATTACGAAAACATAGTGCAGCGAAATGAAAGCGGATCCACACGCCCCACCTGATCTCACATTGTTGTTAACATAGTTCAATGACATCGCCAATGGTGTTCCAATTTGAAAAGGCCAATTGCAAAAAGCCAAACCTAAGAGGTTATCTTCGTCATTTAGATTTAAATAGTTAAAAAAAAAAAAAATTTTTGCAATTGGCAATTCAGTATTTCGTTACGGTAGAAAAAAACTACAGTTAAAATTAAAAAAAGAAGTGGTAATTGTTTTTCCTTAATTCTTTTAAAGAGAAAAAGGTAAAATTGCTTTTTGTTTTTGCGAATACACCAGTATTCTCGTTTATCGATTTAAGTATAAGGAATAAAAAAGAAATTCGATTAAATAAATAAAAATGGCTCATTACAAACACAGATCGAAATTAGTGTTCTCCCAAGTTTTCAGAAAAAATACAAAACTCACTAAAACAGAACATTCGAAACACCTCGTAAGAATATATTAATTAGTACTGTGTGAACGACCAGAACATACGAACGGTAATTATGTCGAAGACACACTCAGGGAGTCAGGTTATTAAAACGTATTTGACATTACGGTTACAGAAGCTAACAAGAAAACTTATTATGTCGATATTAAAATGTTGCTAGAGGATTGAAAACTGCTTACATTAAATGGAAATTATGATTAATATTGTTCGGTATATAAATTCACGTTGATATTTGGATTTAGATTAACTTGTATTACGCGTTTGGATAGAATATTATATAAATATTTAACTACCTTTTTTATTTTATTTTTTATTTAAAAGTGTTTCAGTGGTAAATTGTTTTGGAATTATGTAACGTCTGCATATATTATAATAATGTAATCTCGTTTTAAAGCGTTTCAAGTAATTGCTATCAGCATTTCTCCCTTTATCTGCTGGTGTTTACAGCAAAAATTTATCACACTGCCTCCCTTTTAGGGTTGTCGAAACCATTTGTCACACAAATTTTAAAATAGCGGAAGGTTTTACGGGTACGTTATACCATCATGCTTACGCCATTTCTGGCTATAAGCGGTTGGTTATGGGCTACGGTGTTAAGGGTACAATACAAAGCTATTGAATACAAAGCCTCATTCGAGGTCGAAGTTGTTAGTTTTTAGCTATTAGTTAGTTATGGACCTCTGTAAGCACTTAACTCAAAGTGAGCCTTAAGCTCGTTTATTTGTTTAAAGCAATAAAAATAATATTTTGTTTCGGTGAATTCTAAATTAAGTCACAAGACAGTTTATGAGATTAGGTTTGTAGATTTTTTGTTTTGCAAGAATATAAAACACCTACCAAATAATTCGAGCAATGTAGTAATTATTTATTGTAATGTACCTAACAATATGTGTTACTCAAAAGATAATAATCTTCAAGCATAAACTATCGCATGTGTGTGTGTCAACCCTACACTTATGGACAAGCAAAGAGCGACCGTGGGTCGAACGGGTTCAATCTGCGGTTACAATCGCAAGTTTTGCCACTTGCCACTTTAAAAAAATATTCTCATGTTTCAATGTTTTCAACTACGTAATGTATGTGGGTTAACGTTGGCTTTCGGTGACAAGGTTTTAGAATATTCTAGTGATTTTTTTAAATCACAAAATACTTTAAATTACTTTTTTAATCAACCATATTTAAGTCAATTCAAGAATAGAAGAGATTCCCAGTTTATAGTTTAGCTGCATTTAAAAATTGATGCGACTCATTTAAATATTTTTAATATTTTATCAAAATTCGTATTCCTTACATTTCAAATAGATAAATGAGTCGACTATTATCAAAGCCGGCAATGTGACTTTTGGACAATTATTGGTAAATGAGAAAAACGAATTATTGACTTTGTATTCCATTGGCAGTCACAAAACTCTTCTGAACGACATCTTAGATAAATAACAGGTTAAGTATTAACCTTTATTTAATGCAGGTTTTGAACCGTATTATTTGAAGGAGACGATTATATTCAAATCAATCTGTATTGACATATCAATAACATTTTTTTGTCCAAATGCACAGATTGCCACCTTTGATAATAGACGACTCAAATAGTGTAATTTGCTTATTGAAAGATTGTATTTTCATTTCAAAATCACAGATTCCTATTCATCTATTGTAAGCTATGTTGTGTTGCCACCTCATAAAATCGTGTAAGTAGTCATGTTATAAATTAATGTCAATACAAACAACGAAATGATCGGTAATTCATATCGTGAGGTGTTAATTCAGCCACTGGCGACTTGTTTATTACACAAGTATTTCAAATTCAGAACTGGTGTGAAATTCGATGAATTAACAAGTTATGTCACCAATACAAGCACTAAAGACTCAAGTTGTTTTGATTAATTGATGCATTGGCGCCATATTTTAAGATAGAGGTCGTTGAGACTCCGCGAACGTAGAACGCGCGCATTTTTTTTCTTCAACATGGCGCCCGTTGCAAGTTGGCGCCAAACCGCTCCATTTCCGAAATACGGATTTATTATTTGCGTTTTTTATTAGCTTGTAGTCGTGTCAGCAATCGAGCTCTTTTTGTTATAAGAAATATGATGATGATAAGATATGTCTTCTATTAATAGGTACATGATTCAATTTGTTCGATTTCTTTATGATTCTTAAGTGTTAACTACTATTGAAAGAAAGACGTTTATCGGAAAATTTCAATTAAAAATCAATCTCTCGGAATGCTCGTAAAAGATTTTAAACTTTTATAAGAATAATGGAATTAGTGAATGGCCCTTATAAAACACACTAGTGTCTGTTTTGATTTATAGTCGATTGCATCCCATCTTACGTGGGTGTCGCATCACAAGATAAAAGTTACAGCGATTGTATCTTTTACAGTTCAATGCAATTCAATCAGAAAAAAACGATTTTCGTGAGACATGATTTATGATATTTTATTTGCGTGGTAAAAAATGAAAGTCGAGATTAATCGTATGTTGTTACAATGTTCAAACACGTTTACATCGTACGATGTTGCAACAGCTCCATCTCGCGATAATTGACATAATCGCATCGGGCAGATATATAAATTAATATAAATTAAATTTAACATCGACCTATTTTTCATAAACTTCTTTCATTTCGAAACATATTATCGTCTTCTCGCATTAAAACTGTATACCTAATCTCAAAATTTCCTAATTTTACAGCAGAGTGTTTTAAAGGTATATAACATGTGATATTTTTAATATTAATCATATTTGCAACGTTTATTTTTTATTTTTTAGCGGTTACATTATCTGTTTTTTAAAGTAAGATAAAATTATGAATTAATTTTTTAAAACAAAAATATAGGTATACTAAAAGTAAGCAACGCTCTTTTGACAGTATTTGTAAGAAAAATACTGGTAATATAAAAATACCAAACAAATCCGCATTTATTAACTCGCTTTCGAATATTATTGGGAATTGTACATTTTTAATGCGAAAAGACGATATAGTACTTGTAAAAGGAAAGGTATAATATTATACATTTGAAGTGATTAAACAACAACTCTTTAGAGCTTTAGAGACTGAACGGACTAAGCACAAACGAATTGAGATCTTCTCCTTAAGCCTTGTTCGGACTAGGCGAGTATTTTAGTCGAGTACCGAGTAATTTAGTAGCTAAATGTGTCTGAGCATCAAAAGTTTAGTCGAATAGGTTAGTAAATAATTTAGTCAAGTCAATCCATTTTGTTCTATTTTTTCGGGCGAGTAGCGAGTAGTTTAGCCACTAAATTACTCGGTACTCGACTAAAATACTCGCCCAGTCCGAACAAGGCTTTAGAGACGTCGATAAAATAAACAAGCGAACTCTGTGTCGATGCATTGTCTATGCACATAGCTAATTCGTATAATCGTGCAACTTAATTTGCAAACTGTTAGTCTTTAGTTTCACAGTAAATCTAATTAGCGTTTACAATTACTTTAATTAGGGTCTTTTAATTCGTAAGTCTGTTTATCCGAGTCATGTCTTGGATAAATAGACTTGTTAGATAAAAGAAACATTATATAAAAAAATAAAAAAAAATAATTTCAGCAAAGGTTTTCGTTTGGTCATATTTGTATTTGAAACACACATCTTATAATTGTTGTTAGTATCTAGTATACCTAGTATCTAATATTTTAGTACTATATATTATAGCACAATAAGGACGATCGGCGTTTTTTGTGATATAAAAAAAAAACTTTAAAAATTATATGGGTTCTTTTCAAAACTATTCTATCCTGTAAGTGAATAGAAATTCAGGCAGTTCGTCGGGTTAAAAAATTATAATATGCAAACGTAGTCTAATTCAAATGTGGAAAATTTGCAGAAGTCGTCGTGGCCTAAAGGATAAGACGTCCGACGCCTTCCGTGTTGAGCGATGCACCGGTGTTCGAATCCCAGGCGGGTACTAATTTTTGTAATAAATTACATTCTCAACAAATGTTCTCGATTGACTTCCACGGTGAAGGAATAGCATCGTGTAATAAAAATCAAACCCGCAAAATAATATTTTGCGTAATTGCGTAATTGAAGGGTGAGGCGCGTTGTAACTATGCTTGAGACCTTAGAAATTATATCTCAAGGTGGGTGGCGCATTTACGTCGTAGACATCTATGGGTTCAAGTAACCACTTAACACCAGGTGGGCTGTGAGCTCGTCCACCCATCTAAGCAATAAAAAAAATCACTATATTTAGTACCAGGCCGTGTACACTACGATTACCTATTGATAATATTATTAAGTGTTCTTAAAAATATATTTAAAAGCGGTCAATACTTGATAAACGAACTCCAGTGTTACATAAATTTATAACGATTCATTCTAAAACCTATTCACTTACACCTTTGTACTTCTCAATATGAGGTTTCAAAATGTTTTCACAAGAACTTTTACGAGAGGATAATCTTTTTATTGCGGTCGAATGACCATGAATTAGCATTATAGTAACATAAATGTACTTTACATGTAGATGAAATAGTTAAATTACATACCTTCATTTGCTTTGTAGACATAAAGAAATACATACGAATATCTTAGGCGTCAGGCGAAATCCGTACTTAATGGACAAAAAGCATTCTTTCACACCCCCCTACACAAATTGCATTTGCAAAATACGTGATTTAACATAATAAATATGGTAAAGATTAAGGTTGTTGTTTCGTCTTTCCTACGCAGTTGGCGGTTGAGACTCGATTACATTTTTTATTTATTTATTGCTTAGATGGGTGGACGAGCTCACAGCCCACTTGGTGTTAAGTGGTTACTGGAGCCCATAGACATCTACAACGTAAATGCGCCACCCACCTTGAGATATAAGTTATAAGGTCTCAGTATAGTTACAACGGCTGCCCCATCCTTCGAACCGAAACGCATTACTGCTTCACGGCGGAAATAGGCGGGGTGGTGGTACCTACCCGTGCGGACTCCCAAGAGGTCCTACCACCATTAATAGATAATAAATAAATAACAAAAGATGTGTGGTGTCGTGGGACACCGGATAGGAACGAAGTTCCTTATTATAAAAATATTAATTTTAAGTTCTATTCGAGGTATAAAAAGAAAATAATTATTCGGGTATACATTTTTTATTATGATTTTTTTATTGATAAAAATAAAAATAATATTTCTAAAAGAACTTCGTTGCAGTAAATAAAAATAAATAGAACAGATAATAAGATTTTTTCTTTCGTTCTCTCATTTGACGTTGAGTGGTCAGCTTCGCTAGTGGACGCAAGCCTAACACAGCCAAGCACCTTATGTACACCAAGTATGCTACGTATGTACCTACCTACCTACCTACCTACCTCACCCAATGTTAACAGTTTCCTTAATTGTTATACAGGCAACTTTAATTACATTGACAAACTACAAAATTCACTTAAAAGTATTTAGGTGGAGTTAAATAGAGCGGTAAGCTTTCGAACTTTATAGCATTCGAACACGTTAAATATTATCAAAACATGCGAAATGCGTTGTGGAATTGTGTAACTTTACGAGCATTTAAAACATTAAAACGTAATTCCCGATATTTAATTGCTCGGCGTTTCTCAATAATTCAAAATAAAGACTATGAACTTTGTTCGTAACTGAAATATTTTGTAAATAAATGCTTTAATTTTAAATTATTTTCGTTCGGTATATTGCAATTGATCCGTCAATTCTACCCAATCAAGTACTGACTTTATTACTATGAACTTTACCAAATGATGATTATTGCGGCATATGAGTGGAAGCGTTTGGAATGATTAATTCAAAAACATGCAATGGATTGTAAACACATTCAAATCAATTACCATGTCTTGTTGGGTGGGTGGTATGTAGGTATTTAACCTAATATAGATGGACTTATTGAGCGGAATTAATTCATGTTTTTTTCTCATGAAGAAATTTTGGTCTTCCATGGATCTAGAGAGAAAAACGGGAATTTTTACATTTTTGTTTACGGCTATATAAACTGAATATCCTCAGGGCTTACTTGGTGCTAAGCGACCACCTCGAAGTCAATTGCATAAGAGCTATCCCACCCTTGAAGTCGGAACATATTATATTCATAAATAAGTAGCATGGTGGTTGCTATAATAATAATACCTATTTATTAAAGTAACCAGGACTTATTATGTCAGTGCACCTCTTAAAACTATGTTAGTATCAAAATAACAATTACGAGGGCTGCACTAAAAGTATCGGGAATGGAATATTTCCACTGTTCCTGTCATATTAAAATCTTTTTAATTGAAAACTCCTTGGTTTTAAAAATCGAATACCATTTATTTATTTAAAAAAAGATTCTCGGTCTTGTCACGAGGTTTTATCAAACTTGTTTAGTCGTTGAGAAAATGGAATTGACTCGAGAAAATTCAAGAGCGATGATTTATTATGACTTTCGAAGTGGTTTAACACAAAAACAGTGTGTTGACCGGATGATTTCTGCATTTGGTGATGAAGCCCCATCCAAAACCACAATTTATCGCTGGTTTGCTGAGTTTCAACGTGGACGTGTCAAGCTCAGTGATGATCCCCGTCAAGGTCGTCCAAAAACTGCAGTCACCCAAGAAAACGTTGATGCTGTGCGTAAGCTGATTGAGGAAGATCGACATGTGACATACCGCGAAATTCAGGCAACTTTAGACATTGGCATGAGTCAAATACACTCGGCGCCAGGTCATAAAGCTCGGTCTACGCAGTCTTGGTTGGAAACGAATGTTTTGGACTTAATCAGAGCTGAAGACTGGCCGTCGTCTAGCCCCGATCTTTATCCGCTGGATTATGATTAATTATGGTCAGTTTTAGAGAGTACGGCTTGCTCTAAACGCCATGATAATTTGGAGTCCCTAAAACAATCCGTACGATTGGCAGTGAAAATTTTTCCCATGGAAAGAGTGCGTGCTTCTATTGATAACTGGCCTCAACGTTTAAAGGACTGTATTGCAGCCAATGGAGACCACTTCGAATAAGCTTTTTATACTTTAAATTGTTTTATATTTATGTATTAAACTAACACACTGTAAAAGTAATAAATGTTATTTGCAATAGATTTTTTTTTGTTTTCCTTTGTAACAGTATTTATAGCCAGACTAAGTAGTTAAAACCTGTAATGTCAGCCTTAATATTTATCATAAAAAGCTTTTATTTCCCATTAAAATTCACCTAATAGAGCACACATCGATCGGCGAAGTTCTCTCGAAGCTCATAACGAGACTTTAAAAATGCGCTAAATATTCTACAGTGTAAATTTGACGGTAGTCTCAACTAATCTCGCATATGGGCAAAGTTACTTAGCTCTTAAATTACATGCCGCTTTCTAGCGAAAAATCGAAGTGTTAAGGGACGTTCGCACTGGCGCGGGTGGCGGGACAAATCGTGTCGTCTTAATCGATCGGACCGCGTCCGTTACGCACGACCAGTCCGGATAGGGTTTCCACCGTTCGTTCGCTTCTCTTAAATATTTTGTAGAGTGATTAATGAAACTGTGTCAGGAGTATTACTTATTAGAGTGACGACATGATGTCTAACTTGACATAATATGTCATTGTAATCTTTTTTAGTACTTTTTACTGCCTCAGATATAGTGAAGGCTCTCATGGTATCAATTGAGTAACTGAACTCATATATGAATGCCGAAAGCCACCTTGGATAAGCGGCGTTCTAAATTTCATGTAAGACGTCACAGTTATTTCACAGCTGAGATAAACAGGTCAGGGACAACATCCCATATGGATTCAGAACATGTACTAACATCACTTGTTAATTTTAAATTGTTTTCAGTATTGGAATCGGGACTACGACTCGGTTCGTGTTTGGAGATAATAGAAGTAGCACATTTTGCTGATAAAAACAGCTTCGTAGGTAGATCATGTAAAAATCGACTTTCAAACTTTACAGAAAGCACTCAGAAGACAAAAGACGATAACAAGATACGTACAAAGTCTGAACAAGTGTAACAAATCAAAGGGTAACATATAACAAAGTGTAACAAATCATACGGCGGGGTAAATCAAGCTGTCAACTCGTGCCCGAGGGCCTCCGCTCATTCGGGGAACTTCTTCGCGTTTTTGTTGCTGCTCTTCGTAAAGTTCCTTGTTCAGAATTGCTATTTCGTACGTTGAGGTATGGTGATTGGATGCAATTTGTTGTTGTTTGTTAATTAGCGTCCGGAGAGGCTTTTGATGCATTGCGATTTGTGCGTTCGCTACAGACGATTAAGCTTGTTTACGGATTCGATATGATTTGTAATTCGGATTCCTATATCAAATAATAAAAACCTGAATACTTAGCCGGTGTAGAAACATTAAAGGTTTATCGTGAAAACTTTGAAATGACGAAACACGAGTACTGGTGGCATAATACAGCAAGCAGTTAAGGCACTTTACGACATAAGCGCTTTAAAATAAAATGGCTGCGTTAAATAAACGTTTATTTCAATCGTCTGTAATGAATAGAAGGTAGCGCATTCAAATGAACTTGCGAAAACCTAAACGGAGTGCTTTTAAACAGCGGTTATACGGCTCATCTCAAAAGCATCACGTTTTATGCGAGTTATTGTGCAATTGTGGTTTGCACGTGCCGGCCGGTGCGATTCATAATCAGGCGTATGATGAATTTGAGCGACAAGGTTTCGAAACCTGTAGGGCTTGCTTTTTGTGTTTTGTTTTTTTAAACAAATGAACTGACTATGGTTGGTTTCATTTTACATTACTTAATATCTTTTGGGAAACATATCGACGCTTGAAAGGCAAACGTGCCTAAGCGACAATAACTGCTTTGTATATAAATGATAGGCAATTACCATTATCGATGCGCAAAAAATATATATTTCTAAGTCTATTAAAATCATTTCAATCCTACAGCTACTAGCTAGATTCTACTACAGCTAGATTCGTTAAAAATTTTTTTTTTCCTTCAGGTATTTCAACTTTAAATTAGTCTACTGTCATGCATTGTCGCTTAGTCACTTTTGCCTTTCAAGCGTCGATATGCATTTTTTTTTATTAACAATCACGCCACGTTAACTGGTCCCGTGCTAAGTTCGTAAAGAACTTGTGTTGTAGGTACCAGATAACGGAAATAAATGCAAGATTTTTATTATACACATACATATATTTAATATACATCCATAACCCTGGAAAATACATTTTTATATTTATCATACAAATATCTTCCCTTGGCGGGGATTCGAACCCGCGACCCCCTTGTGTAGTGACCATGTCACTTACCACTACACCATTAAGCCTCATTGGTATAATGTTGCGTTCAAATTGACCAGTACCTGTTTTTAAATACGAACGAAAACCTTGCAAACTATAAGCAAACACGGATTTCGATGTGACACATTTTACTAGATAGCCCTTCTATTTGACTAAACAATTCACGTAACTAGCACCTGGGTTCGAGATGTCGCATCTCGGAACTATGTTTGCGTACCATAAATAGGGCTCTAAAATGCTAATAGTGAAACCTTATCAATCAGTACTTGTACGTGAAATTTTACTTTTTATCATGTAACCAGTAAGTGCATCATATCGATAACAGTAACTGTTGACATTATAGACTGCTTTTTTTTCGGTTATTTTTGAGATATTCAATCACAAATTCTACTACAAATTACATTAAAATATGTGAATTCCAATCAAATTGCTATGGAACGACGTTCTATTGTCGAATCATATCCAAAGGACAATTATACTTTTAAGGTGTGGCCTTATTTAGTACTACTTAAGTCATAGACGTTATTCAATAACTAATTTATAATACAAACGAACAAAACAAATGCTAAAAAAGCATGTGATAATTTAATTCTCACATAGTTTACTCTACATTTGATTTTTTTATTTGGTACCAATTATCTTGTTAATGCTTCTAGTTATCATTAGTTAGTTAGTTAAATTGCCTTATCTGAAGAAATTTATACTATTAAAACTATTTTGAAAGGTTATAATTTGTTTTTGATGATTTTAAATAGTTTTCTGAAGCAGTTACAATATAAGAGTCTAATGTTGTATTTATTGTTTAATTTTATAGTTGGAATTTAAATTGAATTCTTTCAATATTAAAACGATAGCAATTATTCATTTTGATTTGAAATCTCTAGCTTTCTATAACCACGATAACTGTAAAAAAATAGAAAAGTAATAAATTATGAATAGTAAAGCTTTAACTTAAAATAATAAAAAAAAGTTTTAATCATTTATTTGTATTGTGACAGCCCTGGCGACAGAGTCTCGTCGTGTTGCGTTGACAAAATGCCCCGTGCCGAATTTAGTCGCTTCGCCTTTTAGGCGTACACTATAAAATTCACCTCACAGAATCAGGTGCGTTTTGTTTTTACATGGTATAAGGTCTCGGGTTACAGTACACGATTTGGTGCGAGGTAAATTTTAAAGACTTCAAATGAGTCTTGTAAGATAGCGCGTGGGATCTGACCTTTTCCGACTCGTAAATTTCTCAAAGAAGATTTACCCAATTTATCTTATATAAATGGAAAATAAAATTATATGGGCCTTTTTAATTTTTGCTTCGATTTTCGCGAGCCGTAGATATAATTAAAACTATTCTGCGGTTTAATCTCGCCTTTTTTATTGTTTTTATATTATTTTATAACATTTCGAATACTTTAGAGATCATTAAAAAAGATTACTACATAAGTTTAAGTAAAATGTATTTTTTTGTTCCAAATTTAATTGATTTTAATCCTTTCTTTGGACTACCTATGCTAATAATCTCCAGGAGTTCTCCCAGCTTCACCAGACGTGTAAGCAAGCTCACGGGGTTCAGCCTGGTGACTGCTAACACTAGCCTTAGCAAGGATAGTGCTTCGCAGAATCTACCACCGGCTCGGAATTGCGACCCACTGAGAAGATCGGGCGTGAATCTCAGTGGGCACACAGGCACATGTGTGTTAATTTACACGATGAATCTTTCATTGCATTCGACGGGTTCGACGAGAACAATGATCGGTAATTTTTAATACTGAATAACAAACATAAATAGCGTTTTATAATGTAAATGTTATTTTATTAACAATAATTTGGGATAGATAATTAACAAGCTCCCGGCCCACGTAATGTTGTGATTACCAAAGCCCAGGGGCATCACGATGTGAGTGTCACCCGAGTCAGAGACAAGGTCGAGGAAGTCTATCGATCCTTCGAAATGGGCTGATTCACGACAGTAGAGGGAAGCATGGTGGTATCTGTCCCTATTATATTGGTATAATCGTCAATAGCACCTGCGAGGTTACAATACGGCACCAGATTTTTTTTGCTGATATTTCTATATACCTTCGTATTAGGTCATTATTTTTTAACTTGGCAACATTCATGAATGAAGATGACGAAATAAGTAATAACAAACAAGGTTTTTTTTTCGTATTAAAATTTTGTTAAAATGATATCCTAATTTATTTGTCTAGACATACCTCTCAGATCATCATGCTCTGTAAAGGTTTAATTTCGTATATCATTACAACTATTGGTAATATCTGTCCGCTGGATTCGAACACCGCCATAGACGTTTCGTTCGGTGTGATGAACCCCGACCGTCTTATCCTTTGAGAAGCGCATTAAACATTACTATTATTTGATTTAAAAGAATCACACGTGATACATTCACTCTTAATACATATACTCGTACATAAAGATTTAATCTTCAAAAAACATATGAAATAAAAATATCCCGCATTTTAAGTTATCCCTTAAAATTGTTTTTAAATTAGCAAGGAAATAAGCGACATTTCGGGCGGCAGATATATGTATAATGAACATTAACATACAAAAGGTTTTCGTATCTTAGCCATGTGATGCGTCCGTGACTCTCATACGGAGTTGTTCATGTTGAGAATATTAATACAACATTATTATATAATAACGTGTCGCCATATTTTGTTTACGATAAAACCGAGACATGATGTCACCCTTGCAAAGAATATTATGTGTTCGTGAATTTCCGTTTTAAACTTTTTTAACCGACTCCAATAAAGAGGAAGTTATCAATGCGATAAATTTTTTTACGTTACTTTAGATTATTGTTTTTGGGTAACGGTTTTGACCAGTACTTTTTGAGTTGTCCTTAATCAAGCATTTTTAATAATTGACTTCGTGATACATTTCTGATATTCGTCTTTTATTTTATTGAACTCTCTAGAACCCACTGAATTTCTCGCCGGATCTTCTCAGCGGGTCGCAATTCCGATCCGGTGGTAGATTCTGCCAAGCACTTTGCTAGTTTTTTTTTATTACCCTTGTAGGCAGACGAGCATACGGCCCACCTGATCGTGAGTGGTTACTTTCGCCCATGGACTTCAGCAACGCCAGGGGCAGAGCCAAGCCGCTGCCTACCGCTTAATACTCTCCACAAGCCTCGTTTGAAGAAGTACATGTCATAGCGCTCGGGAAACACCGTGGAGGGGCTCATTCCATTGCCGGATGGTACGTGGCAAAAAAGATCTCTGGAAACGCACTATGGATGACCGCAGTGGCTCCAGGTAGTATGGATGAACTCTACTCCGGTGGCGGGCGGTGCGATGGTGAAAACGAGATGCTGGTATCATCTCGAACAATTCCTCAGAGCACTCCCCATGGAACATACAATACATAGTTATGTTAGCAATTCTATCAGGTTGAGTCCGTGAGCTCACCTACCGGTCCGTGCTTAGTTGAAATAGCCCCTTAGGCTACGAACAATTTGGTAGGAATAAAAAAAATGACCTCTACTTCCTTTTATGTTCAAATATAGCATTATACATAGCATACAAGTATATGAGCCCACCCATAATGAATAGACGCTTCTGGACGTCAGCAATGCTAGAGACGCAGCCAAGCCACTACCTAAGACAAATAAAATACCTCCCAATTAGTTCTTTCCCTACACGGGGACAAAAACTGTTCAAACGGAAATTAATGTCTTTCTAACACGTTTTTTTTGTTTGCTTCACGAATTGTGGAAGTCTATTTTAATCTGGTGCAGGGTGAGCACGCGTGGTATGTATTGCGGTTGTGATTATTATCCGTAGATATTAATCAACTTGGTTTCTTATTATTGATCTAGACGAGGACACAAGCACTGGCAGATCTGTTATTTACACGTTGAACCTCATGACGGACACCATGTATCTACTTTTCCTTCTTTTCTTTTTCTCCACCTTATCCCACTATGTGGGGTCGGCACAGCTAATTTTTCTCTTCCATTCTCTTCTATCAGCCGTCATCTCAACACTCACTCCTCTCTCTCTCATCCTCCATCCACACACTCCATCCATGTCTTCTTCGGTCGACCTCTTCCCCCTCTACCTTGCACTACCATTTCCATACATCTCCTAGTCACATGCATCTTCTCTCTACGCATCACATGTCCATACCACGCTAACCGTCTGCTCCTTAATTTGTTGTTTACCGGGGCCACTTTATCTACTTTTCTACTTATCTACTTATCTACTTTTCCTTATGATCCCAAAAATCCTTGAGGTGTTTTTTTTAAAATAAGGTCTAGTAATAACTCAAATATAATGGACGACTTATGGCAAAAGTGACTACTCATTATTTTCCCAGAGATGTCAAATGGCTGATACGCGGTGTCCGTCGCATTCCCCCAGACCCGACATATTCAAGGTCACAGGGCGCCCACCACCGCCGGCCACTGAGTTAAGCAATGTTTTACTCTGGCGCTTAACGTCTCAAGTAGTAACGGCATGTACAGACGAATGCCCACTGAGTTTCTCGCTGGATCTTCTCAGTGGGTCGCGATTCCGATCCGATGGTAGATTTTGCGAAGCACTGGTCTTGCTAGGGCTAGTGTTAGCAAATCCTCTCGGGTTGTGCCTGTCAGCTCACCTACCAGCTCGGGAATGGCTGAAATAGCCTCTTAACCAGCGAATAGGCAGGAAAAAAACAGACGAACAAAATGACGTCTTTTTTTTCCCCACCTATGCTGATAGCCTTGAGAGGCTATGTCAGCTTACCCTAGCGTGTCTAGGTGAGCTCACGGGGCTCAAACCGGAGAGTTGCTAACACTGACCCTAGCAAGAGCTGTGCTTCGCAGAATCTACCACCGGATCGGAAACGCGACCCACTGAGAAGATCCAGCGAGAAACTCAGTGGACTGTGTCTGTGGGTTAATTCGCTCGTCGAGCCCTTCGTCGCAAGCGACGGGTTCGACGATGACTGTGACCGGTGCTTGTAGTGCCTAAAAGCACCGTTAATGGATCAGGAAGATCCGTGATGACGTGCTTTGGGCGACGTCGACGGTTTACCATTCGGTCTACAGGATCAGGTATGTAGTTTCCAGCGGCCACGACAAGAGGGTTCTCATGTCGTGCCGTCTTCTCGAAGTGGCGCAGCGATGCCGACTGAAGATACTTACTGACGGGGTCGAGCTCCAGGTCATCGTGGAGATCCACGTTCCTCAGGAACCATGGTGGTCCGACGGCTCTCCTGCAGAATCGGGATTGGAATGACGTCACCGCTCTTGAGATACGATGTAGAAGTGGAAACATAAAGTAAAACCTTCAAACAGGAATGTTAAGTCGCGGCACAAATAGGGGGGATGGTAGAACCTATCCGTGCGGCCTCACAAAACGCAAATAAATATCGATTTCTCGCATTGGGTTTTTATGGCAGCTAGTAATTTGAATTAAAAATCTATCTTTAAATAAATATTTAAGTTTCTTTTATAAATCGATACTCGAGTGCAATGACCAATATAAGACTCTAAAGTCGTGACAAAGTGTTTTCATTTGATTACGCATTCGGACCCACCGCAGACCCTTAAAATTTTGAATATTAATGAAATTAAACACGATTCCGTGGGTATCGCTTCCGATGCGGCGTTTATTGTAAAGTGAACAAAAAGACGTTTATTTTTATTGTACCGAGAACACGATGACGACTCTTTACTGCCCGAATATTAATTAATATAAGATATTTAATATAAAATTAATCTGAAAATTTTGTTAATGCGAATTTATAATTATTAAATGTAAAACATTGTGCATCTCTGAAGTGTTTTTTGCAACAATAATTTAGAGTAGTTTGAACTCAGGTTTTAATCAGTAAAACATAGTGGTGGTAGGACCTCTCGTGAGTCCGCGCGGGTAGGTACCACCACCCTGCCTATTTCTGCCGTGAAGCAGTAATGCGTTTCGGTTTGAAGGGTGGGGCAGCCGTTGCAACTATACTGGGACCTTAGAACTTATATCTCAAGGTGGGTGGCGCATTTACTTTGCAGATGTCTATGGGCTCCAGTAGCCACTTAACACCAGGTGGGCTGTGAGCTCGTCCACCCATCTAAGCAATAAAAAAAAAGATAAAAAAAAGACAGGGAATCCTAGATTAGGGCCCGATGATCGTGCGTGAGTTCTCAGTTATGTTCGACTCGCGAATACCAAAGACTATTAATGTCTATGTCTTTGTAAAGCTACTATAATATTTATTGTTTGTCACTGATTTAAACGAACGTCGAACGTTAACTATTGTAGTTGATTTGCAATAACAATATTGTACACATTGTATTTATGTAGATAAGCAGATTGCATAAATCAGGTATAATTTCATTTAATTTACATGAAAATTAATTACTTCATTGTTTTAGTACAATTAATGAATGCACGACCAGAATTGTGGATAAACATTATCTAATAGTTTATATTATTTACACATTATGTTTAATTTTGTATTTATCAATCGCCCATGTTCTCGAAAACTACAATAATGTGGTAAATTTTTTTTTTAAAGCAAGTACATTACTCGTGTCTGGTATAAACACTTACATTTCTTTATCTTATGTAACCTTTAAAATAGGGTTCACGTATCCAAAATTAGTAAAAGCAACATTATTATTTAAGATTTCTTTACAAATTATTATCTAACATCCTTTTAACGAATAAGCTAAATAAAATGCTTCTAAGTAGTAAAGAAAACTCCTCGTAAATAAAATAGGAGTAGAATTTGAAAGTGGTTATGAAAAATGATCTCGCTGTACCCCCTTTATAAATAATTGAAACATATCTTTTATTTATAGGATACTCAGAAAAGAAACATGTAACTTAAGTGTGAGTAGTGGAAGTACAAAGGCTATATAACGATCACGAGTGAAGAGTTAAGAGTGAAACGATCAAGAAGAAGTAGAGGTAGGGGTAGGGTCTGTTGAGAGTAGAACGCGTCTGAGAGAGTAGAGGCGAGAGTTCAGGGAAGCTTTTCCCAGTATTTGGGCCTTTATCATATTCGTCCACATGTGATTCGTATGTTCCGCTCTAAAGAATAGGATGATCGTCTAGACTATAGTCTTCCAATGTGGGCATTGGTATTCGCTTAGTCTGTTCACCTAATGCGAATTAGGCTTCTATAGCTAAATTATTTAATGGCAAAAGGTACGATTGTACGATCTTGATATTATAGTATTTTCTTTGGATTTCGCGAGTCCTAGACATAATAAAACTATAACTACTTTTGGATTTACGGACTTATCCTTCCACGATCACGATGGCTGTAAAGTATTTAAAACGTAGGAAATAATTTAATTACGGTAAAAAAGACTAAAACTAAACAAGAATCATAAAAGTAGTACAATTGAAGACACGAGCGGATAAGTACCATTTTTAAGAGTTTTGAGTTTATACATTGAATGAATGTGTTATGTGCCTATAAACCATATTAGACTTTAAAACTTTAGATTTAAATGCTTTTTTTTAGAATGTACGAAGAAAAAGTACAAGTAGCAATAGCTAGTTGCCAGTTTTCTCAAAATTAACAAATTGTATCATATCTCCTTCATCTACTCATGTCTTCAATTATATCTTGATAGTGATTTTTTCGGACTCAGAGCTTCACCCCTTAACCTGTGGGGCTCTTTAGTGTGACACAGGTATGTATGTACATCTAAATAATTCGTCGTAATCGTAAACTTTGTACAGTTGATCGTAAATAAGAACACAGTGTGACAGAGAACGGTAGTCCTGCTTATGGAAGCCAATACGTGCTTCGTGTAGCGTACTAACATTTTATGGGCGAAAACATGAATTTTCAGTTAGCTTTTTTTTTAGTGCCCGTGTAGGCAGACGATCATACGGCCCACCCGACGGTGAGTGGTTACCGTCGCCCATGGACTTCAGCAACGCCTGGAGCAAAGCCAAGCCGCTGCCTACCGTTCAATTTACGGGTCACCAATTTCATTGAGATTCAACCTTAAATGACTTGAAATGTTGATTGCAAGACTAGATTGATTACCTTTTCCGAACGTGCATAGCTAGTTATAAATTGTTATTTACAAACACATGTTCAACATTACGGATTTAGTTCGATAATAAAATAACCATGTAATACGTTAAATTAAATCGATCTGCCCTAATTACGAACAGCTGTCTCATTAAAAATATCGAGAGCCATGCCTTTAGTGGATAAGTGATTGAGGCGGAGAATTTTATGGGCTAGCTGTCACGACCTTGTACGTGATTATTGATTAGATGTTCTTCTGCAGTTATCGCAAGCGATGCCGGGATATAATCAGCGTAAAGATATAACTAGCATTATTGATGAATTGATACAGGGATTTTTACAAGTTTCTGGCGTTTCCGAAGCCAAAAATCAATATAATAGACTGCTTAGTATAAGTGAAAGATGCTGTACTATTTGTTGACGTTAATGTAAATACGACTTTTTGGCGGGAACGCCAAAGAATGGCGCGCTTCATTGCCTTATTCTAAAACCGCGTATTCCCTTACTAACTGAATCCTCACATATTTATCAGAAGTAACTGAACACAACTATTATTATAGATACAATTATAAACAATCACCGTGCCCCCAATAATGATGTTTATATTACATTTTAATTTAATGTTAACCGATTTTTATAACCTCGTTCCGAATAAATTTTGTGCCGATTATTTTTTTTGTAATTAGTTGCCGCCGTGTCATAAAAATTACGATCGTGCTGTTCCATTAACATGAATACAGACATTTTTCTGTAAACATCAGCTTTTATTGTTGGAATGTGTTCAATATTAAATTAATGAAAAACAAGCAATTTTATTTTATCTTTTCTGTTGACGAGCACGTATGAATGAGGACTTAATTTATTACATACTAGTTGACCCGGCAGACTTCGTAGTGCCTCAGTCGATAAATAAAAGACCTAAACTTTTATATAAAATAAACTTAAAACAAACAAAAGGAATCCGTCCGACGGGGGACACATCAAAGGAAAAACAATATTGTTATTTTTATTTAATTTCGAGCATTTTCATAATTATCAACCTTTTAAACCATCTCTGGACTTCCACAAATAATTCAAGACCAAAACTAACCAAATCGGTCCAGCCGTTCTCGAGTTTTAGCGAGACTAACGAACAGCAATTCATTTTTATATATTATTATATAGATTTTAATCTCTCAAATTTTACTACAACGCTCCGGTAGAAATAAACAAAATGGCGTTATTCACCAGCTCGGACTGGTGACGTGCGCTACCACCAGTAGTAGTAGTAAAAGAAGTGTTAGTAATTAGTAAGCTAGGAAAATAGGTATTAAGCTGCTGCTACTGACGTATGAGGATGTAGGCAACAGTAATTGTAAAACCAGGCGATAACAACAGCATACCTTGGTTGGGCAAAGTTAGCATTTTTTTTTTTACCTATACAACCGTTGATTATTTAATTATATAGACTGGTACATTGAAGTTTATACGAAATAAATGCTGTTCCGATAATTTTATTTTATTCCCATTCGATATCGACACAAAGAAAATAAAATTTATCTTTTGGTATTTTTCGTTTTAGTTTTGTCTCTATTTCATATGAATTATGGAAATTTGAAATCGAAGAACGACTCTTTACGTTGATTTAAAGCACAAAAAAGGCAAATAATAGGCCCAGGTACCCCCACCCCGCCTATTTCCGCCGTATAGCAGTAATGCGTTTCGGTTCGAAGGGTGGGGTAGCCGTTGTAACTATACTGAGACCTTAGAATTTATATCTCGAGGTGGGTGGCGCATTTACATAGTAGATGTCTATGGGCTCCAGTAACCACTTAACACCAGGTGGGCTGTGAGCTCGTCCATCCATCAAATCAATAAAAAATAAAAAAATATCTTTTGTATTGATTTTTACGTTGCACATAATATATTCTCATATGCTTTAGTTTCAACTCCTTTTGAATATTTAAAAAAAACACGATTTCTTATCTACCAAAATCGCTAAATTAGTTTTATGTCATCAGATACAGAGTGTGAATGAATTAAAAACCGAAGTATTCCTAAATTGTGACCATCCAGAGGCGGTAAGAACAGTGGAATAATTTGCTGTTAGGGGCAAACGCACTAAGCACTGGCAAAGGCTGCTAGGGATGAAATCCAAAAAGCACTGGTCATTATGGAAACTTTAATGCTAACATTGAATTATGAACGATTAAACTTTACTAGAGGTCCCGCAGTAGTCGAAATTCGGCTATAATTAATTGGAATTGTAAGTTTGTACACTATTACGGTTGCATTTTATACTTCTCTAATCATGAATTTCGCCAAGGCTACACTATTAAAAATATTAATAAAGACAAAAAATATTTAATCTATTCTCAGTTTGACCACAGACGTCAAGAACAAAAGTTTGACAGTAAATAGTATGCATGCGTGTGTGCGTCAAATACATGGTATGTAGTGTGTGTGCTGTTTTCTTTATTGATTTAAAGTATCTTTTATGCATTATTTAAAAAAAAAATTAGCATTCTCTGTATTCTCTATAAGTGTGGGAAGTTTCATACTCGTCCGTCCGCGCAATTTTCGTAAAAAGGGATACAAAGTTTTTGCTTCACGTATTAATATATCGATTCGTAAAACATAACCGTCAAATACGTCATCATCAACGCCGAACCCCATTCAATTTATCCTAATTATCAAAACAGCAATCTCGACGTCGCTAGTCCAATTAGAAGTTATAAATAACATGAGATCATATCTCGTTTGACCTCATCTGACCCGACTACTACACCTCCGCAATGTACGTGCTAGTGATTGTAGTGTAAGTCATTTTGACTACCCTCATTTCAATAATTACGTAATAGTTAGGTGTTCGGTTTTTTTTTATAAAGAAATTTGGCTCCAAAGCCTTTGGCCTTTGATTTTGCCAATTTCACGGTATGAACAAAAATGACAGGTGCTTAGAGAGAAAAAAATAACAATAAATACAAATAAATTTGATCAGTTTTTCCATACGCGAATCTGTGATTTTAAGAACAGCACAAATAAATATATTTTAGACTAAATACTTTAAAGATAAATATTATTAGCAGATAAAAAATTACATAGAGTATTGACGTGTTTAGAAGAGACTAAAGTTAATAGAGAATTAATATTAATAGGCCGGGGGATGTCTTTTGGAAGGATATCATAAAGAGGGCATATGATATTGGGGCAGTTGAAAGTTTATTTGTCACACATCAAATCTTGCGGTAGTCGCAAAATTATTGTCATTACGTAATGTTGTTGTTACCTTACAGTTTTGAATTTCGATTTTCATTATTATGTAGTTCGTTTTGTGTTAAGAGCTAATCTACCCACATTACCTAATCAAAACATTGTTTTTTTTTAGTCGCACGGAATCTCAAATATTCGTTTCACGATTTTATAATAACACCCATCATTAGTCTTCCTCCATTCAGTTATAAGGAATTCTTTCCCAAAAGTACCAAAAACGGACAAAATGCAGTCTACCCATTACAATTCAGAAGCAATCAACACGGAATAAATTATTTTTGTGGATAAATTACGCATGAACATTGAATGTATTGTGTTCAGCGCTTCCAAAAAAAATATCGATGGAACAAAAGTATTCTTGTAACCTTCGTTTTCTAATGAGGCGGAAATTAAATTTTCAAAGAAACTCCTTTGTTTATTTTTCTACAATATGAATGAACAAGTTATTTCAGTATTATTTTATCTGTAGAATCACAACGGAACTCAAGTTTTTCCATGTAAAAAGTTTTTTGTGTGTATTCAATTTAACTTTTTTGCCTTCTATGAGTATACGGTTTCTTAAATAGTTTCGGCACTGAAAAGGAAGGTCTAGAAATGTTATAAATATGAAAATTTGATTGTTTGTTCATAATGCAAAATGGTTGAACGGATTTGGATGAAATTGCACACGAAGATATATCTTGGATCAACCTTGGTCATCGAGCCCATAGACATAACAACTTTTTACTCCACCCATCTTGAGACATGAGTCTAAGTCTCAGTTTTACAGTACAACGGCTGTTCCACTCTTCAAACCGAAATGCATTACTGCTTTCCGATCGAAATAGGTAGTAGGGTGGTGGTAGCTAACCGCGCGAGCTCTTAAGGCGCCCTACCACCAGTAAAGCTTTGAACGTGACACTTTGAACTTTAAGCATCGATTTTACTAGTGATTTAATAACTAGGAACTAGAAACCACTCGGGAAAATTCAACATGTTTAATTACGAATTTAAGGCAGGTGACGCTGTGGGACACATCTAGTAAGTTCTTTTTTAATTGCTTAGATGGGTGGACGAGCTCACAGCCCACCTGGTGTTAAGTGGTTACTGGAGTCCATAGACATCTGCAACGTAAATGCACCACCCACCTTGAGATATAAGTTCTAGGGTCTCAGTATGGTTACAATGGCTAAAATAATAAGCTAAGTCAATAAATGTCTATGATCAAGTTCAAAATATTAATAAAAAATACACAAACAACACACACAAAACAAACAAAAATAGTCAATAGATATAATATTTACTTAAGCATGTATATGTACTTTCGTTTTTACGAATATTTTTTTCATTCATCAAATATCAGAAGAAAAATAGATGAACTTGATGATTGTGAAAAAGAAAAATCTTATTAAATCTTTACCGTCGCGACGGAAAATTACGCCATCTCTTGGATATTTCTACTTTTGCACTTGTAATGAAAGAAAAATTACATGAGCCCTTAGAGAGGTCGCCGTGTTCGTTTTGCCTAAATTAACTTTTGCGACCCTGTATTCTTGATATTACTTAAATAAGTAGAACTGTCCAGAATTCTTGAAAAGGTTTTGCCTAATGATGGATATGGCCGCCAACACATTTGTATCGTAATGCTTTTTGTTTCAATTCAATATTTGGTGTTTAAAAAAAACTGTACTATTATAATATTTAAGCATAATTCTATGGTGTATTATTGTCTTAATAGACACATTCGCATATGGCCTACCTCACTGTTAGCCACCAATGCTTGTGGACATCAGCAATGCCAAGGGTATAGCAGAACCGCTGTCTATCGCACCGGACTCTTTTCAAATCTCATTTGAAGATATATATGTGTCGGGTCTCTTTCCGATCATCATCTGTGTCCTCGTGGTCAGTCATTTGTAGGTTAGACTCGAAATAAGAACACAATTAGATAATAGCAGATTATAATAGATTTCAGAGATGCGTGCGATCGCAATGGTGCCTCCAAAGAGAAAGCCTTCTCTCTCCAATTACTGTTTAGTCATACCACCACCATAGACTAACTCTTCAAATGTCACACGTCATCCACAGATTCACCGACACTGGCCATAAGTCATTGTCTATTGAACGAGTCAATAACAAGTCTACCCATAAACAATTACGATCGCAGCGCGATTTCCGATTCCACCCAGGTAATTAACCTGACGTTTCCAATCTAATATATCTCGCAGTTATTTCCACTGATGCTCTGAAATATGTAATATCGTTCAGTATATACTGGGCAGGGGAATTAATTCATTCTAGAGATGAGTGGTAACTGTGTAGCAGTAAAATAAAGATCATAGAATCATCTCAAGCAATTCGTTTGAGCACTTAGGATCTTGTGCAGGTTAACATTGTTGTAGCTGATTATAAGCTTGGAATATACATGCCTATAGTTCGCACGTGTATGTGTGTACGCACTATTTGTGTAATACTGTATCGAACGCATAAGAAAATACACTTAGAGCATATGAAAGTTTTGTTTAGCGGGAGCATGAATTGTTGAATTTTCATCCTAAATTTTGAGACTAATTTTGCTTCTTAATCTTTTATTATTATTTTTTTATTGCTTAGATGGGTGGTCGAGCTCAGAGCCCACCTGGTGTTAAGTAGTTACTGGAGCCCATAGACATCTACAACGTAAATGCGCCACCCATCTTGAGATATAAGTTTTAAGGTCTCAAGTAGAGTTACAACGGCTGCTACCCTTCAAAGCGAAACGCATTACTGCTTTAGGGCAGAAATAGGCAGGGTGGTGGTACCTACCTGCGCGGACTCACAAGAGATTCTAGACGTATTAGTGATAATAAATTCGTGTGATAAGATGAATGTCTGTTCGACTTTAATAATAGGACAGAGCACAATAGTATGATAAAGTGAGTTAAACCGTCTCAACTGTGACACTTGTCCTACACGACAGGTCTCTGAGAGAGCAATAGGGAAAATTCATTCTTATAAGGCAGAAGAGATCGATATTAGCAAAGAAAATTGAAATTAAATTCGAACGAAGCAAGAGCTATATTCGAATTAACCCTTCGCAGATCATAAAGCACAATAGATTTTTCGGATCATTCTAGAAAGTCAATCTTCTCCCCTTATAATTCGTTCTCGTGAAATGCTCTCGTGAAACGTGTCATTTGGATGTAATTTGTACGTTTCGGAGCAAGGGCCGTGGGAGGATAATAGAACTCGTTCATATAACATAGACTCAGTGTAATAAGATTTTTAAATGAAATTTTCTTTAAGCACGTAGAATTTCATATGAAAAGATTAGGCAAAAATCATAATACGCGTTCAGAAATAAGATGGTTCTCAGTCTCTGGAAAAAAATTCATGCTGGTTCATTTTTAAACATTTTTGTATAGATTTTTTTATGTTTTATTATATATATATATGTCGGAGGCGGCGCCAGGGATGGCTGAGCGGTAGTTTCGTCATCACTCGTATTTGGTTGAACTCAGTTTATAAAAAGTCAATAAAACCTTCTGAATAATAATTATTGAAACTCAACACACACAACTTTCACAATGACAGGATAAACCGACAGTTTCGTTGCACATACCGACAGACCGACTGACTGACTGACTGACTGACTGACAGACAGAGACTCACTGACTGAGACGGACGGAACGACTGTCTGACACGGAATGCTACGACTCTGTCCACGTACCGCCATTTTATACTGTGGCGTTACGGAGTCTACCCTTCATTTTGTGATATTTATCAAAACAACATTTCATCATTTAAAATAATAATCAAAACCACCGTCTTAATATTACTAAAAGTCGTTATCCACGACAACTAAAAGTCGTTATCCACGACATATATATAAATGAATTGCTGTTCGTTAGTCTCGCTAAAACTCGAGAACTGCTGGACCGATTTGGCTAATTTTGGTCTTGAATTATTTGTAGAAGTCCAGAGAAGGTTTAAAAGGTAAATAAATATGAAAATGCTTGGAATTGAATAAAAATAACAATTTTGTTTTTCCTTTGATGTATAATGCATTAAAAAGTCTGCCGGGTCCGCTAGTAATTAATACTATTATTGTAACAACAACATTATAAACGGAAAAGTCAATCCTTATGGCTATCGTTTACAAACAATCACCGCCAAATCGTTTCAGACTAGGTGTGGTCGCTACCACACATACCTAGAGATCGGTAGATATGAAAGATAGACGATTAAAAGTTCATTTTTTTTCTCATAAAATCATTCTTCATAAAACAATTTTTCCACATTTATGAAATTAATATTTTATAATATTTTATATTAATATTTTTCTATAATATTTTCATCGGTTTTCCCGAATAACAGACATCATTAAAACTACTTTTTACATTTTAATCTCGCGTTATAATGACAAATATAAACGCATAAATAAAAAAATAAAATAAAATATTATGTATTATTTTCAAATAGTTCCGAATTTTAAAATACTTACGGCTTTCTTGGTCACAGATAACTCTATGACCGTTAATTATGTCATAATAGTTAAATATAATATCAAACTCTGCGACGTAAATTGTATTAATTAAAAAAAATATACCAGATAAGAAAAAAAAATCAATCCGAAAAAAAATGTTATGTTCGATCTTTTAACCCATCAAGATAACCTCACCTACGTGATGTAAAATAAAATATTCTTTTTTTGACTGCGATATTTCATTTTCGGCCGTGTCCAAAGAGAGTTAAAGCGCAAAATTCATTGGGCAAACTTCCAATGCGTATTGTTTTTATGAAACTCGATCTTGCTTTGTCCACATTCCATATTATATCGCCTTTGTTTTAAGGATAAATAGTTTATTTGAAGAAAAATCGATAAAATGTAATGAAATTAGTTACATACGGATGTCCATGATTTTCATAGGATTCTTTTGACTAATTGAGCAATATGTGATAATCAAAAACTCAAGAAAAATACCTTCCAACGAAATTGAAGCTAATTCTTGAATAAAAATCGCAAACTTGTGATATCTAGAAATACAAGATGTATTACAGCAACAAAACAGTGTTAATACTGTAGTCATTTAAAAAACAACACGAAATATTATGTACAGATATAATTATTTCGTATACTGCATGAATGATTTTGACAGACGTCATAGTGGTAAGCACCTTGTGATTAAAGACATTTCAAACAGCAAAAGACTATAAAGCAATTCAATGAACAATTTGCAGTTTGCCTTATTAAATCAATATCGAATAAAAGAGTCCAAATATTTGAATATAGACCGATATATACGAAGAACTCGTCGATTACGACAACCAAATTAATCCATAGACACAGCCCCCTGAGTTTCTCGTCGGATTTTCTGTGGGTCGCGATTCCGATCCGGTGGTAGATTCTATACTGCTCTTGCTAGGCTATTCTATCAGGTTAACCTAACCTCACAACCATCCCAGCGTAGATGGAATACCTCCCAGGCTACCAGCAAATACGTATATAGGAAAAAGCAAAGCCTCAAAGCGATTGATGTACTAATGGTACATAGATCGTGCTAATTTCATACTAGAGTGGGTACATTTTTTAGAACTCCTGTTCGTTGACCGAAGTTCGAATATTATCACTGACACTTCTAGCTCTGTTGTCATTGTATCATCTGTTTCTTTGTTGATATTTAGAAAAATAATTGACGGTTTCCTATTTGTTTTTATTCATAATCAGTAAAGCTCGTTGATAGGTACAAAAAACCCATTACAAAACGATTAGGCATTATTTCAAAGATATTTCGACTTTATATCTGAAATTGGTGAATTTTATGGTGTGAACCATGCATTAACCGCGTAACATTGGTGGGTCGTGAGCGCATCTTCCCATCTAATAAGCAATTTAACATTACAGAAAAATTATACTGAATAATATCATAATATCAATTATGTATTTGATGAAAAACAATATTTATTTCGAGGTAAGAAAGCTTTTGAATACTTTTAAATCTGGAAATATATATTTATATGAGATCCTTTGTGAACGAATGCTGATGAAATACTCTAAACATTCGGTCAGGAGATTGTGAATAATTTATACAAAAGAAAAAAGGTAACTCCCCCGTTTGCGTTTCATGTTGATTTTCCGTGGGGATTGCTTCCATTCACCGGCTTCTTGTATCCTACTCTAACATACGGAGATCGAGGGGGACGTGAAACGGGATTGAAAAGGATTTGAAATTTTGGCGGAAACGAAATATTCGGGTCGGCTCTAGGGACCGGAATGTTTTATTAAAATGTTATTTTTTAACCTTTCGTCGTTTACCATATGTATTACAGTTGGATTCATGAGGAATCTGTGCTTAAGCGTTTTTCAAACAAAATAGTTCTTCTACATAAGTAGAATAACATACATCTATATATTAATACGTGAAGCAAAAACTTTGTATCCCTTTTTACGAAAATTGTTCGGACGGAGGAGTATGAAATTTCCCGCACTTATAGAGAATGTTAATACTTTTTTTAATTATGCACAAAACTTACATTAAATCAACAAACAAAACATTACACACACTACCATGTATTTGACACAACACATATACATACATATACTTTTCTTTATTGTCAAACTTTTGTTAGTCTGTAGTCATATTGAGAATAGATTAATATTTTTTGTTTTTAATATTAAATCTATACTATCTATCTATACTATATATTAATCTATACTGTAATCTTGGCAAAATCTGTGTACAGAGAAGTATAAATAGTCTGACAATAGAACCTTAATAATGTTTAAACTTATAATTTCAATTAATTATAGTCGAATTTCGACTACCCTCTCCCCAGTGCGGAGTCCTCTGAGCGGACTCCACAGATACGTGAAATGTCAAATCACATTTATCTATCAACAGTGACCCGTCCGCTCAAAGGACTTCAAAGACGCGGCCAGTGGCGGCAACAGTGCCGCGTCCGCTCAGCGGACTTCCTATATTAAGGGCTATTACATTATTTTACTAGAGTTCTCGTTCTAAAGTACTTTCAAAATCGACTAAGCATGAATAGGTTCGCCTTATTACATAAAATTTGTTTGGTCTGTGGTACAAAAATTTTTCAAGATCGTTGATTTAGTTGGTGGCAATTTCAAACAGTGTTTCACAACATGTGCAGTATAAAAAAAATGTATTGGAACTTAAGCCATTTGGTTTTTATTTTATCAAACACTTAGTATTGTACAAAAAATATATAATTTTACATCCAGCAAGGTCTTTATTTTTTAATAAATGGAAAACAAAAGATAAGATTTAGGTAACCGATTATATTTCTCATAGAACAGTTGCAATATAATTCAAGGTCAAGTGTAGTCTAACAAATTACATAAAGAAATCTTATTGGAATTATAAATCTAGTTGGAATTTTGAATAATTCCAATTAAATTTTGAGAAAATCACGTTTTTCTAAACCTAGACCGAAAAAACCTAGCCAGCGCAAAGTCCGCTCAGCGGACTCAACACATCATAGACAAAATTAATTGACATGCACATATGCGCATTACGTGGAAAGTCCGCTGAGCGGACTTTGGACTGGTGGTGCCATAATAAATTTTGATGCGCACTGGGGAGAGGCTACTGTAGTACTGTATAGTACTGTACTACACCGTTCTCGTCGAACCTCGACGAGGACTCGACAAGCGAATTCACCCATATACACAGCCCACTGAGTTTCTCGCCGGATCTTCTCAGTGGGTCGCGTCTCCGATCCGGTGGTAGATTCTGCGAAGCACTGTTCTTGCTAGGGTCAGTGTTAGCATCACTAAAGTTTGAGCCCCGTGAGCTCACCTACTAGTTAAGGTTACGCTGAAATAGTCTCTCAAGGCTATCTGCTTAGGTAGGAAAAAAAAGGCTCTCCTGTAAAGCTGCAAAAATGTCGCTTAAAAGAAATAAGCCTTTCACACCTCGATATCATAATGTAATGATTTTTCTATGCGGTTGTACTTTATTCATCATACAGCGAACGCTCGTAGTTACAGATTTCAACGATTTTGTAGAAGAAAATAAATGAAAAATCTAAGATAATTTGAGGCCGTCAGTGCTAACCCACAATTCATATTCGTGCTTATGTAATGCAATTTATTTAAAACATAATAAATTTTGATGCTAAATCGGCCTATCCCTAGTTTTATCCATAGATAACAGATGCTTTTGTAAACATAATTTTAGCGCGTATTTTTTTGCCAAGAAGTATATTGTAAAGGTACATTCGAAACTCATTATCTCCATACTAACTATGGTAAGCCTAGGTCACTTTTGCGCTGACGGCCTCATCTATAATTTTGTATACTCGTGTGGCTTCATTTGGCATGTTAAAATAAACATACAAACGTATTCACAGTCAACAGAAGGAAGTTTATAGTTAATATAAGTCGGTCGATACTAAAATAAATTTCTCCTACGTCTACTGTATGTAAATAATTGTTGGCTTAGATTATGCGCGGTAAATATTCAAGGTAAATTATTTATTTACTTTGGATTACGTTTGCCTTCGGCTTTACTCGCATGATAACATAAAAATATTTAATACTACTTTTACGGTTTAGTTTAGCGTTTTTTATTGATCAATATAGATATTATTTCCGTACCTACGTTCCTGAAAAATTGAGACCTCAAAACTCGTGTCTCGAGGTGGGTGCCGGCATTTCCAATGTAGATGTCTATGGGCTCCAGTGATCACATAACACCAGGTGGGCCATCAGCTCGTTGACCCATCTGAGCAATACAAAAAGACGTTACGATTACTTCACAGTTATCATGATCACTGACTATTGACCGTACGGATAGATTTAATGAATGATGAATGAATGATGAATGATTTGAATGATTTATTTTATTTCAGACAACAATAAGTCCATATGTGTACATAGTATCATTGAAACATACTTAAAATTAACAAAGCCAATCAAATATTTTTTTTATTTTGTCTTTTGATACATTTATTAAAAGTAGTTATCAGTTGAATACATTTCAAATATTCCATTCCACTGATACCTACTTCGAACCAACCATTATTATTATTATTATTATTGTTTAGTCCGCAAGTGAACCATGGTGCAATGGTTCAAGTACCGACAGTCATAACGGTCTGTTAATGCCTTAATAATTTAATAATCGTAGAAATAATTATTAAATCTACGAAAAAATCGAAAAATATACAAAATAACGTAACATGATATATAATAATATGAGTATTGAAAGCTATGAAGGTATATTCTAAAATTGACTGACTGCGATAAATTTGTTTTTGTCGGAGAGTATATACATTTTTTTAAAAATAAAACACAAGCATTTTTCTTTATCCCGCAGGTATAGTCACAAGAGGAAGAGCAGAGAAGATGGCGAAGCAACATCCAGAGAAGGATAATGGGAGGAGGTTGTCACGACCTTTAGATATGACTGCGACTCAAGGAGGAGGGAGGATAGTCACAAACCTTTTTTGATAGCTTTAGTTTGGCAGACAAATCATAGCTGACCTGACCTTAAGTGGTTATCTGACCCCGTCGACATTACAAGTTACATTCCATCATCTACTCATATTTTTTTGGCCAGGAGAAAATCACTGGACTTCTATTATCACATATGGGTTCCATTATCAACCATACACTACATTATAAAGTCAGTGTCGTATCATATTGTTTACTAGTAGTATCCGTCCGCTTCGCTGGGCATTTAAAATTAACATTATTATTTCTCGCCCCCACAAAGATTCTCATCATTAACGCCTCCGCAACTGGTGTAGGGAGTCCAACACTCATATAAATATTAACCTATCCATTAAGGACATGTATTTTCTACACGGATACCAAATTTCAAGTCAATCGGATGCATGGTTCAGTAGTTATAACGGAAAATCCGTAAAAACCACTGTAGATTTTTATATTAGTATAGACATGTGAGACAGAAAAACATTTATTTATGGTTTTTTTCATTAGTGCATAGGACATATCAAACCTAGAAGCCTCGTTCAATGATTTTGTTTTCAATTTTCATAATTACTGCGTTGAGACCTCAATGAAACACAAAATTATGAGATTAAAACCTTTCACATACGTCGGCACCTCGCGTTCCCGCCCAAAAAGTCTTAATTCCTACCAATGTGTAATATACCGGTAAACATACATAAAATAACTTAACACAATCACCAAGATTCACGACTGTAATAACACCTTAGACCTCTTCACGGTTGTACATTGTATTTAATACCTTCTCTATTCATTTGTAAAGCGATTTATGTTGGTAAGAAACATTTAACTTTTACTTTGCTCTTTAGACTTTTCCATTGATAGTATTTTGAGTCTCAATTATTGTTCATATAAATAAGTAATAACATCATTTACTTTGATATTGTAAGTCAGTTTTGGTAAGTAATTAAAATTAAGTAATTCGCGTTTTGGTTTGAAGGGCGGGGCGGATGTAACTATACTGAGACCTTAGAACTCATATCTCAAGTTAGCTGGCGGGATTTACGTTATAGATGTCTATGGGCTCCGGTAACCACTTAACACCAGGTGTGCCGTGAGCTCGTCCACCCACCTAAGCAATAGTAGCCCACCCACCAGTAATTACGCAAATTATAACTTTGCTGGTTTCATTTTTATTACACGATGTTATTCCTTCACTGTGAAAGTCAATCGTGAACATTTGTTAAACACGTATTTCATTAGAAAAATTGGTACCTGCAGGCGGGATTCGAACACCGTTGCATCGCTAGATACGAATGCACCGGACGTCTTATCCTTTAGGCCACGACGACTTCGAGGATGAATCGTAAGACCAGTAATACGTCTACAATTCGCGAAAACCGAAGAAAATATTGTATGTTTGACATTGACAATTGGATCTAATCAAAGGATTTCGTGACTTTCAATTAAATACGTCATTCAACAATCTATATATTAATACGTGAAGCAAAAACTTTGTATCCCTTTTTACGTAAATTGCGCGAACGGAGGAGTATGAAATTTTCCACACTTTTAGAGAATATAGAGAAGAAGTGCACAATGCTAATATTTTTTAAAGTAACGCATAAAAGATACATTAAATCAATAAAGGAAACATTACACACACTACCATGTATTTGACACACACACGCATGCATACTATTTATTGTCAAACTTTTGTTCTTGACGTCTGTGGTCAAATTGAGAATAGATTAAATATTGTTTGTCTTTATTAATATTTTTTTATAGTGTAGCCTTGGCGAAATTTGTGATTATAGAAGTATAAAATACAATCATAATAGTGTACAAACTTACAATTCCAATTAATTATAGTCGAATTTCGACTACTGCGGGACCACTAGTAACAGTAAAAACATTATTGTTGTTATAGAGGACAAAAAATTGGTTGGGAACCGGCTTCCACTCAGCTAGCGTCAGCCCCTACGTAGCAAGTTTAACGCGTGAAGCCCACGCTTCAAATATTAACATTTCTGCGAAGAGTCTCTCGTTCGAGATGAAATATACTCGCGTGAAATGCTAAAAAAGCTAAAATAAAAATTGTACATTGGAATACTAGCGGTCTCAGGAGCTTTGTTATAGCAAAAGCGCGGGCGGGATTCGGATTATAGTGTTTTCGAGAAATCGTGCTCAATATTGTTAACGTTTTATTTTCTATAAAAATATAATACTATATAGATCTACCTTCTTTTGGATTGAATAAATTATGGTTTTTATTTTATCAACCTAAAATTTGACATACGCTTTGTGTTCGACAAATTAAAATCTAAAATATGAAATCAAAATGGATTCAAAGCTTCTGGTTTGGTATATTCTTCGATTTACGCGAGCCGTATACATTATCAAAACTATACTGTGTTTTATTTTCGTTGTGTTGATAATATCGATTATCGGATCGCCCGGTCAACTCTTAGTGCTTTTACATACCCGATCCTGTGGACCGAATGGCAAACAGTCGACGTTGCCTTAAACACGTCATTACGGATCCTCCCGATACATTAACGGTGCTTTTAGGTACCACAAACACCGGTCACCGTCCTCGCCGAACCCGTCGCTTGCGACGAAGGGCTCGACGAGTAAATTAACCCATAAACACAGCCCACTGAGTTTCTCGCCGGATCTTCTCAGTGGGTCGCGACTCCGATCCGGTGGTCGATTCTGCGACTGCACTTACTAGGACTAGTGTTAGAAAATTTTCTCAGGTTGAGCTCGTGAGCTCACCTACTCGTGCCCGCAAAGCTGGAATAGCTTCATATGCTACTAGCGAACAGGTAGGTAAAAAAGATAGTATCACGTGCTACGTTAACTGTAAGGTGTTCTAAATATAGGTAATGATAAAAGCGAGATTATACCGTAACAATAGTATAAATTAACTATAATAGTCTAATTTCTTCCGACCGGAGTTCAGAATTCGCTTGCATGTCATAAAACTTTTTTTTTTCTCATTTTATTATTGGACAACCCTAACGAAATTGGCTTCATATCCGAAACGAGGAGGCGGCGTTGCGTAAATTATTAATTTGACTCACGTTTCAAGAGCTAAAGGTGTGTATAGTTTTATTACCCTCTATACTATTTACTCGAAAAGGCTTATATGGACTTTTTTGCTTCTCTTGTTTCGTTATTGCAGAGAGCAGGATAGCTCTGATACTTAAGCTGAGAGCCTTGAGAGGCTATATCAGCGTAACCTTAACTAGTAGGTGAGCTCACGGGGCTCAAATTTGACGACGTTGCTAACGCGAACCCTAGCGAGAGCCATGCTTCGCAGAATCTACGACCGGATCGGAAACGCGAACCACTGAGAAGATCCGGCGAGAAACTCAGTGGGCTGTGTCTGAGGGTTAATTTATTCGTCGAGCCCTTCTTCGCAAGCGACGGGTTCGACGAGAACGATGACCGGATTATTATGTGCCGCGGTTTAAATATTATTGTGATTATAGTTTACAATCGACTCCATCTTGAAATTAAATGGCGACACATAAACATAAGCCGTCGGTTACAGCATCGTAAACACACGTGCGCGCAGTAACTATTTAAACAAACGTATACAATGTCAGCCGGTGCGAACTTGCGAACACGAAATGCAGCGAAAGTTGACGTTAAAATGAACGCAATTACATTTAGGCTTACGTTTCTTGCTGATAGACAAATATCCTCTTCGATGAACTTCAGCTACTTACCTGTAAAAGAAAAGGGATTGGATTACTTCTATAAATTAATACGTCGTATAAATTAATACGGAAGTCGTCGTGGCCTAAAGGATAAGACGTCCGGTGCATTCGTATGTAGCGATGCACCGGTGTTCGAATCCCGCCGGCTACGATAACCAATTTTCCCAATGAAATATGTACTTAACAAATGTTCACGATTGACTTCCACGGTGAAGGAATAACATCGAGTAATAAAAGAGTAATTACGCAAATTTATAAATAATTAGTTTTCTAGTTAATTTTCTGCTTCCAAGCTCTGACATAACCATACCTCTAGATAGAAGTTAAGCGTCGTACTCATTAGGCCACGGATGCCTTCTGTAGTTAATAAATTTCAAACATACAATAAACAGTCCGAACGTAAATAGATTTCAGAATTCAAAGGCTTTGGGCCCGTTAATGTTCCGATCGTTAAGCGCATATTCGAATTATTTGCATGAACTGAAGATATTATCCATAGTATAAATTACGTTTTGATATTACTTTTGTAATTAGCTGCCCACGCGTGCAGGAAAAAGCGTATCGAAGTTTCCCAATCGTAGCGCGCCTACTGGCTTGACAAATAACGAAGTTATGTACGAAAATTGGTTTCCGAATGCGGATTAAGTGCGAATGTTAACTGGTTTGTCAGTTGCGTAAGACTTTACACACATATACCTACCTCATTTTAAATAGTTTGATTATCATAAAAAACACAGTACATATTTTCTTTGGTTTCCGCGGGTCGTGTAGATATATAAAACCACTTTTACGGTTAAATGAAAAAAAAATTTACTGTCTTTATATTACATTCGTCTCTTCGAACACTTTAACAGTAGTCCGATCTCAAGCACCGGTCACCGTCCTCGCCGAGCCCGACTCGAGGTCTCGACGAGTAAATTAACTCATAGACACAGTCCACTGAGTTTCTCGCCGGATGTTCTCAGTGGGTCGCGTTTCCGATCCGGCAGTAGATTCTGCGAAGCACTGCTTTTGCTAGGGCCAGTGTTAGCAACACCTCCGGTTTGAGCCCCGAGAGCTCACCTACACGCTAGAGTTAAGATGAAATAGCCTCTTAGGCTATCAGCATAAGTAGAATAAAATAAAAAAGCAGTCCGTGACCACGAAAACAGCAAATAAAATAGTTTTAGTTCCGAAAAAATACGATTTTTAAACATACACAAGTGGAAAAGACTTTTTGATATCTCTTAATGCTCAGATTTTTCGAAGAACCGAAAAGACGCTTCGGATAGTTCTTACAAATTTAGGCTTCTGCAGAAGTGTTTTAGGTTTCCATATACATATTATAGTACAGTCAACCGATCTCGCGAAGGTAGTTTGCATGTAAATCTGATAGCGGATTTAAAGTTCCCTTTTTAAGGCTCTCTCGTAATAATCTTGACATAATAACGAGAAAGTGGCTTCCCCACGAAAGCCCATAGGATTTGCATCGATAACTGCATAATGAGAGGCGTTTTGTTGTTCGTCGGCGCCGATAGACCTGGTAGGGCGCCACCGAGTCGGGTTGTGCAAGCTCACACTTCGCATTCACGAAGATCGAAGATTAGACTGCGTTCTTGTTGATTAATTAGAAGCCGGTCCCTATTGTGCTGTATTTTTAAATTTATTTAACTACATCACTTATTTATTTTACTTCCCTAACAATATCCCGCATCCCACTTAACTTGAATCGATTAATCTATCTTATCTATCTATATATATAAAAATGAATTGCTGTTCGTTAGTCTCGCTAAAACTCGAGAACGGCTAGACCGATTTGGCTAATTTTGGTCTTGAATTATTTGTGGAAGTCCAGAGAAGGTTTAAAAGGCAGATAAATATGAAAATGCTCGGAATTAAATAAAAATAACAATTTTGTTTACACTTTGATGTGTCCCCCGTCGGATGGATTCCTTTTGTTTGTTTTAAGTTTATTTTATACAAAAGTTTAGGTCTTTTATTTATCGCTTGAGGCGCTACGAAGTCTACCGGGTCAGCTAGTATATAATAAATATTTCTCATAAATAGAAATTTCAAAACAATCGATAATTTTTAATGCTATTTCGTTACATAAAACTTGTTCGAGTGTAAATTTCCAATCGTACAGCTAACTAACTATTAATTAAACTAACTAGTTTATCAGAGGATATTGAAATCAATAAAGCTATGCCCTGCAAACGGTTTATGTTTATGGGAGCATAAACTAAACAATAGAGGTTCGACATTGTAATTAATCAACGAGAAAGAGGTGTAATCTGTGATCACAGTCCATAGTGCGTAACTGCGCTTACGCAACCTACTTCCTGAGTTAACGTCTAATTAATCGAACCTATTTAATTATTTTAAAATATTGTTTCTGAATTTGAACGGTAGACGAAGAGAAAAACGTGAAGGATGGGAAAAGTTTTTTTGGGATCTCCCAAAAAATTAAACAGCAGTAAACAATATATCACTTTAGGTGATGGGAAAACAACTTTGGTGACATTTCGACTTTTTGTGTCAACTTCAGTATTATTTTGTACATGTCAATTTTGGGAACTATTGTAATGATTAGATGGTAATTTTGTTTTTTTTTTCTTATGTAATTGGAAAAGCGGGTGTAAGGTCCAATTTCAAATAATGTGACGTCAATGTTTTTCTATTACTCCAGAACAAATCATACCAATGTTGCCTCTGCCTCTGAAGCCGAAGCGGATGACGGCTTCAAAGGAGAAGAGGTTTTATTTAGCTATCTAACTTCTAGCGGCTCCAAGGGGCTATTCTGTCTGGTGGTATGTATCCTGATGGTGAACGGCCTCATGGGGTTTAACCTGAAAGAACTTCTTAGCATGTTTTAGCAAGACTAATGCTTCGCTGTATCTGCCACCGGATTGGAATCGCGACCCACTGAGAGGAGCCAGCGAGAAATTCAGTTCGTTAGAGAAATAGGACCGTAGTATCTGCACGTGCTAGCATATAATACAATATTTTAGATTCGATAGATACGTATCACGAATTTTGAAAGTATCACCCTATTCGTGCTCACAATACGTACCGATGCAATGGTTGGCATTTTTGCTTTGAAACACGCATTCTACGTTATTAAAAGTTTAATGACACGTACAACAACCCGTTTAGAATTTGCAAAACCAGCCGGCAAACTAATGGTTCTGTCCCGTGAATTTGATTTGTTGCATGTCCTTATCGTACGTATTTGCATACTCGACGACACACTCAATGTCCCGTTGATAACGCGATAAAATTAAATTTATTAACAGTTTTCATAATGAAACACATGAGCCGAGCTACTGCTGTGATGTATCCGTTTAATCTTCGGATATTTTATATCGCACCTTTAGAATTGAAATGGCGTAACTAAAAAAATTAAGAAAATGAATTATAATATACTTCGAACGAATTATGAACATGTATTCTATTTATTAAAATTAAGCCGTCTCTTTTAGTTTAGAAAAGGACAAATCAAGCGCATACCCTTAAAGTATTAAAATCGAAAAACTAAAATAATGTCTATTCTAATTTTGCATTAAGCCAAATTCAATTCTAAAATTGCGATATTGGTTACAAATCAAACATCGACTCTTATTCACCATGTAACCGACCGATTTTGAACACATATTTATTAGCTTCTCCTGTATTCATACAACGGTATCTCTGAATGTAATTTTTACTAATTGCAAGGTTTGGATTGACTTGAGAATTTGATCACTTATTAAGGACTGATGACACTTGTAGGTTTACGAGGATAGGAAAGATCTTCCACCGAGCGAGTGATATTGCTCGGTAGACCCACGGTCCGAATGTTGTTGTTCGGAACTTGTATATATGCAAGCTTATATTGAAAATGTAAAAGATATTCAGGCATCTTTTTTTTTATTGCTTAGATGGGTGGACGAGCTCACAGCCCACCTGGTGTTAAGTGGTTACTGGAGCCCATAGACATCTACAAACTAAATGCGCCACTCACCTTGAGATATAAGTTCTAAGGTCTCAAGTATAGTTACAACGGCTGCCCCACCCTTCGAACCGAAACGCATTACTGCTTCTCGGCAGAAATAGGCAGGGTGGTGGTACCTACTCGCGCGGACTCACAAGAGGTCCTACCACCAGTAATCTGTCAGTCAGCATCTGTCAAATATCTTGGGTTCTGTGATGGCTACCCACCACAACACTATAATTTTATTATTTTATCTCAATATCCTGACCGGATCACACGTAATAATAATAACTAAAATATTGAGTCCTATATACCTATTACCGAGTAATAGGTAGAATATTCAGCTAGTAAATATCAGGTATCAAGATTGTAGTAACGTACCTGTCAGTGGTTCAGGTCATAGTTTTCGCCCACACCCGCCCACTTCTGGCGCCGTACTCAGATTAGCATCCTGACTGTTTACTTTTAACATTCGTAAATTAGTTTCGAAAATATGTATTTAAAATATTTCGATTACATTGTATTTATACATACTAGCGACTTCATATATACCATCTCTAAAATTAGCTTCGGTTAGTTTATTTTCTACAGATGATCGTAATTGGTTGGTTGATTCGGTTTGAAGTAAGGTGGGGTAGCCGTTGTAAGTATACTGAGACCTTAGAACTTATATCTCAAGGTGGGTGGCGCATTTACATTGTAGATGTATATGGGCTCCAGTAACCACTTAATACCAGGTGGGCTGTGAGCTCGTCCAACCATCTAAGCAATAAATAAAAAAAAATAAATTGGACTAATTGAAAAATTGAAACCTTGTTAAGCTAAAGCTAAGTTATTTACGATTTAATGATGAAAGTCTTGCTTAATACGTGCAAGGAATTTGAACGTAGAACAATCGTTAACTATGCTCCTTAATGTTAGATAATTGTAAATGGCAAATGGAATTATGTATTGGAAAATTTCATAAAATGTCATTTGTATTTTTGATTACAGGTATCGCGATCTTCGTCTAACAAATTACTGTTTCTTAGTCACTACATTGCATTGCGAAACGTACCCACAGATGTTAGCATTTTTTTGCCTCTGTAGGCCGACGTGCATACGGCCCGCCTGATGGTGAGTGGTTACCATAGCTCACGGACGTCAGCAATGCTTCTTGGGGCAGAACCAAGACGTTGCGTATCGTTAAAAAGGCCATGTTCACTACAAGACAACGTTAATTTTAAATAGTGTTTTCTTCGGGTCGTATTTGTGATTAAAACTGCTTTTACGGTTTAATTTTTGAATATTGTTTTTTTATATTATTACTTCTCACTTTTCGTATACTTTAAAGTTCTTACAAGAGTCGTCCGTGATCACCAAAACTGTAAATACCTCGAGGTAATCCTAAATTCGATTTTTTTTAAATGCATCCATCCGTTCCATCATAGTAATTCCGCTGACCATTGAAAAGTTTGAATTGTTTTTAAACCTTGTCCGACTTCATTGTGCACACAATCAGTATCCGATAAATCAACAGAATCGTCCGGCTTAATTACAAGTCACGGTTATCTCCCAACGTTGCATATTTAGTTGACCGGCCCAGTATAACGTGGGCGGCAGTGAAAGGGACTATCGGAATTGTTTAAAAAAAAACTATTTAAAGCTTTGGCCAGTAAGAATTTTAAAGCATTTAAAATATTTTGAATCAGTTGAATGGTTTTATGCAGGTTGATGACGATACTTTGGACGATCAGGTGGGCTGTGAGCTCGTCCACCGTGTAGTGGTAAGTGACATGGTCACTACACAGGGGTTGCGGGTTCGAATCCCGCCAAGGGAAGATATTTATATGATAAATATAAAATGTCTTTTCCAGGGTTATGGATGTATATTAAATATATGTATGTGTATAATAAAAATCTTACATTTATTTCCGTTATCTGGTACATGTAACACAAGTTCTTTACGAACTTATCACGGGACCAGTTAACGTAGCGTGATTGTTAGTAAATATTTATTATTTATTTATTTACTAGAAGTGTCAGATATACTGTAGTGGTAAACGAGAGGCGACGAAGAATTATCATCATCATCTTAGGCATTACAGCCCAGGGTGGGCCTTCGCCTGGTCCAGTATGTCGCTCTAAACTGTTCTGTTCAGGGCTTTCTCCTTCCAGTTCCTGACATCGATAACTTTGAGGTCGTGCTCTACGCAATCTAACCATCGGAGTTTGGGTCTGCCACGAATTCTGCGGCCCTCTGGTTTGCCATAGAGCAGTTGTCTTGGCATTCTGGTCTCCTCCATTCGAACTACATGTCCTGACGAAGAATTACAGGAGCCTTAAAATGTTGGGACAATCCTTTTTTTTTATGATTGAAGGATTACTGGTGTCCCGGAGGCCTTTCCAGTTTCACCAGGACAGGTGGGCGAGCAAAGGCTCAGCCAGGAGGGGTGGGATTTGCTAACAGCTACCCGAGCGCCTCCGAAGGAGACCTAACAGCTCAAGAGTAGCTGCTTCGCGAATGAGTCTACTACCGGATCGGAATCGCGACCCACTGAGAAGATCCGGCGAGAAACTTAGCGAGCTGATTCATGGGTTAGAGGGACAATCCACGATGAAGACAGATCACACAAAAATATATTTAAGATCAAACTATATCTTAATTCAACTACCGAGTGTTTTAAAGTAAATTTTTAACTTTGATTTTAAATTTAAAATCGTAATAAAAATGGTGATTGTATGTATGATAACGATATCGAGGAGTATGCAGAATCTTCAAAAAATAATAATAATAATTAAAACATTTATCGATGAAATAAAAAAACATATGTACCGTTAACAATGGCGCGAGGTCGCCGTATAATGTGTTAATAAATTTTATTAAAGTTTAAGTCACGCCTACAACCCGTTTTTATTGTCATTTACAAAAAGAATGAAAGAAATCGATTATAAAATGAAGGATTACGACCACACGGTGTAAACCCTTGATATAATTTATCAAATACGAAATTCAAAGTTTAGAAGTTTGTTATTGCGATTCAGTAAAAATAAAGTTAATACAGTCAAAACCGTTTACTGCGACATCGTTTAGAACAACATGCCGGTTATAATAACCTAGAACAAAGGTCCCGGCTGAATGCTATATGACCGCCTTATTAAAAACATTGCTTTATACGACATTGCTAATAACGACATACCTCATAAAACGACCACATTTAACTAATATTTCGGAGAATTACTTAACTTTGATTTTTTGATTTTGTTAGAACGACCGGCTAAGCTGTATTGTAAACAATTTGAATAGGCATCCACATTTGTTTTCAATGGTTATTAAAATCAGGAAAGAAAACAATACGATTTAGTTTAGTGTAGGGTCTTTTCTATTTCTTAGAAACAAAACACATGCATGCGGTAGAGTCAAAGTCCGCTTCTTCATATCTCTTCAGTTAGTTTGTTACTTATCTATACACAAGACGCACCAAAACTTTGTGGAGTTATTCGTGAAACTTTCAAAATGTCGCAAAGAAATAGAAAACAAATTAATATTGAAGAAAAATCGCGTATTATGTAAATATATTTTTCCAATAATTCCCTATCGATTTGTTTGTACTTGCACCATACACATTAAACATCACCGGTTGTTACGACTATCGGTTTTTACGACTGAATATGAGCAGTCCCTTCGATGTCGTTATAACAGATTTTGACTGTAGTTCAGTTATGTACATGAGGAATGAAGTTTTTCACGACGCACAAGATTTCGAACTACCCGCAAGTATATAAAGCTGATAAGCCTTGAGAGGCTATATCAGCGTTACCCTAGCGTTTAGGCGAGCTCTTGGGGCTCAAACCGGAGATGTTGTTAACATTGTCGCTAACAAGAGCAGTGCTTCGCCGAATCTACCACCGGATCGGAAACGCGACCCACTGAGAAGATCCGGCGAGAAACTCAGTGGGCTTTGTCTATGGGTTGATTTACTCGTCGAGCTCTTCGTCGCAAGCAACGGGTTCGACGAGGACGGTGACCAGTGCTTGAGGTACCTAAAAGCACTGTTAATGGATCGGAAGGATCCGTAATGACGTGTTTAAGGCGACGTCGACTGTTTACCATTCGATCCACAGGATCGGGTATGAGCTGACGATTAGCGACTATCCGGCGGGTCAGAACACTATTTAATGACAAATATGTCACGTAATAATCAAGTGTCCTCGCTCACGCAGCAGCCAACTTCCATCGCCCTGGGTATGGCAGCCTGATTGAATCTAACTGAACCAATCTTGGCGTTGGTGGACGTTACTATTGGCGGCAATCAAGCACAAATCAGAGTGCCAGCCACAGAGTTCGACGTGACACGTAAGCACATAACATCACCCCACTTGAATTAAGAATAATTTGGATCGCAATATTGGTGTCATGGTTATAACTAACTACGTTACTGGTGGCGTCGGTGCCTTGAGTCGATTTTCACGACTCTTCCCACGCATATTCTATACTTGGTCCACAAACTGAGTGCAATAATTCGATCGTAAAAATTGTTACATATTATTATGTAAATCGTATTTTATTTTATTGGTTTATATTAACTCATGTATTCGATTTTTTTTGAGCTGTGTCTGAGGGATCACGTCTCCATAGATACGCAATCAGATTTACATTCACACATGCAATTTTTTACTAGTGGTAGGACCTCTTGTGACTCTTGACCGGTCCTGAGAAGTTCGTTCTTTATTTAAAAAAAAACATTTTTTATTGCTTAGTTGGGCGGACGAGCCCCCACCTGGTGTTAAGTGGTTACTGGAGCCCATAGACACCTACAACATAAATGCCGCCACCCACCTTGAGATATGAGTTCTAAGGTCTCAGTGTAGTTAGAACGTTTGCCTCACCCTTCAAACCGAAACGCATTACTGCTTCACGGCAGAAATAGACGAGATGGTGGTACCTACCCGCGCGGACTCACAAGAGGTCCTACTACCAGTAATTACCCAAATTATAGTTTTGCGTGTTGATTTTTATTATGCGATATTATTTCTTCACCGTGGAAGTCAATCGTGAACGTTTGTTAAGTACGTATTTCTTTAGAAAAATTGGTACCCACCTGCGGGATTCGAACACGGATGCATCGCTAGATACGAATGCACCGGACGTCTTATCCTTTAGGCCACGACAAGTTCCATCGAAATCTATAGGGTGCTTTGACTGACTCGGTGGTGCAGTATTTATCGCTCATGACTATTTTGCCGAGTGTCGTAGGTTCCATTCCCACAACAGGCAAACATGTTTGTTTGCTTTTTGTTTGAGTGTTCGTTATCCATATCTGTATATTTAAACTATTTATGTATGAATGTCAGTTTCTGGTACCGATAACATAGGGAATCCTAAATTGGGCCCAGATGCGTGATTTGTTCACTGTTATTTATCTATTCATTATTTGTTATATATTTATATATGTATACATTGAACAAAAAAAAATTGGTTATATCATTGACCAAATACACAGTATGTTAATTCAGGATTTATTGTAACAAATAGAAGTTAACGCCACCGGTGATATAATTCAATTAATTGCGCTAGTAAAATTAATCGCCCAATACCGAGCTATCAGTTTCTAAATGAATTATCCCCGTTTCAATTAATAGAGTATCAGATTAACATAATCTCACTGTAATTATATTCGTGTCATAATTCAGTGAGTTATAATGATCGATTACTTTATTGGCCCACAAGATGGCTAAACACAATCAAGATTGCCAGCTCTTGAAATTTTTACCATAGATTTGAATTAAAAAAAAAAACATTAGCATTTAAATGTATATTTTTGTAAATTAAAAATTATATCGGTTCAGTATAAAAACCGCATTCCCGCTACGATCGGAGCAAGCGTGAATGAAGCGTAATTTCGCTGATTTTGGAAGTAACTTTTATGACTACCTATTATTATTGATGGTATTAGCAAGATTACTCAATTTAGTGTTACTGATATTACAGTACTGCGGCAAGCGAGTACACTGACGTATGGAATGTCATATCTTAGCACGCGATAATTATTATATGTACAAATGTATACTCGTAGTGCCATGCCGCAAACATTCAAATCTGTTTGTAATCTATATATTAATACGTGAAGCAAAAACTTTGTATCCCTGTTTACGAATATTGCGCGGACGGAGGAGTATGAAATTTTCCACACTTATAGAGAATATAGAGAAGAAGTGCACAATGCTAATATTTTTTTAAACTAATGCATAAAATATACTTTAAATCAATAAAGAAAACATTACACACACTACATACCATGTATTTGACGCACACACGCATGCATACTATTTATTGTCAAACTTTTGTTCTTGCTGTCTGTGGTCAAATTGAGAATAGATTAAATATTGTTTGTCTTTATTATTTAATATTTTTTTTTTGTGTAGCCTTGGCGAAATTTGTGATTATAGAAGTATAAAATACAATCATAATAGTGTACAAACTTACAATTCCAATTAATTATAGTCGAATTTCGACTACTGCGGGACCTCAGTAAAGTTTAATCATTGACCTGCGATTTATAGCGCATTATTAATTGATAGATGTATCATTCTAATTTATCACACGGCCTTTTATCTATTTTATGTATTTCTTGAGCTCTACAACAATAAGCCAGGGATGTAGGAAAATTTAAAAAAAATGTTTACAGATTGATGGTGATACCAGCCTATATACATGTTGCTCCAAAAAAGCTTCAAACTACGTAACTAATATAAAAATAAACATGTCATTTGTCAAGTCGAGCACCGGTATATTTACGGCTGCAATGAATTACCTCGAACCTTTTAGAAGTGCACCGTGTAATGTATTCGAATTGTAATTATAGGCGTCGGGCTAAACGTATGCGCGCGCAGCGACGTCCGCCATGACGCGGTTTTTTAATTTGGATTCTATAGCGATTTTTTTTTTTTTTTTTTTTTTTTTTTTTTTTTTTTTTTTTTTTTTTTTTTTCGTAATACGGCCTTTTGCATTTAAAACATTTAAGTGCATATATTTGTTTCAACTATTATAGTTTCCTTCCGATTATCGACATTCAACGTAAATCATTGACGCCTGCATTTTCCACATTGGTTTTATGTGTTTACATATTTATTATTTGGTTTGAAGGGAACGACAGCTGTTAAATAGTATAATTGAAAATTCGATATCATATCTCAAAGTGGGTGATGGTATTGACATTGAGTTGTCCACGAGCTTCGGTGATCACGTAACACTAGGTGGGCCGTCAGTTCTTTCACCCATCTATGCATTAAAAAATTATTATAATAAAAAATTAGATATGTAAACCGACTATAACAGTGAAATATATCAATTAAATATAACAACGATAGCTTTCAAATGTAAAATAATTACAAAATCGCTCTTCAAATAATGAAGAAATTGACGAACACACATAAAAACACACACACACATCCGAACATAAATAAAACCTCCTCAAATTTTTGTTGTCAGTTAAAATTTCATAGACAAATCTGTAGCATAAAGGTCATGTAACCGTATTAGCATTTGTAACGACAAAAACACAGGACAAAAGCAGCTATTAATCCACGGTAATGGAATCTGGTAAAGGGATTAGTGAGCCATCAGATAGCGTGGCCCTGTAACATCGTGGGAATGACATGCGACTTGATGTGACATATTGGAAGATTGATATAAGACCACAGTACAGAGAAAGCACAGAAGGTGCAAAAGTATAATTTTTAAGCCTTTCTGTACAAAATTATCTTATAAAATATGGGACATATTATGATGTAATTACGTAATTATGTTTATTTACAAGTTGCACGGTGAGCGTACAATGGGAATGAAATTATTGTTGTTAGTGATATTGGTGATAGTTGTCTTTCAATAGACAGCTTATTCTTGCAGCGTAGGCTAATGAAAAAAAAATTTGTGAAGTTATAAAGACTGAAACTCATAAAAAACAACAGCATATGTTGCATATAAACATAATGTATCATCTAAATTTGGAACAATAGATCCTAGAGCATTGTAATATAAAATAATATCTACATTTAAGCTACTAATATACACAAGACCACGTTTTTAGAGCTAATTTTCGACAGGGGGTCCAAAAAAGTGGTCCACAAATATTGTCGAAATATACAAAACCAACGTACTGAGAACCTTCCTCTTTTGGAATTGCGAGTATTGTAAAGCTGTTGAACGCATGTACGAGTTATTTGAACATTTGTATCGTATGTTTTTAAAATAAATTATATAACGTTGTTTTTGTAAAACTAATCAGATTAGTTGCATGTACGATAATGTGTCTCATAAGCTTTTTAACATTGAAAATGGGCATTTGTCTACTTTTAACCCTGAGGCTAACCTCACGTTGTATTTCAATAGCCAGAGATCGTCCACACGAAAAGTTTTCTTGCAAGATTCCTATGTGATGAGTACTTGCCAGATCATATCAGTGGATTGCGTTTCCGACCCGGTGGTAGATTCTGTAAAGCATTGATCTTGCTAGGGCCAGTGTTAGCAAATTCTCTTAGGTTGAGCCCGTGAGCTCACATACCCGTCCGGGCGTAGCTGGAATAGCCTATTAATCTCTTCCAATGAATCTTCGAGGTGTTTGAAATTTTCCTACCTCTTCAGAATACCCTATCGGATCACAAACAGAACTCCGCAAAGTTTGTATTTAATATCAATTAAACAAACAGAGATTCGAGTATCGATCAATCGCGTTGTACTTACATCGATAGTCTGCATTGCTTCACTAGGACATTGAACTGTTATTGCGCAGTTAGAGTAAATTTATAAATTTTGTTTATTGAGCTACTAATTTATAACGTCGCATTCTTTAAACATTACGTTATTTAATGTTTTCACAATTTCCAAACGGCCTTAACCTAAGGTTTTCTTATGTTCTTGCATATTAGAATGACGGGAACTACTAATTTTAATAAAAGGTAGTATTTTAATGTGTCTATTAAAACGGAGGAACTAAATTGAACATGTTTAACAATTGGAGTGTAAATACAATAGAACAGCCTTCCGGTAATGCAATTAAAATCTCTTCAATATTCAAAACTATACTCTTGATGGTCTGTTAGGGACTGAAGCGTACGATTTGCTAATTAAATTATAAGTTAAATAGAAATGGGCAATTTCCGAATGTACATTATTTTAAATTTAAATATGTAATTTTAATATACTGGTGGTAGGACATCTTGTGAGTCCGCATGGGTAGGTACCACCGCCCTGCCTATTTCTGCCGTGAAGCAGTAATGCGTTTCAGTTTGAAGGGTGGGGCAGCCGCTGTAACTATACTTGAGACCTTAGAACTTAATCTCAAGGTGGGTGGCGCATTTATGTCGTAGATGTCTATGGGCTCCAGTAACCACTTAACACCAGGTGGGCAGTGAGCTCGTCCACCCATTAAAGCAATAAAAATAAAAAAACAACTTTTTTATTAGGTATGTCAACAATCTGTAGGTAGCGGCCTTCTCCCGTTGAAGGTCAAGGGGCGACCAGAGGGGGTAGAGGCCGCGCGGCGTGCTACCAGCACTCTAGCGCGCTGCCGTGGAGTAAATAGAGCGACCGGTTGACGGTGTATCGCGTCCCGACCCGGCAGGCTGGTTCTGGTCCAGCGGGGTATTCCGGGACACCAGCGGCACCGTCTGGGCGGCCTGACGGCCTGCCGTACCGAGACGGCCGACGTTTCAGAGCCTTCGATTCGCCTCGAAGGCTCCGTCGGCTGGGCGTCCTTGGGGTGAGCCGCGCCGTCTGGTTGTAGTGTTGACCGCGGTAGCCCCCCTACCTCATCCGGGTTCTGACCTCGGAGGGGATCGGAAGTCGGGTGTAAGAGTGCAGGGGAGTCGTTTAGTGGGTGGGCCCTAAAATCCTTGGGCCCGCGGTCTGCTCACAACACTATGCAGACCGTTGAGTCTCACATACCCCGCGCGCCCCTTTTGCGCGGGGACCTCGTAGGAGGTTCGGCCCCCTACCAGAAAAAAAGGTATGTCAACAATTCATGAAATTTTAGAATTTGCCATTTTTGGTTCTAAAATCACATTTGAGCATTCTGTACTTCCCCTATGTTGTTTTCGTATATAGCTACACCGTTAGTCAATAATTAGTATTAAGAATAGTATTCTGTGAAGGCATTAAGTTAGTTCCCGGACGATATAGCCGCGTAGAAAGCTAAGTTTACGATCTAGACCCTAAAGGCTCAGTCAAAGGCTGATTGGAATATTAAGTTCGAAGCTGATTTAATATGCAATGAATTCCCGTGATAGCGAAATCGTATCATTAATCATTATCGTGTAGAATTTCCTTCGTACTTATTTAATTTGATGACTTTCGTAATATTATGCCAGGTTTCAAGAAGAATTCGCTCATATTATATTAAAACTACTTTAAATTTTTTATTTTAAATGTAATTATATTAGCGCGTAAACAAATGAAAATGCAGCTTGTGTGATTTACTTTACAGAAAATTAAACGTTAAAGACTGCGTTGTTACGGTTCATTATTGTGTCAGCATAAACAAATCTAGAAGTCTAGAACAAGGACATACAATATTGTGAATAACCACTATAACGTGAATGCCCCGACCTAAGTTTGGACGAATCGCAAGACTGCCATGTCCCAGAACACGGCAGTAGGTCGGTACCTAAATTTGGGGGTAGGTTAAATTTAACCTTAATAAGTACCTAATTTCTTCCACTCAAATAAGTTACTTCATAAAGTAGAAGAAAAGAAAAAACCTGTCGAGAATTTGTTTAACAATGTAATTTAACTAAAAGAGAGTGACCGTGAATGGAGATAATGCGGCGGTCAGGTGGGCACAGACGTGTCGAATGGGACATCATCAGTCAACGTTGCTCATTGTCCGGCTAGCAAGTGCTATAAGTAGAAAGACTGTTTAACTCGTTGTGGCTTAAAGTATAAGGCGCCCGGCAATATCAAGTGTTGCGACTATACCGGTGTTCAAATCACGCAAGAGAATACAATTTTTATTAAGAAATAGGTACTTAGCATGTAGGTAAGTATAAAGCATTTTATGAGCCCGTATAGATAGGTAACGCCATCCTAAATAGCTCTGCCTCTAAGCAGTATCAGCGTTTGAAGATTGGAACGGTTGTTTTTTACTATAAAATTCACACTTAGACCTTATGTCTCAAGGTGGGTATTGGCATTCACGTGATTTTTTTACCAATTTAAGCAAATATAAATAAATAAAAATATTTATCGACACACAAGTACGATAGGACAGCACTTAAAAAAATTATGACTTCTTGTTTTATCGTAGTTGGGTAAAATTATGTTTAAAGTTTTTTTTTTAGGTGTTTGGACGAGCTCACAGCCCACCTGTTGTTAAGTAGTTACTGGAGCCCATAGACATGTACAACGTAAATGCGCCACCCATCTTGAGATATAAGTTTTAAGGTCTCAAGTATGGTTACACCGGCTTCCCTACCCTTTAAACCGAAACGCATTACTGCTTCACGGCAGAAACAGGCGGGGTGGTGGTACCTACCCGCGCGGACTCATAAGAGGTCCTACCACCAGTAAAAAATCTATGTATCTAATAGTCATTCTCTCTATCGACCAGAAAACATTAAAACTACACCATCCTCCTCAAAGTTTAGTTTTCTCCTGTTTTTATTCTTTCGAAGTAGCTTAGCCTACTTCATCATCATTTGATGGCAAGTGGTTGGTTGGTTCGTGCCATGTTGCTGCCAAGTGGAGTACATTTTAGAGCCAAACTATACTTAGTAAAATAGGTTCCTGACAAAAAATTGTAGATGAACGCTGATTCCAGGTGGTAAGGATGAATTTTGTTTTGTGACATCTGGGGCAATGATAAAAGAGATGATAGAATCATCTCGAAGAACTCCACAGAGCATACCCGAAGATATGCAACAAAAAAGAGAAACGAAATTTCTTTCTAAGACAGGAGGTTCCAAATGATCCGTGAGTTTGGAAACAAACCTCGTCAATTTTTTTGTCCTAAGTACATATGGACAAGTCGTATACCGCCACCTCTTCTAAATTACTCCATACGATAAAGATGTCAAGGGAAATGGGTCGTCTATTCTACAGTCAGGTGTACACGAACCATCAGTGCCTGTGACAGAACTAAGGAATAATTGCGTTGCATTCTATGCGGCCTCATTACCATAACACGTAAAGGTCTTCAAACCATGAAGAGTATTTGTTTTTGTAACTGAATACTGCGTGATTTTTGGCTTTGATTTTGTAACGTTTTAGATAGGTTAGCTGGTTATTACTTGTGGTTGATACCTGTCAATTTCTGGCGCGGAGCTGTGAGGCGATCCAGTTCGTAAGACGTGGCAGCCATTGGACTATAGGACTGAGACTTAGAACTTTTTTATAATATAAGTGGCGACATTCTCATTGATGTCTCTGAGCTCGGTAATCCACTTTCCACTAAGTGCGTCGTGGGCTTGCTCATCCGTCTAAGCAATAAAAAAAGCTCAACAAAACGTTGGACAAACCTGATAATCATGTTGGATTAGTAAAGGGATTAAATGTTCTGAAAAAATCTGGTCAATACGTGAATTGTGGCTCATCTTCTATATCTGAGTCTTTGCGTTTTGTAGCACACATCGAAAATAAACATTAAATAAAAATACTGTCACTATCCTGTTATAGTGAATCGTAAATACTAAAGAAATGTAATGAACTGTTTTTTTAATCTACTTCATTATTTTTCAAATGATTGCGAAAATTGATTCGCGTCACTCGGCATCTTAATATTTCGATTTAGCGCACACCAAGCCAAAAGTAGCTAATGTCCTAAGAAAAACACAATTTCATATTTCATTGAAAATATCCTATTAAACTGAACTAGAGGTCCCGCAGTAGTCGAAATTCGACTATAATTAATTGGAATTGTAAGTTTGTACACTATTGTGATTGTATTTTATACTTCTATAATCACAAATTTCGCCAAAGCTACACTATAAAAAATATTAACAAAGACAAACAATATTTAATCTATTCTCAATTTGACAACAGACGTCCAGAACAAAAGTTTGACAATAAATAGTATGCATGCGTGTGTGCGTCAAATACATGGTATGTGTGTGTAATGTTTTCTTTATTGATTTAATGTATACTTTATGCATTATTTAAAAAAAAAAATTAGCATTGTGCACTTCTTCTCTATATTTTCTATAAGTGTGGAAAATTTCATACTTCTCCGTCCGCGCAATTTTCGTAAAAAGGGATACAAAGTTTTTGCTTCACGTATTAATATATAGATTCCGCAAAGCTGTAACTGTTCGAATCGAAAACGTATTGACAGAAGTCAATTAAAATCTAGAGAGAATTGAAGATCAAAAAACAACTACCGTTGAGATTACACTTAACCAGTTACATTCTTGTAATAAGATTTCTAAATTTCTGCTGAATCTACAACAAAGTAACGTCTGAACCATTGCAGAAATCTCACTTTGCATTGAAAGCGGCCGGTATTACCTAGCCACACAATGTTGCAGGATTAAACTTATAAACATCGTGCGCAGAAGCATAACAATGGCTGTTGTTGAGCCTTATTATAATTTTGTTTACGTTCACAGCGATGGAGAACTGTTTTTGGGTTATAGTATAAATTTATGCCAGTTTGGTTCTGTCAGTAATAGGTGATTTAACTTTAATGCTCGACTTAAAAGGGCGTCTCTAGCCGGTTTCTCTTTAGTAGCAGTCGAACAAAAATTTTAGTATATTTTGTATTTTTTTCTCGATTGACATTAAGTTGATATTTTAGTGTACACCGGTCGTTTAATTTTACGGTTTGTTTTCAAGTTACGATTTCTAAATCTCAACAATATAAAATCTGTTTTTCTAAGAAATTATTTAAATATCACAATCATAACTATGTCAATTGGTCATCTAGATCGATAAGAAGGTAACACTCAAATTGTCACCGGTTGTGATTTCGATTCGTATTTGTTACTTTTTAATACCTGTTATGCAAATACTTCACAGAAATTGCTTAGCGTAACAAAATTTTGTCATTGTACTAGAAATACTTAAATGATTTGTTTTTAGTTCGAAATTAATCTTATATGTAGTATGAAATTAATTTCAAACTTGAAGTTCGTTTATATGAAATACTAGCGACCCGCCCTCGTTTCGCTTCGGAAACATTAAAACACACATGAAACAAAAAAAAATAATTAAAAAAATTTAAAAAAAAGTAGCCTATGTTCATCAGGGACAATGTCGGCTTTTAATGGAAAAAGAATTTTTCAAATCGGTCCAGTAGTTTCGGAGCCTATTCGAAACAAACAAACAAACAAATCTTTCCTCTTTATAATATTAGTATAGACAATAAGACTTTAATATTACTCTTATAAAATTGTTAATTTACTTTTCAAAGAAAAATATCTGTCGGTTGAGTTTGTATCGGTTTTACTGCTCAGAGGACTGTCGCTTATTTTTTAGTACAGACGACAAGATAACAATATGTTTTGAAATTCAACAAGGACGTTTTTGACATTTAACTTGAATGAAATAAATTATTTTAAAATGGACATTTTTTTTCAAAAATTACGTTCTCAAAATTTCCAGTCCAAACAAAGAGATAAATACATATCCACTAAATTTAATGTGAACTAGTAGATATTTTTGTAATTCCAAAAGGGAGACACGAACTATAGTGTTTTTGTGAAGATAGTCTTGCAATTAAAATACGATTTTAAAAGTTCAGTAAATTTAAGTGGATGAATTATACAGGTACACACTTCACCTTAGAGTTACGCACGTCCGTCTAGTTAGCGGTGGCTGTATCGAGCTATTTGCATAATAGCCACATGTCGTACACAGCGGGGAACATGAAAATTACCCCATGACACTCGAGCTTAGTGGCCACTGTCGATCCAATAACAATTTTATCTTGTTCTCCGCCATTTAAATAAATACAAATTGATGCCTTGGAAAGTTGCTACGTATTACGTTTGACTTAGAACGAATCTCCACATTTATTTTGAATTGAATATGTCAGAGAAAATTGGGGTAATTTTACATAATTCTCAATGAATCTAAATAGGATAATGCGAATATGATGCAGTACAACTCTCATTTTTATCTCTTCACTGGGATCTTTTACACAACCAATATCCATGGCATTAACAATCCCAAATAACACTAACAAACGATCAATGGCGACTTGAGCCGCTTGAGTGGCCACAAAGACAATTCGCATGTCGTATTTTCACAATATTTTGACAACGCTCTTCACTGTATGATTAATGTTTCTCCAATCATGATTGCAATACACCCAATTTAAATGACATTAAACAGCCTTTTTTATTGAAGTAACTTAAACCGTTGATTAACTCCTGAATTATATCGTCCAACGTGACAAGATCCACTCAAAAACCAGTCAATCGTGTAAGACCGGTAGCAAAAGAAGCAAGTTTGTAAAATTGTTTAAAGCTATGAAAAGTTTAAGACATAGCATACCAAGATTTGATAAGACGCATATGGAAATTATTTTGCGCAGATATCGCAATATCTCTAGTTAATAATCTTGTTGAATCTTTTAGCCCTTTGAACTAGGAAGGACTTATAATTAAGTAATGAATATAATAATATACACTATCGGTTTTGTTTCATCTTCCAAATATGTATTTTCTTCTCTATATTTTGCTTACCATCTGTGTTTGTAAGCTGTTTTCAACTAACCAGTCGATGAGCCAAATGCCTTTGCCTTAGTAGGTAAGTTAACAGCTTTTTTTTCTTCATTTATCTTTTTTCTTTATTTTCATCTTCATTTATGTCATGAAGTGTTGCACATACCCAAAAAAATGCCAAATATTCTACCCAATAAACCACTATCGGTGAATGTTCTTCTCGTATTTCCACCTTTATTTAACTTAGTATAACCACCAATTTAGTATAACGCTCAGCATGTATGCGCACCCTGTATAAGACGCCCAGCGAGTGGTACTTCCTCACTCTGCAGTGCTTAACGCCGCAGGGAGTAATTATCACTTGAGCACAACATGAAGAGATCCGTACTTGTCGCGCGAAGAAAAAGTGTGGGGGTCTTAAAAAGTGTTATAACTATAACCCGATCTTTTTATTTTGAATTCAGTGATTCATTGATAATTTAGTGAGGTAGTTTATCTTCAAAGATAACAACCGGCTCCAGCTTAGGACGAGTGATACTAGATATTATGCTGAAAGTACATTGCAGTAACTTCGTATACATGTATTGCTTAAAATATTAATAATACTTTAATGATTCTTCTTCTTGCTTCAAAAGTGACGAATATCCCGTATTAAACAATTCCATCCCTAATTCATCAGCTTAGCAATATTTTTTTAATAAATTCTCAGAAACGTGGTTCTTTTTTAAGCATAAGATAATATTTGAGATTTCGTGCTTCTTATTTTCACTCCGAGGTGAAATTTCCATAAATCCTCCCTCACTGAAAGCTTAAAGCGTAAAAGACATCAACTGTCAAAGTTTCTCGTCGGCTTAGGATCTGTGTTGATGAATCAGTAAGCCAGGACAAGTAATTATGTATCTATCTATACCATGGGCACGTCTATAGAAAAAGGTTTGTTTGGGTCAACACTCCTAATGAGGTAGTATTACACTAGTTCGTTCAGAATCATAAGCTTTCTCTTAGAACCACGATTACTGCTTTCATTATTTTATACTTTGAGCATCCCGTTTATTCTTGCTTTATGTATTTATCCAAGCAGGCAGTATACTATGAGCCAAATCATACTAGTACCTGGTTATAGATGTTTAGCCATTTATTTTTCAAGCTGTGCCTCCTACGGGGTTCCTGCGCTTATGGGGCGCGCGGTATATGTGAAACTCGGTGGCCGAATATGTGTTTAGCCTGCCTGATGGGATGTGGCCAAGAAGTTGTAGAGCCGCTAAATAATTCGCTTGCATTTTCTACTGTAGATAACAGATTGAAAGAGAATCATAAAACAGACGCATATCTAGATCAAGATAATGTGGAAACAGTTTTATTAATTATGAAATTTTCATATCTCCATACCGTTTTCGGCTATCGTTACATCAAAAACTTCGTACGGTACATCGCGACTCAACAGATCTGTTAACCTAATTTGGACAACTTTCCATTCAATCTCATAACTATTGAATGGTTTGAATATTTCAGACATCTCATTTCTGGAATCTTCGAGATATCTGTTTAGTTTCCTGAGTTCCTTTATTGATAACTGTACATTTAATGAATAATAGTTTTTAAGGTTTATTAAGCGAGTTATCTGAAAAATTAATGTTCTTTATTTCGAGTGAAATCTTAACTAAATATTACATATAGAATTTTGGGTATGGTTTAAAAAGGTTTATCACAATTCCTCAGTTAAGATTCCAGAATTTACCAACCACATATTGGATGCAAATACTTTTACTACTAATAAGAAAAATTGGTGTGATTGATAGATAAATCCGACAACTAACTATACGAGAAGCTCACCTTTAGGCTTCGTATTGTAATTATAATTTTAATTATAATAAAGAAACTTCCGTATTAAAAGACTGTTTAAATTACGAAACTAGCGTTTTAGTTTTTATGGATCCAATTCTCAATGTTTCCATATAAAAAAAATCGAAGCACCTTATATTGAACTCGATGCTAAGTATTAAGTTGTGTTCGGGATAAGTAGCACGTGATCATGCCGTTTCGTTACAACGGTACTTTAGGCCTTCGGAACGAGAAGATGTGAATGAAATTAAGAATGTGTGAAGTGCTCCCCGGATTAGCCACTAAATATCACAACTCTGGTATTAACTTGTACCCACTTAATTGAATTAGGAGAATTAGGCAAATTCATATTAAAACGGAGGGTAATTTTTGTGAAATAATATTGGTAAGCATTGTTTAACGGCCGTCTGGTGTAGTGGTAAGTGACATGGTCACTACACAAGGGGGTCGCGGGTTCGAATCCCGCCAAGGGAAGATATTTGTATGATAAATATAAATGTCTTTTCCAGGGTTATGGATGTATAATAAATATATGTATGTGTATAATAAAAATCTTACATTTATATCCGTTATCTGGTACCTGTAACACAAGTTCTTTACGAACTTACCACGGGACCAGTTAACGTGGCGTGATTGTTAGTAAATATTTATTATTTATTTATTTATTTATTTGTTGTATAATCTAATGTGTTAAATGCAAATTTAATAGTCTATCTATAATCTATTGTGGCAAACATACAATTTGCGAACGTGAGAAATAAAAATCTAATATTATTTTATAATTTTAAAACAATAGTAATGACATGGATTACACGTAACTATATCTGTATTATAACTAGTATATTAAACTACACAGAACGAATTACGATAGATTATTCTAACAAAGTTTGCGCGTAGAATTAATCTTACCGAAACATACATACATTGTGTTTTGTTTACAGCTAAATCAGATTTTAGTCTTGAAATAAGGGTTGCCACTGGAGAACGTTTGATGAAAATCTAATGATAGTGATATTGTGTTGTTAAACTAATTATACTCGTTACCGATTGCTCTTCTATAGATAATAACGATATGTAATTATATTACTCCAGCACAACCCTGAAGCAGCGAACGGACTCAGTAAAGCAGGCTATAAATAAACAATTCTAGATATAAAATTGTCTGCAGGCTCAAGTGGGCGTATCCCGGTTTGTACTTCAAATTCTCTTTTTATTTCTTGAGCTTTTTTTTTACTGCGTATCGTATTTTATGCCTTGTTTTGCTAACAAGACTCAACTCCAAGTTCGATTGCTCTTGTGAAACTAAACTAAGCCTGCATTATGTTTATCTTCGGGTTTATTGTCTTTGAACGTTGTAACTTAAAGTAACTTATTGAAAAGAAACTCTACTGTAATTACTCTTCGTCCAACTTTATTGTATAATCCATTTTTTTTTTCTTTTTATTGCCCTTGTAGGCGGACGGGCATAGGGCCCACCTGATGGTGAGTGGTTACCGTCGCCCATGGACTTCAGCAATGCCAGGGCAGAGCCAGGCCGCTGCCTACCGTTGAGTACTCTCCACAAGCCTCGTTTGAAGAAGGACAAGTCATAGCGCTCGGGAAACATCGTGGAGGGGAGCTCATTTCAAAGCCGGATGGAACGCCGTAGCTCCAGGTAGTGTGGATGAACTCTATTGCGGTGGCGGGCGGTGCGCTGGGAAAAAACGAGATGATGGAACCATCTCAAACAATTCCTCAGAGCACTCCCCATGGAACATACGGTACAAAATGCACAGAGAAGCGAAGTCCCTCCGCAGACCCAGAGGTTCCAAACGATGCGTAATATTTTGATAACTAAAAATGTATGTTTTTCGCATTCTCATATCCAGTGTCAAGGGTTGTAGTTTTAACTTTAGCTGAGAAAATTCTACGCCTTTTTTGTTTTTCATTATACCATACCTCATTTCATAGGCACTTATTATACAAATAAAATCGACCAATATTATTCAAGGCTTTGTTTGGAATTCTGAAAATTTTCCGTTCGAGGTTAATTGGAAATTAGTTTTAGTAACAAAAATTACACAGTTATTTCTGATCTTTGCGTTATTACAAAAATGCTAAGTATTTTTTTGGGATCATTTAAATGTGTGTATAAAATAGCTTTGTATGTTTCGCAGAGGAGATTCTTTCTCCTCGTTTGCAGACTGGATAATTTGAATGACCCGTTGTGTGCACTTTTCCCCGCTCAGTACCAGTTAGGTTCTCTTCTTTATTCTCTATTGTACACACAGTTAATATTACAGTAATAATAAATAATATTACGATAAGATATAAAAATGGCGAGCTTAACTCAACAATTGAGTTTTCTACCAGCTAACCGTTCTTAACGAAGGAAAGCTTTAAATGAGTGGGTAGAAGAATACAATCTAATCAATTTACAATCTAAACAATAACAATAATAAAAATAAAACACTAATACATAATATTAAAATCTCTATTAATTCTCTAAAATCTCTATTAAAATCGACTAAATCGCCAGTAGTCCTTCTGTTTTCCTTTGCTAGATTAATCTACGTTAAACCCTAATTAGTATAACGAACATTTAAATTTAGAAAGTCAGGTATTCGCATACTGATCAAGCTTATAGAGGTCACAGTTTTAATATCACAAGAACCGCTTAATAGTTTCTTACGAAATTAACACGCTCTTTATCTTATAACGTTTTTATGGGGGCTTTATCTTTGAGGAAGTCGATGTTTACATTTCGTCTTTGTGATGCCGCTGTCTTCGCTATAAAAGTCGAGAATATTAAAGCGGATTAATTGCTGTGTTATGATCTATCTCAGGACATGTGTGATGGGACATTTGTGAGAAATATTTATGTTAATGCGTTCGTATTTGTAATCTTGGTTGGGTTAAAATTTTCAAAGAAAACTTGTACGAGCTTCTGGTCTTTTATGTTTTGCCTTGAAGGATTATTTAAACTAATTTTTTAGATGCGGTTTGCATTACGATTGTTTATGTCACAACATTATCATTATCATCTACTGACGTCAACTGTCGAAGCAGGGCCCTGAAACCGCGATACTTTAAGATAAAAAAAAACGTACGGAAACTAGCGACATCTTGTAGCGGATGCCCCTAAACTTTGTTGATAAAGTTGAAGCATTATCATTATTGTATAACTAAACACAGAAAATAAAAAATCATACAAGTCTTTATTTGTTAAAGACAAATTGATTAGATTTTATCAATTTGTGGTTTCTGAAAATTTACAATATGCTACTGCCATCTATAGGAGCAATGAGAAACTAGTTGAAGCGAAGCCATCTAGTGGCCGACGCCCGTAGACATTTTTGTTGATTGCTTGAGTTGCTTATCTATTACTAATTTGTACTATCTACGCGTCGAAGACTTTTTTGGATCTAATTGACGAAAGTTTTACTATGATTTGCTACATTGCCTACTTTGTACTTGCTTATTAATGAAAGGTAGGCATTAAAATTGTTTTACTACTTTAAAGGCTTAGACAACAAAGTCATGATTACGAACTGATCTAAGGAAGTAGTTATCCTAAATTTTACCGAAACAAATAACAGTTAAAGCTTGACTGAAACTGACATTAATAACGGCCAAAGATTTTTAAATATTATTTTTTTGGCACATTGCGAATACATTACTGCTTCAAAAATTTTTAGGCCAAAACACAATGTTACCGATTCGAAGCTTAATGCCATAATATCTGCCCATATTGCGATATTATGCTGAAATTGAATTAAATTTAACTGCTATAAAGCCGTGGTTATGTTTGGAAAGTGTCAATATTATGGGCCCTCAGAGGAGTGTACAAGACTGTTGATGACGTCATAAAGTGAATAGTGAGCGAAGAGAATCGAAGTACAGAAATAATTTGAGAGAGATAAAAAGAGAAAAATAACTTGAAATCGGCTTGGTGTAGATTTTATTTATCAAACGACAAAAAAAAGCATTAGGTGAATCACCAAGACAGCACTATGGGTACGCTGGTTTTAAAAAGGCTTTCAAACATTTTTTTGTACCAGTTTTGTGTTTTTGTTTACATGACTGGACAGACGAGGAATCCATCGGGTTATTAATTTAAATGTAAACGTCGCGTACCCTAGATCCCCCATATTGCGACACTAGGTCAAAAATATTCACTATGTATTTGTATACTATCTTTTTGATTGGCTTCGTTGTTGAAATAATCAAGATAGTTGTACCTACCCAAGTGGCCTCATAAGACGTCCCCCGGTAAAAAGTAGCTATTTAAATTAATAAATAAGAAGTCAATACAAAGCTTTTAGAAAGTAATGTACAAAAAAAAACCTTAAATCACGACTAAATTATAATATTTTCTTGTTGGGATAGAAATTAAAAATGACTGTAATCCACTTAACCATGTTGGTCGATTAATTAATGATACTAAGTTAACAAAGATGTATGAGTACACAAAGAAATGTAATGTTCACGAATAAATTTATACAATTACCGCTTAAATCTTAATTCGGTGTAAGCAGCAGGTAATTTAGGACCCCGGGAGATCTTGTACAGTTGACCGGACGATTTTTATAACAATCTAATAAGGAAACATTTCTGTTAAGTTATCATATTTAAATAAAAATGTTGTTACCAAATAACGTGTACTTCGTAAATTTTATAATTTAGTTGTTGTGGAATCCGTGAGTTTTGTGGCTGTATGCTTACAAAGTTTTTACTTTGTTTATTTTTTCGTTAGTCTGTGGTATTTGTGACGTTTTTTTTAGTTTGTTTTTTTGGGCGGGAACGCGAAGAGCCGAGTTAATTGTTTTATTTTGTTAGTATAGTATTCGTTCAGGTTAAACGTGTAATAATGGGAGTTTATTAACCGTTTAGCATTCGTGAAAGTGCACAAATATGGCAAAATGAAATAAAGTCGGTGGAGGTATGTAGCGTCTCGGGTTTTTCAAAAAAATCCAGTGGAGTTTCAGTAGAGAATCACTGAGAATTCATTACACCCCACTTTTTTTCATTTAATCTCACTCTAATTGTTTAGTCTCAATTATATCAACTGCATCCATTTCGCTCCATATCATTTTTCATATGACAGATTATGCATTTATTTAGGAATGTATTTAATAAACTCGACACCTGCAACAATGCCATTACAAAAAGTCAGTTGCCACATTAAAAAAAAAAGAATAATTGTTTCATTTTAAAAAGCAAAGATTTTGCAAGTGCTTGCATGCGTTTACACGAACTTCATTTTTAATGGATTTGGGACGATATCTATGCAACCCGACAACGACAAGAAAATTCAAAATATCACTTTGATAGATACTTTTTTTTCTATTACAATTCAAATGGGCAAACGAATTTACTAATAATTAATCAAGAAGAACAAGAGCCGATATTTGTCTGTTCGTTTATTTACGAATGTCATTCTCATATTAAGAATCCTTTAATAGGTTTTAAACCATCATGGGAGTTTAGGTATACATTAGATTATTTGCTTTAGCTATTACATTCATAATTAATAGATCGGTCCATGAACTCAATGATTTTGGGACGAACGCTTTCATACATATTTACATATTATATTTTTCTGTAATAACTGTTATATCCAATGACATTATTGCTGCCTATCTGTTTTTTACTGTATCTGTTTGAACTGACGCTCAATTTATTCACTAAGTTTTCTGTGAAGTACCATTAAGTTCAATATACGGAAAACAACCATTTGACATAGTAATTCATACAGAGCCCTATAGTATTTTTCACTAAAATATTACAAATAATATGGAACTCGAAAGAAACTTCAAAGTGGTCAGCGTTTTTTTTTCTATAAATCTAATACTAAAATTTACATCTTAAATATTGTTTTTTTATTTGTATAACTCTTCAAAAACAATTACGAATTAAATGCAGCGTACAATGGACGTGTGCTATCATCAGTGAAGACATTTATTTAACTAATATCTCATGGCTAACGATCAATAAATCTTGTATTTATGTGATTCGAACAAGAATAATCGTTTACCTCTGTACCGGATTTGCAATTAAATGAACATTAAAACTATTAATTTATTTTATTAGCGCTAGGTTAGCGCGAATTACTAAGTGAAAAGGTAACAAAAGTCATTGACTTTCTCAAAAATAAGTCAACATGATTAATGGACTTTACGTAATTGCCTTAGAAAAAAATGTAATTACAGACATTACGATTCACTTAAAAATTCAAATATAGACTGTGAACCCCATTACATCGCGGTAGAAATCATTATAATATAATATTACAAATCTACTCAGTTACAACTACTGTTAGATGATTAAAATTTGACAGTTTTTGTTTGGCGGGAAACTCAGCTGTCAAGATAAGGCTTCCGCTTTTATTACACATTATTTGGCTGTATGTACTCCACTCCCTTTGCCTAAGTAAGGGATGAATCAAATAAAATTATACATTGAAATATGACATCATTGTCAGCTCTGATGAATGAGAACTGAAATGTCCCAAGCCTAAGACACCGCGGCAGCTTTTTTGTTATCTAAACATCTAATTTCTATCTATAATATCTATTTGTGGTTGTTGTAAGATTAAACATATAGGAAAATTCCCGCCTATTTCTGTTGTGTCAGTGACAACACACTTTGTAGTGGATATTTTCTGGAGTAATATTATAGTTTACTAACAGCGGGTCGTGTCCTTATCAAATAATAATTTCCTAGACATTATCTAATTTAAAATCAAATTAATAACACGATAAGCACTCAACTCCGCTTACTTAGGAAGTGAGGTTAGCTTGGCATTAGCGTTTAAGATCGCTTCTGATTACCGTCAACTATTTACTGGATATAGAGTCTATCGCAAGCCCGCACGTTTATATACCTACTACTATGCTGCCTATTTCTGTTTTAGGTAGCTTTATGTGTCAATTGGGACGGAACAGATATCATACAAAACCTTTGAAAATTAGATATAATGATTGACAATCTATAGCAATAAAAACACACACAGACACACAAAAAATAAATAAAATACATATTCCACGAAAATTTTACAGACCTAGTTTATATTCAGGTCTATCAAAATATATTTTATGTGTTTATCAAGATAGCGAACGTTCACGAAATATAATTACGAAATTAATATCCTAACGGCTTATTTACGAAGCTAATAAGACTTTTATGCTTCAATTAAGAAGTTGATTGACGAAAAATTTTATGTTTTAAACAAGTTTACGCTTGTTTTTTTTATCTATACATTTTGTTAATACGATGACATGAGCGAACGTATATAATCTATATATTAATACGTGAAGCAAAAACTTTGTATCCCTTTTTACGAAAATTGCGCGGACGGAGGAGTATGAAATTTTCCACACTTATAGAGAATATAGAGAAGAAGTGCACAATGCTAATATTTTTTTTAAATAATGCATAAAAGATACATTAAATCAATAAAGAAAACATTACACACACTACATACCATGTATTTGACGCACACACGCATGCATACTATTTATTGTCAAACTTTTGTTCTTGACGTCTGTTGTCAAATTGAGAATAGATTAAATATTATTTGGCTTTGTTAATATTATCTATAGTGTAGTCTTGGGGAAATTTGTGATTATAGAATTATAAAACACAATCATAATAGTGTACAAACTTACAATTCCAATTAATTATAGTCGAATTTCGACTACTGCGGGACCTCTAGTATAATTAATTCCGTGAAAAGAACAAGAGTTCAAATCGTTTCCAAGACACTTCATGAGTATGTTAGCGCATAATTAGTGACAAATATTATAAATATGTTTGGAGATAAATGTCTCGTTTATAAAACCTTTAGTTAGTCAAGATTACAATCGAATTTTGATGACGAAAACCATGTTTTTAACTGATCGCAGTGTCATTGGCGGTAATAAAATGTTTTAATTTAAAAGTTCGTCTTTTTCCATTTGAATATTATTTGTGCATATTTAAAGGTTAACAAAATAGTCGACAGAACTTTTTAAAATGTTTGTCGATTCGTGACTGATGGTTTAAAAGTGCCATGATTATGTGTTAAGCTTTATTTTTTTTTAACCTTTTCATTTGCTTTATGGATTTTATTACATTAACAAACATACAGATTAGAATTGCAATACATATTAATTAAAGTTCCTGTGGTCTGATATCACTTTTTCTTTTCCTACCTATTCGCTCGAAGCCTAAGGGGTTATTCTAGCTACGCCCGGACGGGTAGGTGACTTCACGGGCTCAACCTGAGAGAATATGCTAATACTAGCGCTAGCAAGAGCAGTAAGTACTTCGGAGAATTTACCACCGGATCGGAATCGCGAACCGCTGAGAAGAATCGGCGAGAAACTCAATGGACTAGTATATCACTATTAGTCATATACAAACAAATTAACAAAATGTTCACGATTGGCTTCCACGGTGAAGGAATAATAACATCGTGTAATGAAAATCAAACCCGCAAAATTATAATTTCCGTAATTACTAGTGGTAGGAAGTCTTGTGAGTCCGCGCGGGTAGGTACCACCACCTTGCCTATTTCTGCCGTGAAGCAGTAATGCGTTTCGGTTTGAAGGGTGGGGCAGCCGTTGTAACTATAATACACAGATAACCCCCAATATCTGTGCTATAATATGAGACTTTAGAACTCGAGGTGTATATATCTCAAGGTTTGTGGCGCAAATACGTTGTACATGTCTTTAGGCATCCGTGACCACGAGAACTCAAGCATTCGAAATGTCACAAATATTATAACGATATTAAATCGTAATAAACGTGAGATGAAACCGTAATAGAATATAATATTTAATTGTAAAACGAAAATTAAATTCAAAATGCGTACGTACGTGCAGCTTGCATCAAACGTGCCAGCCGGCGTTGTAGTGCAAAAACAAACGGTTGCAGACGAACGCCTTCCGAGAAACGAAGCGATCCGATCGAGGATGACGGTAAAAACGTTGACACGTGCTTAAGGAATCCAGCGTAGAAAACGTTTCGATCGATGCGATCATAAAATTAACGAATATTCGTTAAGTTTCAACACCATTTTCTACTGAGATTATATTTCATCCCTTATCATCTTATCTCATTTCATTTAATTTCATCCCAGTTGATTGATGTCTCAAATTAATCATCATTATTTCATTTTACTCCATATTATCATTTTTCATAAAAATAAGAATATATAAATTAAAATAAGACATGACTTAAAAGTCGTTGTTACCAGGTCATAAAATCCCTTAAAAAAACTTTTTCAATTTTCAAGTATCCTATAAAAGATTCTAATTTCATATTTCACATTTACGTGTCTATAATAATATTATGTCGATAATGTTATAAATAAAATTATATCTACGCTTAATCCTACTACTTAGATACTTAAGTTGCGAAAACTGTTCAAGTGTTCATGGTACTTTTGAACCTAACAAATCTGTGTAATTCTGAAGATAAACGTATAAATAATTAAACGGAAACAAAAAACGCACTGTCATTTGGCCCCAAATTAGGATTCTCTGTGTTATGGGAACAAGATGGGTGGAAGATATGGGATAAATATACATGTTTATTGTATACTTATATAGATAGTAAATACCGAAACACAGAGCTAATAAGCCTGTTCATCACACGAATGTTTGTGCGATGTCGAACAGTCAGAAACGCTGGCTACTGCACCACCAGTCAGAAGTACGTAGACACGATTTAAAAAACAATTTAATTATGTCCAATATCGAGTAATGAAAATAACGGATATGGTTCTTTATTTATTTATGAATGAGTGATTATTGATGGTCCGGAGGCCTCTCCAATTTCACTAGGACAGGTGGGCGAGCAAAGGTTCAGCCAGGAGGGGTGGGATTTGCTAACAGCTGCCCGAGCGCCTCCGAAGGAGACCTAACAACTCAAGGGCAGCTGCTTCGCGAATGAATCTACTACCGGATCGGAATCGCGACCCGCTAAGGAACTCGGCGGGCTGATGCATGGGTTAGGTTGCACGTCGTACTCTTTGCCGAGTTCGACGAATACGGTTACCGTGGTCTCTAAGCCTACGGATACAGTACATAAACCAGTTTGATAAACCGGCGCATTTTCTCGAACCCGATACGTTTTTGTTCGATTATCTTACTTAATGGAAAATTAAAAACTATACACTAGTTCCATGTATTTTCTATCGTATAATTTGATTTATGATAACGAATACAGAAAGACGAAATGTTTTATTTATAAACAAACGGTTGGGATGCTTTTAAAATGGAACATAATGGCGTTTCTGAATTTCTATAAATGTATAGAGTCGTTACGTGCTTTTAGTATAGATTAAGATATGTTTACACAGTGTAGGTAGATAGATAAAACAATAGTGAATTATTACAAAATATTATGAATTATTTTAAGCTCCTTCGAGTGCGAAGCGTGGCGCACCTTAGTGACCACGAAAACCGTACAGCATTCGAAATGTTAAAAATAATATAATGGCAATAAAAAACGCGAGATTAAATAGCTACAGTAATTTTAATAATATCTACTATGTATAGCGAAGAGATGGCGCGACATCGTGAGACGCATCAAGTCTGCCCCTTCCAACACTACATGACGATCACGACCACTCTGTCAAGAGTGACACGACTGAGAAGAAGAAGAAGAAAAATCGCGGAAATCGAACAAAACACGATATTCGTGCTTGTCTTACGTGTCTTTTTTTCTTCCTACCGTTTCGCTGGTCTGTCGCAATTCAGTTACGCGCGGTTACGTGAGCTCACGGGCTCATCCTGAGATAATTTGCTAACACTAGCCCTAGCAAGAGCAGTTGCTTCGCTGAATCACTGAGAAGATTCGGCGTGAAACTCAGTGCTTTCTTTATACGCGTGTGTTTGGCAACCGTATCAAAAGATAAAATCCTAGTGTGGATCGTTGGATGTGAAACGTGAATTTTATAAGTAACTAGTGGACCCGGCGAACTTTTTTTCGTCATGCGGTTTGCTTCAAACACATCAACCGGTCAACTTCAAAATTCTACTATAATTAACCATAGAATATATTACGTTTAGCTGTCAGTTGCGTTTTGTTATACCACGTTTAATGTCACGTCCCACGGGAACGTGATAAAAAGTACCCTATGTCCTTCTCCTGGCTCTAAGCTACCTCCCCACCAATTTTCAGCCAAATCAGTTCAGCCGTTCTTGAGTTATAAATAGTGTGACTAACACGACTTTCTTTTATATATATGTATAGCTAACTAAGGTGTAGTAAATAATACCACTGCTATTAAATTCACACACAAATGTTTAAATTATTTTGATGTATTTGAAGATATTTAAAAAAACTTGTAATGCGATGTAATCTGGTTGTCAAACATGTAAGGCGATTCATTTAGTAGTCTTACCGATAATAGTATTATGTTAATTTTGATAGTTTTAGGGTCAGAATTCCATCAATAAATCGTATTTTAACTCGTTGATTGATTTTTACTGGTGGTAGGACCTCTTGTGAGTCCGCGCGAGTGGGTACCACCACCCTACCTATTTCTACTGTGAAGCAGTAATGCATTTCGGTTTGAAGGGTGGGGCAGCCGTTGTAACTATACGTGAGACCTTAGAACTTATGTCTCAAGGTAGGTGGCGCATTTACGTTATGGATGTCTATGGGCTCCAGTAACCACTTAACACCAGGTGGGCTGTGAGTTCGTCCAACCATATAAGCAAAAAAATAAATAAAAAAAAACAAATTAAATTTAATTTCGTTTCAAAACTAAGGACGTTAAAAATGTTTTTTTTTCATCTTTATTTACTGTGTAGACCGGTGTTTCCAATGTGGGGCCCACGCCCCACAAGGGGGCAATTTGGTAATTAAAGGGGGCAATCGCACTAAATTAATATAGAAAATCTGTATTAAAATTATTTCGATTTTGAATTTAAGTTTTTTATTAGATGTTTTGAGATATTACTTACTGTGTTTTGATAATAATTTCATAGTAATTTCTTCCTAAAACCTATCATTTATGTTTCTTAAGTGAACAAATCAATTTTTTAATCTTAATAATTATGTATGGTGGGCATAAAAATTTTAGAAATGTTACAGTACAGCATGGAGCAAAAAAGGTTGGGGAACACTGGTCTAGACTGAGTGAGATTCATCAGTCTAAGCATTGAGAAAATTGAGAAAAACATTCGACATTTTAGCATATTTTTCTAAAAAGCATGTAATCCTGGCCATTATTACATACTTTTTAGTACCGTTACTGTATCGGCCACTATTTCAAACCAATACGGTTTCGTCGTGCACTTAAAATACAATAGTCGTGGTCATAAAAAAAATTTTCTTTACTAAGTTATTTTTAATATGAGCTAGGAAATGACTTATCCTCAGAAAGCGTGGACTTTGACGGCAATAAAAATTCATGCAGGCTCACATCATCTACAAGTCAATTAGCCCATTCCAATAAAACGCGCCATTTGAAAAAAACGCTACAACTAAATGACACTTCCAATTATTTTGACAAATATTATTGCCATGTTTGAGTGACATCAGAACATTACATCGGTGTCTATGGTGTTTGATAAATCAGTTGCTCAAAAGTGTATTGAAAAATAAAAGAGATTAAAAACCCCTAAATGAATACGCCTCCTAAAATGTAATCGATTATTACATCTATATCTATACTAATATATAAATCTACAGTGGTTTTTACGGATGTTCCGTTATAACAACTGAACCATGCATCCGATTGACTTGAAACTTGGTATCCATGTAGAAAATACGTGTACTTAATGGATAGGCTAATAATTATATGAGTGTTGGACTCCCTAATAATAATGACAATAAATAATAACGTTAATTTTAAATGCCCAGCGAAGCGGGCGAGTACGGCTAGTTAGGTTATAAGAATGCAGAAGGAAAATTGAATGTTTGTCGCGCGCTTTTTCTTAGAATCGAAGACAGGAAATACTTACTTGCTGACTGTACCTGCACAACCACTACGTGGGTGATCTTCTGTGAATCGAAATCACAGTACGAAAATTGAAATCCGTAAAATTAACATTTATTTTATATTCTCGATAAATAATTATTTATATTTTTTTAACGGTTCCGAATAGTGACGTCGTTTATTTTAGACGCGTTCGATGACGTTGACCTTTCGATTTATGTTTTATATTCATGTATTCTATTTATGATCATAATTCATACGAGTTTTTTTTTTATTGCCCTTGTAGGTAGACGTGCATACGGCCCACCTGATGGTGAGTGGTTACTGTCGCCCATGGACTTCAGCAATGCCAGGGGCGGAGCCAAGCCGCTGCCTACCACTTAATACTCTTCACAAGCCTCTTTTGAAGAAAGACATGTCATACGGAAACACCGTTGAGGGGAGCTCATTCCATAGCCGGATGGTACGTGGCAAAAAAGATCTCTGGAAACGCACTGTGGATAACCGCAGTGGCTCCAGGTAGTATGGATGAACTCTACTCCGGTGGCGGGCGGTGCGATGGTAAAAACGAGACGTTGGTATCATCTCGAACTATTCCTCAGCGTGACTTAAGATTACTTCAGCACTAAGTCATTCAATGAAGTCGATGGACCAACACGTATCAACACCGACGTTCTCTCTGTTTCAACTAAATTCTGAAATTCACTATTCATTCTTTGCTTTCAATAGTAGGATAGTTGTCTCTCACGGCATAGAAATTACGATCTTTTTATTTCAATGCATTTGAAGTTTGGAATATATTGACTACGATATTTATCGCCGGGCTGCAACACTACAGTACGAAAACAAATGGTAGTTTCAATTTTTTGGTACACTTTAACGACTTTTGAATATATGTATGTAATTCAGACTACACGTCACTCTCATTTAGCTGAGTTTAACGCGGGATCTTTTCAGCCGGTCACGATTCCGATCCGTTAGGTCTCTTTTGGATGCGCTCGGGTAGCTGATAGCAAATCCCATCCCTCCTGGCTGAGCCCGTGCTCGCCCACCTACCTGCCTAGTAAAACTGGAAAAGCCTCCGGGCACCAGTAATCTTTCAATCATAAAATAAGTCTTCTTTAGTTTATTCATAAGTACGAATACCGCTGTGTTTTTCTAGTTCTTAGTTTAGATTGTCGTTCTTTACTAGATTGTATTAGTTATAAAAACCTCAATTCGCTGTAAATACTGATGTTTTTACACTCATTTCAAAGTAAGAGTCGGCGTCTTAACCGTTCACATTCCGAAGCACAAACTTCAAGACAAGGGTAGATAAAACTGCAACAAATCGAGTGTCATGAACACACCATACTCGGTAACCGGGAACACCGTTACAAATCCTTACAAACGATTTACTCATAACAATAATTCTTATTGCCACGGGCATAAGAATCATAATCGTTTAAATGAAACGCATTACTGAACCTTACTTGCATCAACTGCAGACTTCTTGGTTTCGATGTTTTGTTTATTATTCGCTAAAAGCTAAGATTCAAAATCGAATAGCAGATACTTGTGCTAACAAATCGGGAATGCAGTCTTGAACTAAAACGTTGTTGCAATTCACGAGAGTCGTTTCTCTGTAACTGAATATTAATCGTTCATATTTCAATTTTTGTTGTATGGATTAATTAACAATTATTATTTAAATCGCTTGCATTCATTTTTATTATTAAGTATTTATTATTATATTTATTTATTAGTTTTTGCTCGAACTGAAACTTGCTTTTGAATTAAAATCATATTTTTTTTAAGTTAAGTTTAATAAGTTTGCATATTTCCTATCATGTGCTCCAAAGATTTATTTGAGTCTTCACACTTCTGTTACTTCGATAACTATATCCCATAGCTAGTTTTATCGAAAGGATCGTCAACTTAAGAAACGATAAAAATAAATATGAAATTAATTACTCATTAATTTAGTTGTGCCGAAATCACTGTGGCGATGCCAAGGATATTTGGGTATCGTAAAATGTAGGCGTTTATAGGGTATTAAAATGGACTGCCTGATCTTCTATGAATGCAAGCTTTAACGTAAGCAATGCTATATCGATAATTGTCAATGAGTAATAGTTTCTAACTGCTTGTGAGTATTACCCCTAGTTTCGAGGTTTAGGTCAGAATCTCAGAATCTTTATATTGGCCATTTGCGGAAACTTTCGCCAAAGCAGTAGGTGTTCGTTCTGGGGTATTTTTTGTCTATACTAATATTATAAAGAGGAAAGATTTGTTTGTTTGTTTGTTTCGAATAGGCTCCGAAACTACTGGACCGATTTGAAAAATTCTTTTTCCATTAGAAGCCGACATTGTCCCTGATGAACATAGACAATTTTTTTTTTTTTTTTGGTTTCATGTGTGTTTTAATGTTTCCGAAGCGAAGCGAGGGCGGGTCGCTAGTTTCGTATATGTAGGCATGCGGCGTGTATAAAGCTAGCGCGTATAAGTCTAGCTTGGGATTAAATATGAAGCAATCCTCAAAATAAAACGACTAGATGTGTGATATTGAATTAACGATTGGCGCGTGTCACTGGTTGGATCGCTCATAGTAATAAAGCTGATCAAAGCTGCAATCAGCGTCGATATTGTGGTTATTTAAAAGTCAAATGAAGGACAATTGTGTTTACGAATGTGCATACGAAATCGTTATGATATCGATACTATGTTGTTTCGATGTAGTCTATTTATTTCGAGCCCACACACAAACTCGTTTAGATTCTATCGGTTACAATACTTACGGTTAAAGTGTTTCGCATGTCCACTATTTGTCTAGAGAAGCGTTCGAACTTACCTGTGAAAGAAACAAAAATATTAATACTTATATATGTGCAAAAGAATACTCATAACTATATAACGGGGATACGAGAAGCTTGATTTTGATTTTGAAGTAATAAGATATTAATTAGAACAATTTTTTTTAGACTGGTTATTATTTTGAAGATTTTATATCCGATGTATCGACATACCCAGCCCCGTGGACCGAATGGTAAACAGTCGACGTCGCCCTATACACGTCATTACGGATCCTTCCGATCCATTAACGGTGCTTTTAGGTACCTCAAGCACCGGTCACCGTCCTCGCCGAACCCGTCGCTTGCGACCAAGGGCTCGACGAGTAAATTAACCCTCAGACACAGCCCACTGAGTTTCTCGCCGGATCTTCTCAGTGGGTCGCGTTTCCGATCCGGTGGTAGATTCTGCGAAGCACTGCTCTTGCTAGGGCCAGTGTTAGCAACATTCCCGGTTTGAGCTCTGTGAGCTCACCTACACGTCAAGGAGAAGCTGAAATAGCCTCTCAAGGCTATCAGCATAGGTAGGAAAAAAAATGTACCGACCGACAACTTTAAAGTTTTCGTCGTCATGGACGACTCGGGTTTTATTTGTTGAGTTTTTGATTTTATACTTTAGTTGCATGGTGTGTCAAGTGCATTTTACAATAGCCGTCCCAGAATTAATCTAGGCTAATACAACACAGCAACGTACTTTTGAAATTTTTCTTCTTTGTAATTTACACTATTTATTTTCCTGTAGCTTTCTGTCACCATATTTATCAGAACAGTAGAAAAATATTGACTTAACCGTAACTTGAATACATTCTGTTTACCCTTTGTTCCTATTTGAGATAAATGAAAAACACTTTTCACAGTAATAATAAATAATAAAATCTAATATTTTGCTAGCGAAGATAACCGAATCTGACTGATTTAGTTTCGCGTGTTGTCCCATCTTTATATTATATAATTTTATAACATCAGTACGTTATGGTTTAAGCGATAAAGCGTCAAGGCCATTCCCGTGTCTTAGTTGAGTTTTTGAACCCATAACGTGATTAGTTTAACTGCCGTTTTCAATCAGTGTAGATACATCAACACCTTAGTGAATGTAGATACATTGCGACGCTTGAAAGACAAACGTCACTAAGCGACAATGCGTGAACTTTACAGTAGACTAATTTAAAGTTGAAATACCTGAAAACTAAATTTATTTAAACGAATCTAGCTGTAGTAGAATCTAGCTAGTAGCTGTAGGATTGAAATTATTTTAATATACCTAGAAATATTTTTTTTTGCGCATCGAATATGGTTATTGCCTATCATTTATGTACAAAGCAGTTATTGTCGCTTAGTCACGTTTGCCTTTCAAGCGTCGCATTGAATTAGTTACACCAAGTTAATTTTTCCCAATAAATAAGTTATCCACGATGAAGGGAATACTCATATATAAAATATTAACAATCAAAATATGCACGTAACTTATTAATTTAGAAGATATTGTCAAAAGACAGTGTGGTTATGCTTACGGATAAGTATCACCATTTTGCCTATTTCTGCCACTAAGCAGCAATAGGTTCTAGTTTGAAGGGCGCGACTATACAATTGGTTTTTTTTTTTTTTTTTACCTACCTAAGCTGATAGCCTTGAGAGGCTATGTCAGCGTAACCCTAACTTTAGTAGGTGAGCTCACGGGGCTCAACCTGACGATGTTGCTAACACGAACCCTAGCAAGAGTCGTGATTCGCAGAATCTACCACCGGATCGGAAACGCGACCCACTGAGAAGATCCGGCGAGAAACTCAGTGGGCTGTGTCTGAGAGTTAATTTACTCGTCGAGCCCTTCGTCGCAAGCGACGGGTTCGACGAGAACGGTGACCGGTGCTTGAAGTACCTAAAAGCACCGTTAGTGGATCGGGAGGATCCGAGATGACGTGTTTTGGGCGACGTCGACTGCTTTCCATTCTGTCCGCAGGATCGGGAATGTAGTTACCGGCGGCCACGATGAGAGGGTTCTCGTGTCGTGCCGCTTTATCGAAGTGGCGCATGGACGCCGACTGCAGATACTTACTGGTGGACTCTAAGTCCAGGTCGTCATGGAGGTCGACATTCCTGACGAACCAAGGGGCTCCGACGGCTATCCTGCAAAAACGGGATTGAATGACTTGGAATGATTTCAAGTGTATGCGGGCCGCGTGAGCGAACACTACACTTGCATAGGTCATGACGGGGCGTATGCAAGTTTTGTAGAGTGTCACCTTAATTCTAAGGGACATTTTACTTCGCCTACATATCATCGGGTAGAGACGTCCTAGAATGAAGGTGGCACGATCGCGTACCGTCTTGATGTGGGGGCGGAATGTCATCCTATTGTCGAGGGTGACGCCTAAATATTTGACCTTCGGGGCCCACGGTATGGGCTGGTCGAACATCGTGATCGGGCGAACGGCGGGGGCGGGGGTATTGACGCGCCTAGTTGGGAGGGGGATGCTCAGCGTGGTGTTCGGAGGGCGACCCCTTTTGAAGAGCACCGCTGTGCTTTTCGTGGGGTTGATGTCGATGCGCCACTTCCGGAACCACTGTCCCATGGTGGTAGCTGCGGTCTGAAGTCGTCGATGAAGCAACGCCTTCTTCCTACACGAGTAGTAGATGGCGGTGTCATCGGCGATGAGCGCCAGATGGGTCTCCGGAGACCGGGGTATATCAATGATATACAAACTAAATAGTAACGGGGAGAGGGCGGAGCCTTGCGGGACTCCGGCTGTGACGTGACGGGGTCGGGAACGCGTTCCCTCGACTCGATATCGGAACGAACGGTTCGACAAGTAGTCTCGTATGATGAGCACGAGTCTGTCTGGCACTCCCATGTTATACAGTTTGTATATCAAACCGTTGTGCCAGACTTTGTCGAACGCCTTCGCTATATCGAAGAAGAGGGCTCCTGTCGGAATGGATACAATTGGGATTTAGGCCTCACGTATCGAAGTGGTTGGCGCCAATCACGCTGCAATGTCTACAGGTTCCGCTAACCACCGAACACCGGGTTTGTCGGGAATTCGCTCACTAGTTTATACAATAAAAATAAATTTGTAAAAATACATAGAAGCGTAATCCTTGTTGGAGAGTCGGTCCGTCGTTTTTCTTAACAATATCTTCGACTTAACGATCAGAACAATGTCCATAGATAGTGTGTCCGAAAGCCAAACTATGCAAATAAGTTGGCTAATTACCTTCAACTAGCATTCTTAAGCATTAGTCTTACTTGGAAGACTTAGGAGGGACGAAAGCCTACTTCAGCTTATCCGAGGATATAGACAATCGCACTATTCATCGAAAAGTTTTGGGTTGAGAATTTACTAGTTTTTCAGAGTATCATCACGTATACCTATATAGGATCCTAATACCAAAGATCCATACTCTATTATATGCTAATCAAATACGCCCCGCTTTGGTGGCGGATCTTTGATTTGATATTCCTCCGGACGCTACTAAACTTCACAGGATCACCCGCTGGGCCAATTTGCAAATTGCCTGATAAGTCCATCTAAATCGATCCAGCCGTTTTGATATCTATAGCGCAAATATACATTTTCGACTTTTTCATTATTCATAGATAGATTAGCGATAGTTAGCGTGTTAGCGTGGTATGGATATGAGATGCATGTGACTAGGGGATGTATGGAAATGGTAGTGCAAGGTAGAGGGGGCAGTGGTCGACCGAAGAAGACATAGATGGAGTGTATGAATGACGATATTAGAGAGAGGGAGAGAGAGAGGTTTGAGTATTGAGATGACGGCTGATAGAAGAGAATGGAATAGAAAAATTTGCTATGCCGACCCCACCTAGTAGGATAAGGTAGAGACAAAGAAGAAGAAGTACATACATAGATAGATTTTCAGGGAAATAACACTTATTAATAACTACATTTCTAGGTTAATGTTTTAATTTTCCTTATGTATTAAAAGCATTTACGTCCGAGCATATTTCTATTTGTTAAGCAAAAATAGAGATCGGAATCGTGGGTAAAATACAAGGCTGAGCTGCTGGCCGATGCACTGCAAGAGCAGTGCACCACCAGCACTCAATACGCGGACCCCGAACACACCGAGTTAGTCGACAGGGAGGTCGAGCGCAGAGCTTCCCTACCGCCCTCGGACGCGTTACCCCCCATTACCACTGACGAAGTTAGAGAAGCGATCCACAACCTCCAACCTAAGAAGGCACCCGGCTCCGACGGCATCCGTAACCGCGCGCTTAAACTCTTACCAGTCCAACTGATAGCAATGTTGGCTACCATTTTAAATGCCGCTATGACGCACTGCATCTTTCCCGCGGTGTGGAAAGAAGCGGACGTTATCGGTATACATAAGCCGGGCAAACCGAAAAACGAAACCGCTAGTTACCGTCCGATTAGTCTCCTCCCGACGATAGGCAAAATTTACGAACGGCTCCTTCGGAAACGCCTCTGGGACTTCGTTACCGCGAATAAAATTCTAATAGACGAGCAGTTTGGATTCCGCGCTAAGCACTCGTGCGTACAACAAGTGCACCGCCTCACGGAGCACATCTTAATAGGGCTAAATAGGCGTAAACAAATCCCGACCGGCGCCCTCTTCTTCGATATCGCGAAGGCGTTCGACAAAGTCTGGCACAACGGTTTGATCTACAAACTGTACAACATGGGAGTGCCAGACAGACTCGTGCTCATCATACGAGACTTCTTGTCGAACCGTTTGTTTCGATATCGAGTAGAGGGAACTCGCTCTCGCCCCCGTCATCTGACTGCCGGAAGGCTCCGCGCTCTCCCCGTTATTATTTAGTTTGTATATCAATGATATACCCCGGTCTCCGGAGACCCATCTAGCGCTCTTCGCCGATGACACGGCTATCTACTACTCGTGTAGGAAGATGTCGTTGCTACATCGGCAACTCCAGATCGCAGTAGCCACCATGGGACAGTGGTTCCGGAAGTGGCGCATCGACATCAACCCCACGAAAAGCACAGCGGTGCTCTTCAAAAGGGGTCGCCCTCCGAATACCACTTCGAGCATCCCACTCCCTAATAGGCGCGCAAACACCTCCGCCGTTAGCCCAGTTACTCTCTTTGGCCAGCCCATACCGTGGGCCTCGCAGGTCAAATACCTAGGCGTCACCCTCGACAGAGGGATGACATCCCGTCCCCATATTAAAACGGTACGCGACCGTGCCGCCTCCATATTAGGACGTCTCTACCCTATGCTTTGCAAGCGAAGCAAACTGTCCCTCCGTAATAAGGTAACTCTCTACAAAACTTGCATACGCCCCGTTATGACGTATGCAAGCGTAGTGTTCGCTCACGCAGCCCGCACCAACTTGAAGCCCCTTCAGGTTATTCAATCCCGATTCTGCAGGATAGCCGTCGGAGCACCATGGTTCCTGAGGAACGTGGATCTCCACGATGACCTGGAGCTCGACTCTGTCAGTAAGTATCTACAGTCGGCATCATTGCGCCATTTCGAGAAGGCGGCACGACATGAGAACCCTCTTGTCGTGGCCGCTGGAAACTACATACCCGATCCTGTAGATCGAATGGTAAACAGTCGACGTCGCCCAAAGCACGTCATTACGGATCCTCCCGATCCATTAACGGTGCTTTTAGGCACCACAAGCACCGGTCACCATCCTCGTCGAACCCGTCGCTTGCGACGAAGGGCTCGACGAGCGAATTAACCCCTAGACACAGCCCACTGAGTTTCTCGCCGGATCTTCTCAGTGGGTCGCGTTTCCGATCCGGTGGTAGATTCTGCGAAGCACTGCTCTTGCTAGGGTCAGTGTTAGCAACTCTCCGGTTTGAGCCCCGTGAGCTCACCTACACACGTTAGGGTGAAGCTGAAATAGCCTCTCAAGGCTATCAGCATAGGTAGGAAAAAAAAAAAAAAAAAAAAAAGTGGGTAAAATGATTCACAATAACACTAACTTATGTGTGAATGTGTACATACACACTCAGAACTGTTTTGGCGAAAGCGTCGTCTTGCTCATTGTACTGTTTGTTAGCTTTGGTTTTAGGAATTTTCATACATCCTTGTAGTCATTAAATATCTTTAGAAACCTGTTACGTTCTCGACCTCGTTGCGCAATCTTTTATTTGCATAGTTACATCCTAATCTCTTTGTTCAAGGGAATCTTGTATTTTGTTAATTTTTGCAAGCGATATAACTACAGACAAAAGTGTAGAGATACAAAGTTAAATTTGATTAGGTTCGAATGTTTTATAAGTCGAATTGAGTAAGTTAATTGGGTTTAAAAGTGAGTTCTACCTGATCGAGCCCTGAAATATTTGGGATACAAGTTAGGATCGGATGACGATACAAGAAAATGTGGAGGAATTGAACGGGTTTTTTATTTTTCAGTTGGTGTATTTCATATTTGGCATATTCTTTATTATTATTTAGAAAATGACCCAGGTGTTTTTCGCTTGTACATATAATGTCTTCTGAGCATCATATCGAGCAAGATCGAGGGACTGTTAATTAATAGTATTTGCAGCAGGCACTTGGGAAAAACTCAATAGTCAGATGGGTAGGTTTTTGAGTTACTAACATAAATTAAAAGTAATACTTACTAACAAAATGTACGGTTTCTTTACTGAAATAAATTTAATAATAAAAAATAATATATAGGTAACATACCCACGTATGATGTCATTAGATCAGAAATTTGTGTAAAATTTGAAAGGAGCTAAAACGATATCCAATTTTAAGTAACTCATGTATAATGATTTAATATCATAAACAATAAGATTTTACCGTAGATTTGGTAAGAGGCGGCGTAATCATAACATTTTCGAAGTTCTAAATAATAATACAATAGAAATCGTGCACCGGTACCCAAATATGTGGAAGAACTCGTCATAAAATACATTTCGACAGGGCCCATTATGGAATGTCAACAGATTCGGGCCACAGTGCCCACGTGTTAAGGAATGCACTGCCTACGCTGCCGTTCGCGACGCCATCAATCTGCGACCCATTGTGAGCCATTGTACCAATACGTTGTTATAGATACTTCAAGACATAAAACACACGCACACAAAGAACGCGGATGGACTATAAGATCTTATGAAAGTACTAACTATAAATTACGAATTTATTTTGGAACGATGCGGAGGGTTACCCTAACCGGGGAAAAACGTCCGTAACGTAAGATTTTTATTAGTAATGCACACAGTGTACGACTTAACTTTGTAATAACGTACAAAAAATTACATATTTTTTTATCATTCGTCGACCACGATCTCAGAGCGTTCGTTTGAGCAATACACTAACTCTTATGCAAACAACCGTGAATGAAGTGTACCACAATAAGTTCGCACGTTACCGAATGACCGTGGGTTGTTGCGAAAACTCCAGTTTTATTTTCTTTATACCTCGAATAGAACTTACAATTAATATTTTTATAATAAGGAACTTCGTTCCTATCCGGTGTTCGACGACACCACACTTCTTTTTTATATTTATATATACATATTTTTTTCATTCACAGAATTGGATTGGTTTTCTATAGCTCATAGTTGTAATGAAACAAAACGATTTAAATGAAAATGAGGTTGTATTGTTATTCAGTATGGGTAACTTACACATAAAATTATACCAACAACATCTTAGTTAGCCGCGACAACCAAAATAATAAAATATTCAAAATGGCCGAAAATATACAACGAAAATTGTAGAATTTAATGTAAAAGTAGTATTAATTACGTCAACGCCTCGCGAAAGCCCAACAAAATACTAAACTTAATCGTGTTTCTGCGTGAGAAAACAATGATAGTAAATATTCACTTACGATCTAAAACAGGAAGCGGTACTTACCATTGTATACAGTTTGTAATACTAGATGTCAGCGTAATAAGAAGTAATGATCAAATAAATATGTCGTACTAAAGTGGTTGGTAAATTGGATCTAAAGTTTGGTGTTTGTTTGAAAAAAGAACCCAAGAACGTACTTCTTCTATTATTCGAAATTGAAATAAAACAATAGTGATTCACGACTGTCGATAAACTTGTCGATTAAATTGAACTAGAGGTCCTGCAGTAGTCGAAATTCGACTATAATTAATTGGAATTGTAAGTTTGTACACTATTATGATTGTATTTTATACTTCTATAATCACAAATTTCGCCAAGACTACACTATAAAAAATATTAACAAAGACAAACAATATTTAATCTATTCTCAATTCGACAACAGACATCAAGAACAAAAGTTTGACAATAAATAGTATGCATGCGTGTGTGCGTCAAATACATGGTATGTAGTGTGTGTAATGTTTTCTTTATTGATTTAATGTATTTTTTATGCATTATTTTTAAAAAAATATTTGCGTTATGCACTTCTTCTCTATATTCTCTATAGTAAGTGTGGAAAATTTCATACTCCTCCGTCCGCGCAATTTCCGTAAAAAGGGATACAAAGTTTTTGCTTCACGTATTAATATATAGATAAAAGTTAATTGAGTTGTTGACGATCTCTTCGTCGCGCGGATGGAGTTCCGTAACGTATGTTGAACCCGTAACCCCATTTATAAAAGTTAGTTCAATTTTAATGGGTCCGTAAACGAAACAGTCTGGCTTCGTCTCGTAATAGCCAGCGGCTAGTTACCGGAGGGGATTCGACGGCTATATCGTCCCACACTCAACCGTATTGGTTCGAAATCACTTTGAAAACACGCACATTTTACGTTCAGGTGCAATAAAAAAGCAAAAGACTATTTTATTGCAGCAGGGACGAAAATGTTTTAGTGGGAATCGTAAAATAAAAACGTTGTAAAATTCACGCATTGTGCCGGCGTCCATGTTATATTTACGACTCCCTTGCACATCCTTTCCGAAATTATCTATTTTGGTATGAAAGTTACGATTACCCACCATTGAATGCTGTGCTGAGGAATATTTATTTCGGTATCGAAAACGACCATCAGTGTACAGTGCGCTACACGATTTCCACAATAGTTAATAATAAGTATTAGAGACATTTTATATTGATTTAATACTACTATTAAGAACATTTTACGAGTCAACAGTTTTCAAAAAGTACATACACATACAGAATTGAATGCGGTGGACTATATCGCATAAAAACTAGGTAGCTATTTTTAATTTTGAGGCAATTTTAAAATGGTTATATTAAAAGATTATAATTTTTAGTACACCGCAATATAATATATACAGTATATTTCTTCTACAATAATTATTTTATCATTTTTAAAAATGAACGGTTTGTTTGTTGTCTATGATTTGAAAGCACAGATTATCTCAAGACGGGGTCACGTGATGGAGAACAAGTGACCTGTCAAAAAAAAAGTAATCTGTTTTTGTATGCAATAAATTTTACTCCACTCTATTAGTTATAAACAATGCAAACACTAGTGGTGTTCATGTTTTCTCTGTACAAAGAGTCCGCGAGTGGCAACGTGAATCGCGCCGCCTAAACGTTGAAATCCCAATTGTATTGAGTAACAACTCTCCTAGCCTTTGAGAGCGGAACGCAAATCTGAAATTACAGGTTCAACGCTCAAGACATAAAAAAGTTTCAAGATTTATTTGAAGGGTACAATTCATGTTAGTACTGTAGTATATTTTTTTGTAATGGCGGAACAATAAATAAACGAGACATCAACATTTCTCGTAATGCTATAATTTCGTATGTCACACAAGAAATAATTTAAAAGGTTCCGGTGGGTCAGTGGGCTGATTGGTACTGGCGCCTATTGTTATTTTATTAAGCGTACGATTTGAGGAATCACTAAATAGTTAAGAGAACTTTTCCATATTAATTATTAGCTGCAGACGTATGTTTGTAATGAAATCTTTGGACATGATTTTGACCCCCTTCAAAACGTCGGATTAATTTGAATTTGGTATACTTGTTAAGGATCGATGACAATTCAAAATTTAAAAAAAAATTAAAAAACTATCAAAATACGCTTTTATAGAAAATCCAACTAAAAAATCGAAAAATAAAAAATAATAAATTTGAATTAAAAATAGTGTAAGAAAAAATGATTTTATTGTAAAAAAAGCGTGGGGTGCATGGTATCAGTAGTTATAAATATTTTATGAACAGATATGAGTAGAAGGGTTATTTTGATAATATCCTGAAAAGCACCCCACGCTTTTTTACAATAAAATAAATTTTTCTTACACTATTTTGAAGTCGTCGTGGCCTAAAGGATAAGACGTCCGGTGCATTCGTATCGAACGATGCACGGGTGTTCGAATCTCGCTGGCGGGTACCAATTTTTCTAATGAAATACGTACTCAACAAATGTTCACGATTGACTTCCACGGTGAAGGAATAACATCGTGCAATAAAAATCAAACCCGCAAAATTATAATTTGCGTAATTACTGGTGGAAGGACCACTTGTGAGTCCGCACGGGTAGGTACCACCGCCCCGCCTATTTCTGCCGTGAAGCAGTAATGCGTTTCGGTTTAAAGGGTGGGGCAGCCGTTGCAACTATACTGAGACCTTAGAACTATATCTCAAGGTGTGTGGCGCATTAACGTTGTAGATGTCTATGGGCTCCAGTAACCACTTAACACCAGGTGGGCTGTGAGCTCGTCCACACATCAAAGCAAAAAAAAAAAAACAAATTTATTAAAATTTACTTTCAATTTTTTAGTTGGATTTTCTATAAAAGCGTATTTTTTTAGTTTTTTTAAACTATTATTTAATGTATTGGTACTCTCGATTAAGATTGAAAAGATGCTTATTCTAATAGGTAGATACTTGTTTTAATAGGTTTTGTTCATTCGATATTCAAATTTAATTATAAGGAATTAATCCGGACAGATGTTTGCAACTTGTTTTTTTTACTGTTCTTACACAAATTTTTGATTTTCGTGTCGTAATGTATTATCGACCGCATAAAAATTTTAATTAAGGAATGTCGCATCTGTCTTTTAAGTGCGGTAGCTGTGCTCAGCTATACATAAAATTAAGGTGTTCCAGAACGTTTTTAATTATCACCAAAGAGATTGTAGTGTAAGTCATTTTAATTGCAAACAACTACGAAGTAAGTTATTTCCTAATGTACAACAATTGCGATTTTTATATCTCGAGGTGGATGAGGTTAGATTCACCTAGTGATGTCTATGGATTTAACACCGAGTGGACGATGAACTTGCTTACCCATCTAAGCAATAATAATAAATAAATAAAAACATTCTTAAATTGCCTATTCACATAAACATCATAAACTGTTTATCGATATCGACATCGAAGTTACTAGTGGTAGGACCTCTTGTGAGTCCGCACGGGTAGGTACCACCGCCCTGCCTATTTCTGCCGTGAAGCAGTAATGCGTTTCGGTTTGAAGGGTGGGGCAGCCGTTGCAACTACACTGAGACACCAGTAAAATATATCTCAACGTGGGTGGCGGAATTTAGGTTGTAGATGTCTATGAACTCCAGTAACCACTTAACACCAGGTGGGCTGTGAGCGCGTCCACCCATCTAAGCAATAAAAAAAAGTTTATGTTGTTTAATGTTATCGATAATGATTTGCAAATCACTAAGACTTTAATCGTCTTGTATCTGGAGGCGAGTGCGGTCTTGTCGGCGACCCGTCAAAGTTAACTAGCCCGAGTCTTTGAATGGCATCGATAACTAAAAGGTCGCTTGGCGCCAGGACCTGCGCGGTTTCTAGTTAAATAGCATCTAAATTTAACTATGAATTTCAAAATTTATTTACTATAACCGTAACGACCTGTTACTATATTCAATACCAGCGGCACGCTCCGGCTCCGCTCGGGTCTTTAACCAAAATTTCAACGATATTTGACGTTGTTTTATTTTTTAAAATAAAAGAACACTTATTGCGGCATAACTAGAATAGTTAGACATATGCTGTCGCGACACTTTTTGTAAATAATGATCTTCTTCTTTTTCTCCACCTTATCCCACTATGTGGGGTCGGCACAGCTAATTTTTCTCTTCCATTCTCTTCTATCAGCCGTCATCTCAACACTCACTCCTCTCTCTCTCATATCGTCATTCACACACTCCATCCATGTCTTCTTCGGTCGACCTCTTCCCCCTCTACCTTGCACTACCATTTCCATCATCATACATGTGTTCTACAAAGTTGTAGTATATTATTTTATTCTATCATCAACAGTTTTCGCAGGGCACGCGACGTAAAGAATATTTTACGTATTTTTTTTACACCTTGGTTTACATTATTGGAGTTTTAGCCAGGATACCTAATTTTTTCAAAAAAAATTATGGCCTATGTCTCTCGGGAATAGTGTAGCTTCCACACAGTGAAAGAATTTTTCAAATCAGTTCAGTAGTTTCGGAGCCTATTCAATACAAACAATCAAACAAATTTTTCCTCTTTATAATATTAGTATAGAAGTATAGATCGTATAGGTAACCATATCGAGGGGTGAAAGGTTTTTAAGCGACATTTATCTTTGTAATAATCATAGGTGCGTTTTATTTGGTATTACCGTCAACAGTTCGATGTTCTTAATTGAACTTCAATTAAGCTTACTCCGTTCAGATAGCTCTAGAAGTTTTTTTTGTAATGTTGCTTTTTTTCCAAATTTTTTAACTTTAAAGGGATTTCCTGTAAAGTTGCAAAAAAGTCGCTTAAACCAAATGGCCTTTCGCCCCTCGATATGTTTTTAATTAATCACATAAATAAATCCTAGATAATCAACAAAGCTGTCACACAAAATCGTCTAGATTATCTGAATGTAGGTCATTGTTAGACAATTTATAGTAATTAAAAAAACATATTGATAGACCAGGAGCTAGTTTTCAACATTTTTTTTGATGATTATTCTATTCTATTCTATCAACATAATAATTAGATACCCAAGAGGCTTCAAACTAACCGTTGTCACGTTTCATTAATGTTATGTGTCCTAAAACTACATATGATATGTATTTAAGCTTCCTCATTGCAAGACTGATTGCAGTATTGCGATATTCGACAAGACTTCGAGAAACTTCACTTGGCCGATTTTAACATAGTCTGACCTACGCGTCCATTTGACTTCATATATTAATGCTATTTTAAATCCCCTAATTAAAATACACCTTCTCGGAATTCAGTGTGTGTTTAAGGGCAATCGTTTCACGCCAAATGAAAAGCGAGTCAGTCGAAATCCAAACTTAACTAAGTCACCACGAAGCATTATCCATTATTCTGTTCACGCGCACACCTACAAATACATAAATAGGTAAATACTAAATTCTGAGTAAATAATTCAAGTCATGCACAGCAAGTTCTTCCCACACGACCGTCGACATGGCGCCGGCAGGTTGCACTCGCATTTGTTTTCGTCTAAACTAATCTAAACGGCCGGGCAGCTCGAATTGATAAATCCCGCTAATAACTGTTGTTACGTAATTTATTTCAGGTAATAAATCGTTGCTTTTGTAGGTTCCGTTGATGGATGTATTTGAAGACAGTTGAGCGACCTCGCTCAGCTGTGGCCAATGATCTGTTTATTATTGTTGTAATTATAGTCCACAAGATCGGCGTTAACGGAATTTTGACACTGGAACGTGCATGAGAAGTGAAAGTAAGTCGTCGTGGCTCAAAGGATAAGACGTCCGGTGCATTCGTGTTGAAGCGATGCACCGGTGTTCGAATCCCAGACGGGTACCAATTTTTCTAATGAAAGACGTACTCAACAAACGTTCTCGATTGACTTCCACTGTGGAATAACATCGTGTAATAAAAATCAAACCCGCAAAATTATAATTTGCGTAACTACTGGTGGTAGGACCACTTGTAAGTCCACACGGGTAGGTACCACCGCCTTACCTATTTCTGCCGTGAAACAGTAATGCGTTTCGGTTTGAAGGGTGGGGCAGCCGTTGTAACTATACTTGAGACCTTAGAACTTACATCTCAAGGTGGGTGGCGCATTTACGTTGTAGATGTCTATGGGCTCCAGTAACTACTTAACACCAGGTGGGCTATGAGCTTGTCCACCCATTTAAGCAATAAAAAAAAGTTAAAGTAGACGAGTCTAATACTTCTGTTTTCAATTTATATACAGCTATTCCGGTAAAGTGAGTTGTAAATTTAAGGATTTCGTAAATAAAATTAAAACGTTAAGCTGAATCGAGTCGAGTCGTGGGCGATCGAATGGCGCGAGACGTATTTTGCGACATTACATTTTGATTTTACGGATGCTAAACTAAGTAAGTATTTTAATAAAGTAAATACTCGTATTCGATAGCACCGGCTGCAACAATACAGTTGAGACTTCAACGTGAATGCTGGCATACAACACTTAAGATGACGCATAAGAGTTCCGGTAACCGCATAAAGCTATGTGTTCCGTGAGATTGTTTACCCATCCACTAAAAAAATTATTAAATACTGTTCGTTGAATAAATAGTTTGGCAAAACTTTTGCTATGAAAGGAGTAATGGTCTTTTCAAATGTGTAATTAAAAGTTAACGTTAATTAAATAAACCGAACCCAACCTACATGTTAAATCCTAACACCTAAATAAATTTACTTACCTACTCCACGAACGTAAAACGGAACGTATTTAAGGTCGCGTTCGTTTTATTGCCGGCAAAAATAATGGCGCGCTATTGACGCGTTCAGAATTTCTAGCACGTAGGCCGTTTACACCGGCCTGTTTATTTTAAATAAGGTTTCGTTAAGTAAAACCAAACCTAAGGGATTCCGGATAAGAATTCGAATGAAAAATTGAAGAGAAATGTCTCGATTAATCTGTGCTTCGAATACTTAATAAACCGTATGATAAGGATTCCGTGAGATGTTTGTGTTTTCGGGCTGGAATTGTTTTATCTGTGAAATGATTTATTTAGGACTTTTGGCGGGCGCGTGAAGAATGATGTTGTAAATTGTTCTAGTTGGTACATAATCGTCACTAATGTAATGTTTATTTTTAAACAAACGAATAAAAATGCTGGTTTACTAACCGATTATTATTTAGGAATTTGTACGAGTGTCGACTGCCACAACCTGAAACGCATTACTGCTTCACAGCAAAAATAGGCGGGGTGGTGTATGTGTAATGGCAATCCCACGTCTCATACTGAAACTCGTGAATGTCTACGTAGAAATAGCCAGGTTTCTAGCATAAGTAACTAACTGGTGGTAGGACCTCTTGTGAGTCCGCGCGGGTAGGTACCACCGCCCTGCCTATTTCTGCCGTGAAGCAGTAATGCATTTCGGTCTGAAGGGTGGGGCAGCCGTTGTAACTATACTGAGATCTTAGAACTTATATCTCAAGGTGGGTGGCGCATATTTACGTTGTAGATTGTCCAGTAACCACTTAACCCCAGGTGGGCTGTGAGCTCGTCCACCCATCTAAAAAATAAAAAATAAAAAAAAGTATTAAAAAATTCTTTGAACAATTACGTGATCCCCTAGAAATAAAATTTATGATATATCGCATATACGGTGCTATAAAGTCACTTCTGCAATTCTTGTTAGCACTGAACTGTTATTAGTGAGACGAGAGAGATTTTTGATTTTACTGATGGAGTTTAAAGTTTTAGTTTAAATATTATCATTTTATTTCGATAGCCTAGTAGAACTATAATAAGCTGTTGAACTTTCCAACGTTACTCCTGAAAAATTTGCTTATGTGACGTTATCGCACCGTATGTGCGTTATGTAGTTCTAAAAAGTGCACATTGATTATTAGCCAAACATAAATGCGTAAATTTTATTCTACTTATTACAACGATTTTAATTGCATTTTCTCCAATTTCCATAAATAATTCAAAGTCAATTCTGTGTAAATCAGCGTCGGGTTGTTCTCTTGTTCGAGCTCTAAATTAGAATTGCGACGGCTTGAACAATATGGCCTCGACTAGAAACGTGATGACTTCTCTGCGGACACATTCATTTGTTTCGATGTATTATCATTAAAATTATCATCGAAGGTTCGTATTTTTAATATTAGAATTGTTATTATTATATATTCTGTGTTTAAGTTTAAGTTTTTGTAGGAGTTACCCGCGTAAAAAAATATTAATATAGTAGTTTTTAGTATAACGCTCAGAGAATTTCATCCTTCCTATCCATTAACTGTGCTTTTTTTAGGTACCTCGAGGACGGTGACGGGCTTGCGATGAAGGGCTCGGCGAATAAATTAACCCATAAACACAGCCTACTGAGTTTCTCACCGGATCTTCTCAGTGGGTCGCGTTTCCGATTCGGTGGTAAATTCTGCGAAGCACTGCTCTTGCTAGGGCCAGTGTTAGCAACACCGCCGGTTTGAGCTCCGAGAGCTCACCTGCACGCTAAGATAAAGCTGTTATAGCAACTCAAGGCTATGAGCATAGGAAGAGAGAAAAAAAAGAGACTTTAGTCAACTTTTCGTACACCCAAAGACAGAGTACTATTCTAGATTAAGCTATTATTTTGCGAAGATAAATCAATCAATCAGAATCAGAATAAATAGATGATTCTATTGTCGAGATTCAATTTGTTGATCCAATTTTCGAAAGGGTTTTCTTCGTTTATTTTCAAGGTTTTTTTAAGTAGCTATAATCGCTCCCAGATATCTTTTGCCGATGCTATTGTTGTTAATTTCTTGAATATCCGAAGCCATCAGTGGTAAGAAGCACGATTTACGTCTCGTTCGTCCATTTGATTGCGTAAAACAATCAATTAAGAAGTATGTATATAATGACAAAAAAACAAAAATCAACATTACTATCTCTAACAGGCGACAATGTGACGTTTGATTTGACAAAGGCGTTTCCTTCCCCAATCTTTTCTCTGTTGTGTAACGAAATCCGTAACATGGGGGTGGCACATCTGTTCTAACTGTCGATTTTGAATCCCGTCAATATTTGATCATTCAATATCCGATTTTTTTATTCTATTGTTGTTTTACATTTGACGTGACGTCACCTTGCGTTGTTTCTTTTATTTATTTAATGTCAATTTGTTGATTTGTCAATATCAATATGAAGAGAAACAGACAAACAAAAATAAATTTACAGCAATCGAATGGAAGCGTGTGTGTGAACCAATTGTGTGAGTTTGTTCTTTGGACTAATCAGATTTTATCGGATAACAATAGCATCAGCAAGGACGTTGATTAATATACTATTGATAAATATTTTCGAACTGTATAATTGATAAATCAATTAGTGCTGATAATTTATTTTTTTCGGTGCCTAAATGTCTACGCTTACTGATAAACGGCATAAGAATACCATGTAGGTTTAACATAGGTATTTGGTAGGTTGTAAGCACGCCCTACCTTTTTTTTGAGCCTGCGGTCGTTCTCTTATGAGGTGCCCGCACCTAGGGGGCACGCGGGGTATGTGGGACAGGGCGGTCCGTAGATGTTGGGAGTGGAACGCGGGCTCTAGGCATGGAATTTAGGACCATCACGGCCATCACCCCTTCTATAGATTTTTTTTTATGATTGAAGGTTTACTGTTGGCCCGGATGCCTTTTCAGTTTCACCAGGACAGGTGGGCGAACAAAGGCTCAGCCAGAAGGGGTTGGATTTGCAAACAGCTGCCCGAGCGCCTCCGAAAGAGACCTAACAACTCAAGAGCAACTGCTTCGCGAATGAATCTACTACTGAGAAGATCCGGCGAAAAACTCAGCGAGCTGATGCATGGGTTAGATTTCACGTCGAAATCTTTTGTTGAGTTCGACAAGTACGGTTACCGGGGTCCCTAAGCCTGCTCCTAGTGTTAGACCCTTATACAGTATAACATCGCTCAATGCGACGTCTTTCTTTTCGACATTTTCGTGGTAAAAAAAATTTACCGATGACGTCTATGAGCACTGGTGACCGCTCACGATCAAGTGAGCCGTATGTTCGACCGCATATTAAAGCAATAAAATAACGTCCATACGTCTCATTGGCATTAAAGCGACAGTAAAACCTAAACCTATAATTTACGAGACCTTTAAATAAAGATCGTAATTTTACTCACAATAACTACTTATTCGGATTGACCGAGTAATTTTTGTGAGAGTATAATTCTCAGCCATATGCCTCTCTTCAGAAAGTACAAAATCCTGTATACATTCGTGTTACGTGTAATCATAATGATGTTCTTATTTGGGACTTGATGAATAAGGCAATACGATCGAATAGTAATGTTGCGTAACACTTGATGGAAACTCGATCGATGCGTGACCGAAGAGATATTTATTATATGGCTTCCAAGTTTTGAGAGACTAATAAAATATTTATTTTTATTTTTAATTTACTTTTTAAATCTATACTAACATTTTAAATGTGAAAGTTTGTTTGGATGTTTGCTACTCTATCACACAAAAAGGTCAGAGCGGATTTGTATAAAAATAGTTTTGTAACTTTATTAATACGTAGAACACTTTTATCATGGTCCATGACCCGGGCAAGGTCGGGTATATCTGCCGAAATAAGTACGAGTGTTAACTGATCTCTGATTTTACTTACCATCGGAAATTAACAGATTCACTGGCAGTTTGTGGACCCCATAATGACGCAGCACAATAAACTAACTTTCAATAAACTAACGACCGTCTGGTGTAGTGGTAAGTGACATGGTCACTATACAAGGGGGTCGCCGGTTCGAATCCCGCCAAGGGAAGATATTTGTATGATAAATATAAATGTCTTTTTCAGGGTTATGGATGTATATTATATATATGTATGTGTATAATAAAAATCTTACATTTATTTCCGTTATCTGGTACCTGTAACACAAGTTCTTTACGAATTTATCACGGGACCTGTTAACGTGGCGTGATTGTTAGTAAATATTTATTATTATTATTATTATTTCATCACAGGAAAACATTTCCGCGTATCCCTCTCCAAGCAAATCTTTATCTTTCTCTAATTTAACCTTTAGAAAAAGCATAAACGACCCGTCAAGTTCTAGACAAGTTTGTGGCGTCTAGTACGAAATTGACGTGCTCATTGCTTTCGTGACTGATTTTTTTGTGACAGACAATTCGATTATAGCATAGTCACCGGACGGCTATTAGTGCCTAAATTGACACACAAATACAAAGTGTTACCGAGCCCGCTCAACGTTTATACTTCACTCCAAACTGCGTCTAATGCGCATTGTGTATAATCCACGGGTTAATCCGCGTTGCTCAGCTCGGCGCGTCTGCATCGTGTCCAGCTGCCACTATCGAGGTCACATTCGTTTGTTGATGGTTTTAATTGACTCTAACTGACTTGTATGCGTCTGTTACTGCTTATACCGCTACAAAATTTACGTAACAAGTACATAGTGAGTACGCGTTCAGCTTTTGTTTAGCTCTCAGATAACGAGGTATTTATTTCTTTAGATAATTTAGCAAAAATTAGGGTATCGAATTATGTTTGGAAGCAATTTATAGCTATTACTATAAAACTGAGACCTTAGAACTCATATCTCAAGGTGGGTGGCGTTATTTACATTGCTGGTGTCTATTGGCTTTGGTAACCACTTAACACCGGTGGGAAGTGAGCTCGTTCACCCGTTTGCGTAATAGGTACCACTACCTACCACCAGAGGTACAACTACCCTGCCTATTACTACCGTAAGGCAGTAACGCGTTTCGATTTGAAGGGTGGGGTAGCCGTTGTACTGTAAAAAAATGAGGCTTAGCACCCAAGTCTCAAGGTGGGTGGCGGCTTTTTATGTTGTTGATGTCTATAGGCTCTAGTGTCTGCTTAACGCCAGGTGGGCCGTTAGCTCGTCCACGCATATTAGCAATAAAAAAAGAAACAAGGTCAAAGTTTATCGCGATTTTCTCACCCGTCAAATCTAAAATCATATTTTTGGAGTATTTATCTAACTATGCAGTCTTACAACACGCGCTATTGCCAAAATAAAATTTGGCCAGATATGCCTTAGGTAAATAAAATTTACAACCAAGGTAGACGGGCTAGAAATTAATGTTAAAGCAAAAACTGGTATACTACATGGGGAGTTCTGGGTATTTCCTTAAAATGATTCCGTCATCGATTTCCAACCATCGCATCGCTTGCGGAGCCAAAACCCATTTCAATCAACCATTCCAATACCATTACAGAAGGTTTCCAGATATATATTTTTGTGCCAGTTAGATCTGGAATAAACTGTGAACGGTGTTTCCTGCTACGACATGTCTTGTTTCAGATGACGTACGACCAGATTCTTTAGCGACAGACGGCCAGGTCAACAAGACTGGAGACTAAGCTCATCAGCCGTATGCCATTGTCTTCGAAGGCAATAGAAAATATAATAATAATACCTACTTTATGAATATTTTACTTAATGTATGTATTGGAAACTTTTTAATTTGTCGCTTTTGACGTCTTTCTATAAAGACATACTGAAATAAATTCGTATTCCAAATCCCAGTACGGATACACTGTCAGATTTAAACGTTAAAGTACTTTGTTTGTAATCAAATCGTTGATTCGTGATTCTATTGGATTATCTGAAGTCTTACAGTCGAGATTGTAAACATTATTGCCGATGGGAAAATTTGAAATTACTTCATAGACGAGATCAGTACATACAGATGTAGTTGGTGTTCACCATTAAAGCGCTGAAAATATCTTCATAAAGCTTTTGTCATTAAGTTATTACATTTCAGAAACATTTATATAGATGAATTTTAAAAATCTTACTTTTAACCGTGGAGCCATTATAAAGAGGTATGTGACGATGCTAGCGAACTACTTTATTATTAGGGCATTAGGCTATCTTGTTGGTGGTATTAGTACATCGACTTCTACTTTATGTGAAATAGTCATTATAAGGTACCTTGATTTCAATATTTATGTGGTCGATATCTCTATTGTGTTGTACAACAGCTATTCCATCCTATAAACTGAAATGAATACTTCGTAGAGACAGGCAAGACGGTCACCTACCATTGTTAGCCAAGAATTCCCATTATCGCTAGTAGGTATACAATAATAAATAATAATAATCCGGGAGGTGGCACACGTTCGTTTGGCCCTAAATTGGGAACCAAAGACTGAAAAGTATACGTTAAAAACATACATTTAGACATAAACCATTCAGACAGAGAGCAAATAAACCTGATTACAAAACTGATTGCTACGGATTAAGCATTGCAAGTGAAAAAGCAACTTAGTAAAACTTTTATTTTGATACGCGATAATTATAAGAGAATAGTTTATTATTAAATAACTTATTCAATAGCGAAAAACAATATTTCTCTTTGACCATTGTTTTTTGGATAAAGAAAAAAAAGTATTTAGTTTTTCGTTCGAATTTTTTACTGCCTTACACTGGCAAAAGGAATATCATGTCAACATCTTCATGGTTAGTGTAACAATCTGTCACATGGCTCGTAGGTAGTTTTATTCTGTGCCCATTAAAATTCCTTTGGACAGTCTATATTGGTTGTAAAAGTCTTTTAATCCATAAAATGTCAATCAAAACCTTTATTTTTAGGTTTTGATTTTTCAATCGGAAACGTCATCTATTTGTTGGATTAAATTTTAAAGATATATAAATAAAATACTAAATCGGATTAGTTCCAATCTATAAGAAAAGACGATTTAGCTTAACCAAATGACCACTGTGAAATAGTCTCTCACTAATACTACCGGTATTAGAGGATTACAATGGTTTGCACAAATAAAATATCCTTAGTTAAACTGGAGTATGAGGGATAGAATAAAAATTTGGCTATATAAAAGAAAAACCAGTCATTAAGAAATAGTTTTTATCGAAAATTAGACGATAGTCAACGCAATATTGAACTATCGATGTTTTATTTTTTATTTATTTATTTATTGCTTACATGGGTGGACGAGCTCACAGCCTCCCTGGTGTTAAGTGGTTGCTGGAGCCCATATACATCTACAACGTAAATTCGCCACCCACTTTGAGATATAAGTTCTAAGGTCTCAAGTATAGTTACAACGGCTGCCCCACCCTTCACACCGAAACGCATTACTGCTTCACGGCCGAAATAGGCAGGGTGGTGGTACCTACCCGCGCGGACTCACAAGAGGTCCTACCACCAATTACATGTCTGTGATCACGTAAAAAGTACATTAGGTATTCAAAATATCTGAAACATTAAAATGACAATAATAAACGCGATAGTAAACCGGAAATATTATTTTATTTATGTCTAAGATTCGTAAAACCCAAACAAAAAAAAAATGTGTGTGTGTCCGCTCCGACGCACGACTGGAGTTTACTGGATATAAAAAATTAAACGAAACAATACGAGAAATAGTTCTATATTACGACAACACGATACACTACAGATTATTAACAAATTAACGAGACACAAAACAAACGACTAACAAATATATGAAAATACAATAATGAGAGAAACGCGCGATCAGTACGAGGCTTTGTGGCGGACTGCCGGCGCAGCAGCCCGGCGCGCATTTCGTGTGACATGCGCATAACGCATTTCGTGTGACATGCTAGTACGATTTTGGTCCCCATAATTTTCATACCCCGGGCCTATATATGTAAATCGATTCTAAAGGAGTAAACTCCAATACTCTAATAGTCTTGTTAAGTCCATCTATTTCTATTTGTGTATCCCATATTCATTTCCCATTTGCTTGTAATAAGGAATTCTCAGTTATCTTTCCGTTCATTACGAACGTCGGAAGATTACTCGTGTTTCGGCAAAATACTCCCTTTTTGTAACAGATTGGTCGGGAATAGTCGGGATTACCTGGGATTGGGGTCGCGGACAAAAGCACTGTTGCAATATGTTTCATTTGTTATATCGCACAATCAAGTCGTTTCTCTTCCTTTCTCACATTTCCTTATCTCGACCCATCTAATAAATGATATTTTGGACATCAAACCTACTTTATTAATAATTCTATACGAAAAATTACAATAATTACAGAACTTTTAAGATGCTTACTTCTTACTGGTGGTAGGACGTCTTGTGAGTCCGCACGGGTAGGTACCACCACCCTGCCTATTTCTGCCGTGAAGCAGTAATGCGTTTCGGTTTGAAATGTGAGGCAGTCGTTGTTATGTTCAAAGTAGGACCTACAACTCATGTCTCAAGGTGAGTGGCGGCATTTATGCTTTAGATGTCTATGGGCTCCGGTAACTACTTAACACCAGGCGGGCTGTGAGAATGTCCACCCTATTCCATCCAATCTATGCAATAAATTAAAAAAAGTTGCCTAAATTTCTTTATAATAATTTCTTACTTAGCATCATTTAGGTCTGCATCACCGTTGTACAGGCTCGACAACTTGAAACAAACTATGCGTCTTTTAATAATATTTGTGCACTGCTTTTGAAGTTCTCTAGATTCAATTGACTCAGATCGGCCAGGCAATTGATCGATGCTAGGGACAAATTCGATCAGACAATGGTCGTGTAACTAAACGTTTTCTGATTCGCTTTCACTCTTTTATGTACGTTTCCCAGCTATACACAACCTTAGGGCATTATTGTAGCGTTTTAGATTCCTTTTGATGTTTCGATCAGATTAAACATAGCTATTTAATTTACGGCCAGGACCTGTTTGAGGTATTTCACATCTACTTTCAAAAGATCAGTATATTTATTCTTCTCGGATTAGCTCAGTATTTAGTAACGGGGAATTTCTTCATTCGCAAGCTTATTCGCAAAACAATCATTTTATGAAATGACATATAAACGAGCAAGACCACGTTTTCGTAGTTTGCCGTCGTCACTCATAGGCATCAGTAATAATACCAGGTACACACGTGCCGCTCTCTTGTTAGTTCTCTTCAGAGCTTTTTTGAAGAAGAACATGTCATAGCGCAATCGTTCATTGCAGTTAGTTTTAATAAGCACAATCTAGGTTGTTGGGATGAACTCAGGTCCATTGTTGAATTGTACTATATTAGTAGAGGAAATAACGGGATCTTCTTAAATTTAGAATTCCACAGAAATATATAAGGTCCTATGAAAACATATCTACAAGGTTTACATAATAAAGCATCATAGCATCCGCTACATAGGCAAGACAGGGTTCATTTGGCGTAGTTGGTAGAAAGTCAAGATGCCCAGGTTTCTTTTTCTGTAAAATAGGTTTTTATCTAAAACATAAAATAACAGCTTTATCTATACTAATATTATAAAGCTGAAGAGTTTGTTTGTTTGCACGCGCTAATCTCAGGAACTACTGGTCAGATTTGAATTCTTTCAGTGTTAGATAGCCCATTTATCGAGGAAGACTATAGGCTATATTACATTATCACGCTAAGACCAATGCAAGCGGAGCACCTATAACGAATGTTTAAAAATCGGGATTTTAATCCCTTTTGAGGGCTTCTACTGCGTAAATGAAGATACGGGTAAAATTTTGCGTTATGCCAAATTAACTATCCCACGTGGACGGAGTCGCAGGCAAAAGCTAGTGTCTTTATAAAAAAAAATTGAGAATCTGTGGTCTAGTTAAAGAGTGATCAGCGATGATTGACAAGCGTCCAGCGATAACAATTGCAACAATCTTCGGCCTCCATCTACAGACAATGGCCGGACAGGTCAGGTGCATTTCACTTTCCTCGCTTCACCAACTTCGGACAACTTTTGCTTTCTACTTAATTTGACATGTACAGTTTCTTAAAAAACCTGTCTTGTGTAAGTAATGTCGAGACTTTTTACTGTTTCACTACGGATCTTTACTGTTGTCTGAGTAATGTTTTCATCGATGGAGTTATTCTATTGTGAGGTGATAGTTCAATATGGACAAAATGTTTTGTGCTTTTTAATATATGATGTTAATCTTGCCTACGACTTAGGTATTCTGGCCGAAAATCATATTAACATGAAGAACCTTGTCAGAATAGTAACGCAAAATAATTTTAATTGACCTTTTTACTTGCGTTTAGTATGTAGGGGAAGTGGCAATTTGTTACATTCAACCGCTACCAAGGGAGTTGTAGGCTGAATTTAATCTATACAGCATATCTTCTTTTTTTTTTACTGCCTTTGTAGGTAGACGAGCATACGGCCCACCTGATGGTGAGTGGTTACCGTCGCCCATGGACTTCAGCAATGCCAAGGGCAAAGCCAAGCCGCTGCCTACCGCTTAATACTCTCCACAAGCCTCGTTTGAAGAAGGACATGTCATAGCGCTCGGGAAACACCGTGGAGGGGAGCTCATTCCATAACCGGATGGTACGTGGCAAAAAAGATCTCTGGAAACGCACTGTGGATGACCGCAGTGGCTCCAGGTAGTATGGATGAACTCTACTCCGGCTCCAAACGATCCTTGAGAATGGGATTATCGACAATCCGAACGGCTCTCTTCTGTATGGAGTCAAATGGAAGAAGCTGGTATTTGGGCTGTATATCTGCTTATTTTTACCTGAGTAATGACACTATAGCAAATATTAATCTACTATATGATATAGATATATTTAATAGGTGCTGCCACGTCCCACTCTTTAACTCTATACAATTTAATTAATACAAAAAGAAGAAAAATCTGATGATTACCAATAAGAATTCATTGTACTACTCTCAAATATATTATAATATGTAAAAATGCATATGCATAACATACAGGTCGAACCTTCCTTAAATTAATATAAGATTTTTTTTAATTCAAAGACGTTTTAAATTTCATAGGTATTTTAGTCTCAGCTGCAATTGTCCGTTTCGTCACCTATGTGTTCTATTAAAATGTTTTTGGACGAGAATATTTGCTTTTGGAAATCGGTTCATAATTATTGTTTTTGCTAACGGAAATTTTAAATTTCGTTGATTCGTAGTCCATATAGTTTGCATCCAAGGTTTTGGAATGGTTCCTAAGACATTTAAGGGGAAAAAAATCAAAGAAATTCCTTTTGCGTTTTAGTTTGGTAGTTTATCTTCATCACTGGCAGTTTGTCCGCCCTTTCTAAGTTAATGATGTTACAAAAAGGGGATGTCGAAAAAAAAACCGATAATTTACCACCTACCTCAGACAGGACTTTTGATTTACAATACCGATTTTTGCTTACCTGAAAAAGAAAAGGAAAATAAAATTAGTAAATTTTAAATGAAAGCTTATAAAAAATTATTCTAATTAATTATAAGCAAAGCGACTGTTAGTACGAAAACCGGTGATTTTTACAAAAGAGGGTGGAATCTTTTGTTCCCTAGATAAACACACACAGTGCTCCACCAACTCCTCGAAATTATCCAACTCGATCTCGATTTACACTTGAATAGATCAAATTTCCTATTGTACAGCTCTGAACCATTGTGATCGGGCACGTGTGACGGGAAATTCGACTAATTCTGTGTGCTTTCATCGTTTTAGTGAAGGGAAATCGAATGTCTCAGCTGCCAAATTTTTGATAAACAACATCAATTTTTTTTATTAATATTATTTGTGATATCTCACTATACAAGTACGTTATTGTTTTATTGTTTTTATGTATTAAAATAAATAATTAATGTAATGAATTGAAAACGGGCACCTGTAACTTATATAGCTTTATCACTAAAACTTCTAAACATTCGTTAAACGCGATATATATACCCTGATTTGCATTGTTTTGATGTAAATTTAATTATAAAGTGATCCCTTGGTTTTAATTCATATGAAATCTTTTGTTTTTTTAAGTTATCCGCACCTCAATCTTGTCGTACAAAATTCAAGTAAGTACCAAGATTTTCAATCTTCCAAAAAGTCGACAACGGCCTTCGTCTCGAGACAGTGCAGGTACAAAGGGCGAGCCTCCTAGCCCGAACAAAGGGTATTGAAAGGCTCAGTCTCAGGGCACACGAATAATAGCTCGGAGAATTCGACCCGGCGCGGCCGGGACCTGACTCAAGAATTTATGCCGGCAAGGATATTGCGCGATTGGTCGTCTGCGTTGGCACGAGAAATAAACGCTTTGATTTCTTTGCGTTCGTTTTGATATTTCGGTTATGAGTCTAGGGTTGCCAGACGTCCTGTATTTCCCGAGACGTCCCGTATTTTATTAGGCTTAGTTTAAAATGTCCCGGCGGGACTGACTCTGTCCCGTATTGGAACCGTACGATTATAATTGTATTGATTTTTATAAATATGTTATAAACCGATAAAAATTTGTTAAAAAAATAATAATAAAGAATGTCACTATATCATTTTGTTTTTTATTTGTCCCGGGTAAAAAAACTAAATTCCCATATATTTTTGCCTCTTTAAGCATTTGCCCTTTATAGGCTGAAAAAAATCTAGCAACCCTAGTTATGACCTTCAAGAATATAAACGTTAAGTATTTTGTTTGGTCTCCATTTACGAGTGTACGTATCAATATGATGCTGAGATATCGAACCACGTGAAATTAAAATGAATTAAAATTAATCATTTTGTCTATTTACATCGTAGAAAACCTAAGTTATATAAATATTGATTTTTTCAATCGATCTGGCCATTAAGTTCTGATTTTTTTATTATTGTAAATGGCTGTCTAGTAACTTCTGTCTTTAAAATTAGATGGACTTTTTTTTTTGTTTCAGTACATAGGCTGAGAGCCACATAATTCTTATTAGCCAGTAAATTAGTATTCAAACTAGTTCAGACTCCTTATCAAGAACAATTAAGTATTACTTTAATCTCCACTACAGATATGCTAAGCAGTCCTCGTTATTCCTCTTATAGTAAACAAATAACACTGTCTCCATTAAATGCAAATTCTTCCCTGCCCCCAAAAAAGGAGCGGACGACAGTCGTGCGGAAAAATATATACTTTTTCTTTACAAATACTCTCACGAATGCCTTGTGCGAGTACGTACAGGCTCAAAACATAAGAAAGGGGAAGAATGCTCTTTGAAAAAAAAAAGAAACATTAAAATGTCAACTTCTTACGTAGACCACGAGGACGTCTCATCGTTAATAATACTAGGTAACAAATTGCATTATTTTTTACGTTTCATCTGTGGTCCACACTATTTTGTAGTTATATTTTTTTTCTGCTGTAGAATAGGTAAAATAGAAAAGAGGTTTTTTTTTTTTTTATTCTTAAGTACCGTATTAAGAAAACTAGCGGGAATGATTATGTACACAGTTGTATACAAACAAATATTAAGGTCTAATCCACATTTCTATATCATCAAATACACTCTCTGGTTAGAATAAATAAAGATTATGGTCGAATAATTTTTTATTTTTTTATTTATAATTTATTACGTTTCTGCGTGCAATATCACCACATAGTATGAAACAAAGTCGCTTTCTCTGTCCCTATATCGCTATGTATGCTTAAATCTTTAAAACTACGTAACGGATTTTGATGCGGTTTTTTTAATAGATAGAGTGATTGAAGAGGAAGGTTTATATGTATAATAAAATCCATTAAATAGTGACGAAATCAATGATAAATTACAGTTTCCGAAGCAAAGCGAGGGCGGGTCTCTAGTAAACGTATAAAACACGACGTTTTACTTTGCATTCCAATCTGTGTCTTAAATATCTTTAAGACCATAACTCACAATTTGATTGATAAATTATATGACCGTTTACCATCATTAAGATTTATACTTAGCATGTCGGCCAGTGTCTGTAATAAAACTGAATACTCTAAAGACCATTTCCTCGAGTTCGACGACCTCGTTAAATATTAGTAGATTATGACACACAAACAGATAACGGTGCCTTTCTCACGTAAGTGTCAATTAAACGAACTTATATACCGATGGAACAATGGCCCGTTGCCGCTACTGTGCCGACTGTCGCGACAAAATCACTATTAAATCGTTATCCGTTGGAATAAATTGCCGACGTACATATTTTATTGTACATATTTTCTCTTTTGTATTATTTTCACAATGGAAACTATTTGTTGCTAAATGCTAAGTAATCGGAATTTTAAGTGATGAACATTGCAACATGGAAACGGACATGGCGGTAATCGAGTGATAGATGAATGGACGATAGACGAACATAATATCTTCAATGTTACTTTCCATACGTTAATAATATATTACAGAATGATCTACAGACAAGATCGATAGTATTTATTAGTATTGATTTTTTTTTCTTTTCTATTGCCTTCGTAGGCAGACCAGCATATGGTAAGTGGTTACAGTCCCTCATGGACGTCAGCAATGTAAGGGGCAGAGTAAAGCCGCTGCGAGAAGGACATTTCATAGCCCTCAGAAACACCGTGGAGGGGAGTTCATTCCAAAGCCGGATGGTGCGTGGCAGAAAAGACCTCTGGAAACGCACTGTCGATGAACGCAACGGTTCCAGATAATATGGATGAACTCTGCTCCTATGGCGGGAGTTGCAATGATAAAAAGGAGATGAGGATTCAAATTAAAAATGAATGTAGGTGGTCTCAAGTAGGGAGATATATCGAGACGTCGTGAGCTGCATCAAATCTGCTCTCTCCTACACAACTATTACGACAACCCTGTCAAGACTACAGCTGTTACTGAGAAGCGTTGAATTGTCATCACTATTGAATATCGGCCGTCTGCGTCACCTATTGCAGTCAGAGGGTACACAATTAGGTACGCCGTCAGGATAAACTTCAGATTTACCGCTCAACACTATGCGGAGAAGCATTAAACTAGTTATATTGTTTAACTATTCAACTATTATTACACGAAATTAATTCCGGTCGTAGTTCAACCGCAGCTCTTGTTCGAAACCGGTTATCCGGGCCGGAGTCGACGAGAGCCGGTTATTAAATTTGCGTAGATTTCGAGAGGTAAACTAGATTCGTAACTTCGTATATATATTACGATAGTTTTATCAGTTCACGATTTAGTTACGAAGTGTTTTATTTCTAGAACAATATCGAGATAAGGGTTATCTCTGACACGGTAATGTTGATTGGAATTCTTATATTCAAAATAGAATTTGTTTTGCGCCAGAATTTATCTTGTTTTTCGCTGTTGCAATTCTATTTAAAAAAAAGATTATTATTTTTACGTCTTCTTACTACGATTTACATTTTAAGAGTTCGGGTTACTAACGCCACAATCACTGTACTAGATTGTCTACTGACTACATGTATAAAACGTATCAAATGATGGTGGTTTTTTATTATTGCTTAGATGGCTGGACGAGCTCACAGCCCACCTGGTGTTAAATGGTCACTGGAGCCCATAGATATCTACTACGTAAATGCGCCACCCACCTTGAGATATGAGTTCTAAGCTCTCAGTGTAGTTACAACGGTGTCCCACTCTTCAAACCGAAACGCATTACTACTTCACGGCAGAAATAGGCGGGGTGGTGGTACCTACCCGCGCGGACTCACAAGAAGTCCTACCACCAGTAAAAAATATATTAATGGTTATAGTATTTAAATCCTCCTAAATCATCCAATGGATATTTATTTAAAAATTGCCGCCATATCTTAAAACAATTCGTAAAAAGCTTTACTTTATTCCCTGCCGATGTCTCATTGTTAAAGACAAAATCTATTTTCATAGCTCGTTCATCGTTATGTATGTACATATGTACATATATTTATTTCTACAATAATATTAAAATCAAATAAACTCTGATGCTCTAACATATAAAAACATTCTTAACAATAAATCATTCTGATTTCTGGCACAAACGTGACCAGATGTGAAACATCTATTAAAACAACAAAACAAAAGCATGCGAGTAATATATTTTTTTTTTTGCAGGCGTTGCAGATCGGCGCAATTTATCTAACATATTTCAAAGTGGACCGGTTTCGCTCAGAAATATCCGGTTATAAATTGGCTGTGATCTCGAATGAATGAAAGTCATGCAGTTTACAGGCATAACGTGCGATTGAATGTTGGCAGATACGTTATAGAAGTCTGTTTTCGTTTAATCTATATATTAATACGTGAAGCAAAAACTTTGTATCCCTTTTTACGAAAATTGCGCGGACGGAGGAGTATGAAATTTTCCACACTTATAGAGAATACAGAGAAGAAGTGCACAATGCTAATATTTTTTTTTAATAATGCATAAAAGATACATTAAATCAATAAAGAAAACATTACACACACTACATACCATGTATTTGACGCACACACGCATGCATATTTATTGTCAAACTTTTGTTCCTGACGTCTGTGGTCAAATTGAGAATAGATTAAATATTGTTTGTCTTTATTAATATTTTTTTATAGAAGTATAAAATACAATCATAATAGTGTACATACTTACAATTCCAATTATAGTCGAATTTCGACTACTGCGGGACCTCTAGTATTGTTAAATAACCGTATTATTTTTGAAAATAATTTCATTTGCTTTTTATTACTGTCGTTGTGGCCTAAAGGATAAGACGCCCTCTGTGTACAAATCTGGTGGTAGGACCTCTTATGAGTCCGCACGGGTAGGTACCATGACCCTGCCTATTTTTGCCGTGAAGCAGTAATGCGTTTCGGTTTGAAGGGTGGGGCAGCCGTTGTAACTATACTGAGACCTTAGAACTGATATCTTAAGGTGGGTGGCGCATTTACGTCGCAGATGTCTATGGGCTCCAGTAACCACTTAACACCAGGTGGGCTGTGAGTTTGTCCACCCATCTAAGCAATAAAAATAAAAAATGGCTATGTTGGGATTCAAATTTTGCGAATAAAAACGAAAGCACCAATTTTTGGGAGTTAAAGCGGTACATGACGCGTATTCGAACGATTGATCGATTCCTTTACTATAAATGAAGGAAGGACCATAAAAATGCACATCTCTGAGTTATTGCTGTTAGCAGCGCTTATTGTGTCCAGCACCAGAGACCCCAGGAAGGCCATTTAAAGTTAAAGATTTGGAAAAAAATATCATAACAAAAAACTTCCTCAGGCTATTTGAATTTGATAAACATAATTGAAGTTAAATTAAAAACATCGAATTGTTGATACTAACTAATACCAAATAAAACTTACCTTTTACAAAGATACCACACAAAGTCACCCCTCGATACTTTTTTTTTTAAATTGCTTATTGCTTGGATGTGTGGACGAGTTCACAGCCCACCTGGTGTTAAGTGGTTACTGGAGCCCATAGACATCTACAATGTAAATGCGCCACCCACCTTGAGATATAAGTTCTAGTCTCAGTATAGTTACAACGGCTGCCCCGCCCTTCAAACCGAAACGCATTACTGCTTCACGGCAGAAATAGGCGGGGTGGTGGTACCTACCCGCGCGGACTCACAAGAGGTCCTACCACCAGTAAATAATATACTTAACCCGAACATTTCGCGCCTTGAAAGGACAGACCAAGAGAAACGAATTCCATAATTGAAAGCAATGTCAAATGATACAATACAAAGCGTTTTGTGCTTATTAGTGTCTGTAGGGTCTGTAGTTGAGACCCGTAACGGTCGAATATAATGTCGGACAGACCGGGTCGACCGTGCACGCTCCGAGATAACCCTGCGACTACGTGAGGTGCCCTCAGCGACCCGAAAGATAAAAATAGATTAGCACTGTTACGACTGCACGTTACAATATTAATTTACAACTTTTACGGTCGCTTTATCGCTTTACGTGTGTTCTATGTGAAGTTTTAGTAAATTTATAGATTTACTAGCTAGCCCGGCAGACTTCGTAGTGCCTCAATCAATAAATAAATGTCCTAAGCTTTTGTATAAAATAAACTTAAAAAAAAACAAAAGGAATCCGTCCGACGCGACGGGGGACACATCAAAGGAAAAACAAAATTGTTATTTTTATTTAATTCCGAGCATTTTCATATTTATCTACCTTTTAAACCTTCTCTGGACTTCCAGAAATAATTCAAGACCAAAATTAGCCAGATCGGTCCATCCATTCTCTAGTAGCGAGACTAACGAACAGCAATTCATTTTTACTTATATAGATAGAAGATAGATTCATGTTTGATAGATGTACCTAGTTGAAGGATTGTAATTAAGCATGTTCATTCTTTTCGTTTGGTTGTGTTTAGCTCATTATAAGTACGCCAGTCTTCCCCCTTTAAAACTAAGCGCTGGCTTCCCCCAAAAATATCTTTCTTTGATGTCTACAAACACAGCAACTCATAAAAGCAATTTCACTAAAAGATGGGGAGAACGTCTGTCTGCGAACAGACAGCGGCGGTGACAAGCCTCGAAGGCGCTCAATGGAATTTGATGCACACAATTTCTCATAATGTTTTGCGTGATTTCATTTTAATTTAAGTTAAGATCGAAAAAAATGCCTCCGAAGGCTGACAAACACACGGCCCACATCGTAAGTGGTTAATGTGCTTTCTTCATCGTCAATTTCAAGGGCATACATAAGCCGCTGCTTATCGCTAAAAACTCTTTTTAAACTTAGTTTGAAGAAAGGCCAGGTCAAAACATTCAGGAAACATTGTGAAGATTCAGCTCAGTCCAGAGTCGAACATTTCAAAGAGTGTTGTATTGAGATTGTGATGTTTAAGGTTAATTTGAGTATTTAGAGCATGAGAATTACGTCATGTTTTTAAAGCACCATAAGTACCTACTAATATATTTGTATACGTTTTACTTTTTTGAATAGGTAATTTCTTTTCTAAGACAATTCTTGTGCACCTGCTTCTTCGTCTCAAGAACAAGACCACTCATTGCTGCATTTGTTTGGAATTTTGCATATGTTTTAACTTTGTATTCGTGTAGAATAAAACATATCTACTCTCTCTACGTCGGTGCTGCATATAAACACATACAAAAGAAATACTGTACATGGATTGTACATGCAAATAAAAAGCTCCTCTGTCTCTTAGTAATGACAGCGAGTGCAGTGACATCCCTCTCTCACGCCCCGCGGATATTTAAGAAATAATTTCCGCTACCCTAAGCGTGTAGGGCTGGTTTTCATTTCGTTTATTACATACTGTAAGTGTGATTAGCTAAACATCGCTCACTCTTCACTACATAGTATAAAACAAAGTCGCTTTCTCTGTCCCTATATCCTTATGTATGTCTTAATCTTTAAAACTACGCAACGGATCTTGATGCGGTTTTTTTTAATAGATAGAGTGATTGAAGAGGAAGGTTTATATGTATAATAATATCCATTAAATAGTGGAGAAATCAATATTAAATAACAGCTTACGAAGCGAAGCGAGGGCGGGTCGCTAGTATACAAAAAAAAACAAGAAAAATCGCGTTTTTAGAAACGAGAAAATATTTGTCAGAAAAAAAAAATTACTACACGTTTACATGTAAGATGGTTTACTGTTGGTAGGGCGTGTTGTGAGCCCGCACGGGTAGCTACTAGAATCCTTTGTACTTAGTGCGAGTTTTTAACGTTCTGGATAACGTAAAAATTAGCACAAAGGAGACTGAAACGATTACATACATTTTTGGGCCCGAACGTAACGTGATGAAACTAATATGAATTAATAGATTCAGATTTATCAGTGCCTTGCGGAAAATTATAAAAGTTTTCTCAATCTGAGAGCCGAGTTAATAAAGATTTAGTAAAAGTTAGGTTATGTTACAATCTCTTTAAAAGAGCCGAATGATAACTTATTTAAGCATAAGTAAATGTTTATTATATCCATTGGATACTCTTTTAAATGTCATATTATGAATGAATATCAATGATATATGGAATATGGAATTGCTATCCCACAATTCACACAGCGATCCATAATTTCAACAGTATCCAATGCAACAATTTCAAGTCAAACGTGTGAGCGATCTTCGGTGTCCAGTGTAGAAGCAATTGTTGTACAAGGCTGGCAGAGTTGGAATCCGTAATAATAAAGCAGTGATCGTTGAAAATATAAAAACAGCCCGATAGATACACACTCAAAATGCGTCGAAGTCGCGATACTACAAAACGAGTAGAGCAGAAAAAACCAACAAGCGCCAAAAAATAATTGTATAATCTATGAACAAACGTCATGTCAGCTTACGATCAAAGCTGTCATCCAAAATACAATCGATTTTAATCGATTTGAAATCGATAATCATATTACTTTGTTAAGTAATAATAGACTTTTTCTTCATTTATGTATATAATCGCAATTAAATCCAGCGTATACCGGACTTGTATACAACAAGTATAAATCGCTCATTTAATTACTTTGCATTAATTACCTAGTGCAATGTTTTTCTTTTTATAATCCTGTAACCGATTAATTAAATCGATCCCACCGTTATACCGACAAAATCTAACTTTCTCATTTTTCTCCGGTCCCAGAAAGAGGATTGAGGTGATTTTTTATATTCTTATATAAAAAAATATGACAAATTTTTTAGACTACATTCCAAGTTATTACATTTTTGGCCCACGATTTTCCGTCTCCTTTATATGGAGTTGGAACGTTTACCCACGTTTGCCGCTAGGGGCGGTGTTCCAACTGGCATACAAATTTGAGTTAACTTTTACGCTATCGAGCTATCGAAAACGTTAAAAAACTCTCACTAAGCATTTTTTTATTGCTTAGATGGGTGGACGAGCTCACAACCCAACTGGTGTTAAGTGGTTACTGGAGCCCATATACATCTACACCGTAAATGCGCCACCCACCTTGAGATATAAGTTCTAAGGTATCAAGTATATTTACAACGGCTGCCCCACCCTTCAAACCGAAACGCATTACTGCTTCACGGCTGAAATAAGGTGGTGGTACCTACCCGCGCGGACTCACAAGAGGTCCTACCACCAGTTAACTGATTACCACACTGATTATTTCTGCGTGTACGTTCATGGATTTCAATGTGAAGCGTAGGATTACCTTTTTATTGCGTTGCATAATCAAAACTTCGGCCTTGTGTTAGAAGGTGGCGGCAATCATGTTTTGCGGTCTATAGACATCGGTAACTACTTAAAAGCAAACATGCCACGAGGACATCTGATGTTCCAAACGCGTTTAAATTTATTTTTATAAAAAAAAACACGACTTTATAATATTTTATTTATTAAAATAAAATTAAACCTTTACTAGTATATAAAGGTGAATGTACATTGTCTCAAATGCAGTAATTAGACGTTCCAGCCACCCCCTTTTTTGAAAAGGGCTTCGAAAACTCAGCGTATCAGAAAATTAAAAAGGGCAATTCCCTTAATTGGACACTGGTTAGATTAGTGAGGGTTAAATTCATCGTATGTGGTCTGTGCTGGACAGATGTTGTGTCCAGTACCCAGATGTTGATGATGTGTCCGGTACCGAGAGAAAAAGAAGGTGCAATTATGCATTGTTATGATGTGCGTATCCGGAACGCCATGCTGCTTGTAATCAATACATTTATCTTCTTAGAACTATCTGAAGACTAATTCAAATTGATAACATTTGATATTGTGTAGAAGATTTTGTGAGCCTATCCGAATCTTCTCTGTTCTATCATCTCTATTTCTGACGCAAATGGGATAGTTAGTTGAAACTTAGGTAGCGGCTTAGCTGTGCCCCTGATATTGCTGAGGTCCATGGGCGACGGTAACCCCTCACTATCAGCTGTCTTATGCTCGACTGCCTAAAAAGGCAATAAAAAAAAAACTTTAATATCATGTCTCAAGGTAGGTAATATTGCGATATCTATATTTGGGTAAGCCGAGGACGAAAATAATAAAATTTACAAAACTTTTCGTTCACGAATTTACCTAATAAAATCATGTTATCAAATAAATAATTTATTTATTACTAATAAGGAGAAGTGCCTACACTATTTGCATTTTCATTTGGTGAATGGGTTGTATTTTTTTGAATTGATTAAAATACAACTTTATAGTACACATCCGGTGCCCACTTATGCCCATTATGTAGGTGTTTGTTGTAGGCGTTATGAACTCAAATAATTATATGTTTATTCGATGCCTTAATATTATATTATCAATGCGACTAATCGTGTTAGTTGCTGTAAATTAAAGTGTTAATATGTTGTTAAGTGTACGCTCTTCTATGTGAAGTCAGGGCGATCCTGTCTTTAAAGTTTACAAGTTTTACAGGCGATCAACAAAATCCTAGTGTACATCAATGCGAGAAGATACTACAGTGCTTTCTGTGGTCGCGCTGCAGCAACCATGATTTAGATTCTGGCATAACCTATGTTTTACTGCAGTTGAGGATATCGTTTCTCAAAGTGCGATAGTATTTATAAGTGTCTGGATGTAGCTGAGTTTTTATAGCAGATAGGCGGAGACGTAATTTTTTTATTTCATCCGCTTTTTTTCAATTTTAATGCAAGCAAGTGTAAATACATTTAAAATAATTTTATTCATATATCCACTTTAGTTCTGTTATGTTATATCCAATTTAAACTCCCAATGAAGTATGTTTTTCTTTAAAAAAAAACATAATTGGTTGGCGCCGGCCTGTCATAAATCAAAGCGTTCTCTAACGATGCGTCAATAATATTCGGTCATTACGTCTGTTTCAATTAGTCACCAGCGTGGCCTGAAATGAAAAACAGCTTCACAGCTCTAATCTCTGATTTATATCCAGCCTCAATTATAGTGCAAACAATCATGTGATTTACATAAAAGAAAGCATTTAATTCGGTTAAGCCGTGGTTAATCACAGATTTAAACCGTCTGAGCCGTTCGTGGTCATTTGTACCCGTCGCTTCAATAATTAACCCAGACAAGGCGCTACCAGTGAACGGTTAATTTGAATAACAACAAAGAGGAACAAATTGGTTTTAGTCGTAATGTTTTTTTTATAAATATGATCATTTTTAATTATTTAAATGATTCTGAAATCTTGAAGCGTTAATCAAAGCCCTTAGGACGATACTAAAACTCACATAGTAATAGATTCTTCCAGCTTCCGCCTAGAGCACGGAGGCAGCGGTGTAGACGTGGGGTCGGCGTGGCAGGCGGTGCACGTGGAAGCGACATCCTCACATCACCTTCCGACGAACTCCTAGCCAATAAAGACGAACCGCGATCACGCGACAGCGACCTGCGTCTACCAAACGGAGCGCCTCTAACTGTTGCGAAATTTTCTTCATAGGTCACATTGAATGTTTCCATAGCAACTCCTTCGGGCTCTCCTCCTCTGCGACTCCTGACAGAAAACGTCCGCCTGAATCCATTAGCGATCCCTTCTATTGTTCTCCTTCGAGGCTTTGGTAGCTCCTCCGAACTGATAACAGTAATATCGTCCATGTTTTGGTAATCGTACATCCTTCTCTCTATTCCTGTGAGGTCCTCGAAGCCTCCGTGCCTGTACTTTAGTGGTCTGCCTTTTTCTAAGTTACCGAGTTCGTCGTAGCTTCTGTATGTGGACGAAGCTCGTCGCGGTGCGGGAGGACGGCCGGCTTTATCGATTGTCATTTTTAATTGGATCCCCAGTCAGTTACCTAATGAAAAGATTTCTGGATTAGACACCGCATTCCATGGGTGTCTAATTATCATGGTTTGCACGGTATATTTAGAATTAGTACTTTATACAATAATAACACCTATAGGTATACCATAGAGCAACGCGGTAATGTTTCAACAAAAGACCAAATAAGTTACGAAAACAACTGCGTATTTAAAATACATAAACAATTATAAAGGCAAATGAAACACATAAACATTTTAGTACGTGGTGCATGATGTTTCTCAAATGCTTAAACACCACTCAAGGCAATTTGAATAGGCGTAAAATAACACAGGCTTCTGCATAGTAATATAAATTGTGCAACAGTAGTCCTTTTGTTTCGCACTCAATTGTGTTTTTGTTAGCGAACAACTTATAAAACGAATCCTTTAGAAGAAATGTTATTATTTCAATTGGCTCTTGAAGATAGGGACTAGAGTTCTTAGTTTAGCTGATTATGTATATATGTTTTTTTTTCTATAGCTTAGATGGGTGGACGAGCTCACAGCCCACCTGGTGTGAAATGGTTACTGGAGCCCATGGACATCTACAACGTAAATGCGCCACCCACCTTGAGATATAAGTTCTAAGGTCTCAGTATAGTTACAACGGCTGCCCCACCCTTCAAACCGAAACGCATTACTACTTCACGGCAGAAAGAGGCGGGGTGGTGGTACCTACCCGCGCGGACTCACAAGAGGTCCTACCACCAGTAAAAGTATGTATAGCATTACAATTTACCTATTGACAATGAAGAGTTATTTCATTGATGCTATTGAAAACGTTGAGAATAAGTTTCTAAACCTCAATTTAATTTGGTCACCGTCAAATCGATTGGGAATCACTATACTTTTTTTGGCAGAAGTAAAACGGGACTTCGTGTCAACCGGTGCTAGCTTAAAAACAGATTTCCTATTAATAAATATAGCATATTTCTTTTATTAGCAGCTTGAATGAAGAAGGAAAAAAGACAAAGTGTCATTTGAAACTTTTACTTTTGAATTTTCTTTCTTTAAAAATATCCGTATTCTAATGAGCTACCGTCACGCACTTGCGTGTTACGATTATGATTCCAGAGGAACTGTCACTTCTAATTAGAGTTTTCAAAGCAATTTCTGAATTACGCAGATATTTATGTTTTTTTTTTATGTGAGAACGTGTCTTGGTGTATTGTGAAACGCGTGTAAAGAAAGTTTAGAAACGCAGATATAGGTTCGACGACAGTAACACAGTACTGGAATGGCCTATCGTAATATACGAAGCTCGATAAAGGAGAAACAATTGATGTGATCACGATAGTATTGTAAGGAAATTTGCTTACAGCCCGAGAAAATTGATAAGCTTAGAATCTCCTATGTAATTCGGAACGAAATAAGGCTAAACATTTATATTTAGTTTCTACATATGTATAGTAATAATTTCTCCAATTACATATGACACAATTAAGTTAACAAAAAAATAAAAATGACGATTGTCATTTCTTCAACTAAAAATCGTAATTCGACTTATTTCCTGGATTTTTCACAAAAATATTTACGTCAACAGAGACGTTGCAGGTTTAGAATTAATAGGAACGATTGGTCTCAATTTGGCGTGAAATTTCAATTAGTTTCGATTCTGTAATAGGACCCGTAATTGTTAACAATTGCAGTTGACGATACGTCCTCGGAAACTATCAAATTAGTGCCCGGCGTTCGAATAATTATCGAATTAGGCACTATTTCCTGCTTCTCGAGATCGTAAATAGGGATTTGGCCTCAATGTATAGTATAGATAGAAGACTGTCCATCGGACATTTTTCCTTACATAGTAAAAGTTTAAAATTCTACAAGTGTATAAAAGACTGAATGAAGACTTCTGAATAAATGTAAATAGTGGGTAATTCAAATCGGAAATAATTTTATTAGCTTTTTTTACGCATACAAAAATTAACAATCGGTAATAAGGTAGTGCTCTAAATAAATCTCTCCGCAGATCATGAGAAAAATAACAAATAATGATTTACCTTGAAGAGAATGGATATTAAATATGTACATAATAATATGTATTTAAAAATATGTATCATGTGAAATAGCTGTTAAAGACGTTCAGTTTAATTTTTAATTCATTTGTAATTTGTTGTTTGAATATTTTAAATGTCTTACGTAGGGATATCAACCAAAAGTCACTTCAACTAAAAGTACTTTTACGATTTAATCTCGTGCTTATTACAGTTTTCGTGGTCAGACAGTCAGTTTTTCGTAAAAATAATTTTAATTATGTCTATCTATAGCTTGCGATAACTGAAACTGAATATTAAATTATTATTTTTAGAGCAATTGAATATTTGAAAAATAGTTCAGGTTGGTTAGCGTGTGTTACCCACACTTGTTATGATTAGATCATGCACTCGGCCATTGAAGTCTAAACACGATCCAAAGCGCGCTCAAACAAACATTTCATAACAGGAAGGCATTGTTTCTCGAATTATCCAGTTGATAATAATCAAATAATGAGGGACATATCGTACACAGTTATCTGAGCCTAAAACTAGAATTCCCTGTTAAGACTGATATATCGTCTTTTCGCATTAAAAGTGTACAATTTCCACAAATATTCCAAATTGAGTTAATATGCGGAAGCATTTGGTATCGTCAGTATTGTTTTCATAAATACTGTCAAAAGAGCGTAGTTTAGTTTTAGTTTGTTTTTTTTTAGTTTACCTACATTTTGACTACTATTAACAAAATTAATACATAATTTTATCTTACTTTAAAAGACAGATAATGTAACTAGTAAAAAATAAAAAAAATATTGTTGCACAGATGATTAATATTAAAAATGTCACACGTTAAACACTCTCCTGTAAAATTAGTAAGTTTTGAGATTATACAGTTTTAATGCGAGAAGACGATATGTCCAAATTATACACATTTAAATATGTACTAAAACAGTAATAGATTGAGGTCCGCTTTCGGGTAAATGTATATTTTAATAGCTAAAACACGCATTTAGTTGGTAATAATACTTGGCATGTTACTCTAAACACCGACGCTCGCATCAAGATCTTTAGCGCGAGCTCTGAGCTGTATACATTGACAGCTTTCTCGCCTTTGAGAACGCGTGATTGCTCCGCGGCAGAAATAAGAATGTCGTCTCGAGGATGCTAGAAACTAAAAAGACGTCACAATTAAAGTACAGCCTTTTAAAAACATATTCAGTGAAAATATCAAAGTTTTTTTTAGTTTGTTTTAAAATTTAGCCCACTGAGTTTCTAGCCGGATCTTCTCGACGGGTCGCGATTTCGATCCGGTGGTAGATTCTGCGAAACACTGTCCTTGCTAGGGCCAGTGTTAGCAACACTCCGGTTTGAGCCCCGTGAGCTCACCTACACGTCAGGGAGAAGCTGAAAAAGCCTCTCAAGGCTACCACCGAATAGGTAATAGGGAAATTTATGACCCACTGATTCGAATTAAGTAAAAGAACATAAAGTAATTAAATATAGAAATATGTGTTAAACAGATAGGAACTGATTATTTTAAAATAATTAAAACCTTAGCCCAATTCTAGTCTTAATTTTGGTATATGTTTAAATATTATTTTACCTGACATACAATAGATTCTATGATACGATGTATTAACCTGTTCAAATTTTTCAAAGAACCCTTCCTATAGTTATGGTTTTCGTAAGTCAATTGGTGTTTAAGTCCTTAAAGTATTCGGCGAAAATCGACTTCCGAAACAACATGATTGCAGTATAATGACCGTGGCTATTATGTAATTTACGTTCAGATGAGGGACTTCCTCGTTTGAAAGAGTTTGAAGTTGTGAATGAGATAATTATATGACAATGTCACCTTGTTGTAAAAACAGGGATTTTTACGTTCGCATTCAACTTCGATTGTTATTTATCTTAACTCTGGTGTTCTATTTAGATTTTGGTATTGTTAAGTGAGCGTATAGTGAGCGTAGTAATATTTTGGTATTACCACGTAGCTAACACGTGTTCAAGGACAACTCCCACGATGAAAGGCTTTTTTTTTATATTGCCGTATAGGCAGACTAGCATACGGCCCACCTGATGGTGAGCGGTTACCGTCGCTCATGGAGGTCAACAATGCCAGGGGCAGAGCCAAGCCGCTGCCTACCGTTTAATACTCTCCACAAGCTTCGTTTGAAGAAGGAAGGCTACCGTTGTGTATTAGCTACGTGTTCAAGGACAACTCCCACGTTGAAAGGTCACCGTTGTGTATAGCCTGTCCAATTCTTTCACGAAGCGCTCAAGCGTTTCGGTTCCTGAAGCTTCAACTTGGGTACACAATGCATGTTTTGTCTAGGTTTAAGTAGGTAATACTAGGTGGCTCTTGAGGCTGACCCATTGAAAACAAAAACCAAAAAAGAATTCGATAAACAAAATTCCTATTGGCTGAGACTTGCTCGCCTGTTCTTCTTTATCGTTGTTAATTAAATATACGAACACTTCATAGTATATAACATTTGTGGATTATTGTACTAACAATATCATAAACTCGAATTTTATTCGAATAATAAAAATGTAGGTAGTTTAAAAACTGAAAAAGAACAACACGCTGTAGTGAAAAATAGAACTTGTTTATGTACTTTTCATCCCTTTAAACCATATTATTGTTGAATGCATCCCGATTTTCTGATTAGATGGGTGGACGAGCTCACAGCCCACCTGGTGTTAAGTGGTTACTGGAGCCCATAGACATCTACAACGTAAATGCGCCACCCACCTCGAGATACAAGTTCTGAGGTCTCAAGTATAGTTACAACGGCTACCCCACCCTTCGAACCGAAACGCATTACTGCTTCACGGCGGAAATAGGCGGGGTGGTGGTACCTACCCGTGCGGACTCCCAAGAGGTCCTACCACCAGTGATTACGCAAATTATAATTCCAAATACCAAACTTCACAAGATAACAGCCGCAAGACCAACCTGAAGATTTCCCGATCGAAATGGTTCCAGCCGTTGACGGGTTTGATGACGGTTTCTTTGTTTTGCAATATTATAACATAAAGCACGATAAAGCTGCGTAAGTTCTTACGCGACGACATCGTCGGTCATGTTCGCGTTAAGAGCGACATTTATATATTTAATGAGCCCGTCGAGAATTATTTATGTGCGAGCACAAAGAGCTTCCGATAAATGTTATCTTTTGTTATTAAAACAATGTCTTTGACACTGCCAATGGCACATGCATCACGTTTAATCTAATTAGGGATCAGCCACTTGAGAATGTTACGTTATTTATGATAATAATACGAGATTATTATAAATGTTTTTTGTAATAAAATCTTTGCAAGTTATGAAATAAATAGTTGAAATTTTTTTTTATTGCTTAGATGGGTGGACGAGCTCACAGCCCACCTGGTGTTAAGTGGTTGCTGAAGCCCATAGACATCTACAACGTAAATGCGCCACCCACCTTGAGATATAAGTTCTAAGGTCTCAAGTAAGTTACAAGATCAAGATCAAGATTGATCACTTCTTTGAAATCGACCTATTACTATTTAGGGCTCTATAGCTAAATTGCAATAGTGTAATAACGAAACCATTTTTAATTTCATCGAGTTTGAGCGCCAGTGTGTTAAATACATTTCAAAAAAAGAGCACAAATACAAATTACAAAAAAGTAGGGTTTCCACAATATGCATCCATGTACGTAATTGAAAAAGAAAAAAATGCTCGAGTTCATAAGTTCATTTTCATAGGATAATTTGTCTACTGAACTCTTTATTGTGCGTTGTTCGACACGCCCTGTCTTGGTTTGAATCCACATGAGATTTCGATCTACTTCACAAGATAGCTCATGATAAAACACAAGAAGGCCATCAACACATTACGCCAAAAAGTGACAAGTCAAGAGTGAAATTATGTAACGTTTTTTTCTTTTTTGGTCAAATTATCTTGAACATGTGTAACAAGGTTTAAAGTTCAGGTCAAAACGTAAATACCATGTCGGCATAAAGATAAATGTTGGCCGCTAAATGAATTTCGCGTGATGGCGATCGTTGTCAGCTCACGTAATAAGACAATTACTTGTACACGATAGGGCTGTCACATTAAACTATTTGGTAAGAAGTTTATATGTTGACTTTATTATTTAAATATCAAATTGTAAAGAAACGAACGAAGCCTATTTTTTAGTTACTTTTGAGCAGGTACATAAATACAATGTTTATTCATACACGCATCTGTCACGAACCGTCTGCAAATCGTATCATTACAACACGAATGATTCACAGCTTGAAGGCTATAATTTTAAAAACACGTAAAAAGGTGTAACTCAAAAAAACATTTCAGACGCAATAGTTTTTTATGCAATAGTTAATTCAATCCTTTTTGACGTCTCTGTTGTCATGTTATGTCAATGTCAAGTGTAATCTCAGAAATTGAAAGAACTCGACCTCTAAAGATAATTTTCTTTTACACAATTTAATTGATAAATAAACAACAACGTTCATAATTATAAATATTATCATTATAATAATAAATTTCGTTTGCAAAATGACCAGCCCTAACAGCACAGAACGATGTCACATCGCATGCTTGCCATCTGATACGAAGGACAGCTTGTACTGCGGTATTGTTCGAAATGGCTCAACACAGTAACAGCAAACCGTAAAAACATGACTGGCTCAAAGAAGTCGAAACGCGATAGATTGAGTTTGCAAAATTCTGCTAGTCATTTGAATATATTTTGAAAACCATACATTTTGTACAATGAAATGAAATTAAAATGTCTCTTTTGGGTACAGATTGGAAAACTGACTACCTACTCTAAATAACAATAAGGGCAGAATGGGGAGCGGTTGTTTTGTGCGATGAATAGTGATATGTATATAGAGTTGTTTAATTACGAAAGTGGAAAGTAGAGTATATCTGAAGCTATGCATTTACAGAAGCCAATGAATATCATAATAGCATCCACACTGAGATATATGTACTATGTCTCTATATAATTTGAATAATTTTGTTTTTACCATCGCACCGCCCGCCACCGGAGTAGAGTTCATCCATACTACCTGGAGCCACTGCGGTCATCCACAGTGCGTTTCCAGAGATCTTTTTTGCCACGTACCATCCGGCTATGGAATGAGCTCCCCTCCACGGTGTTTCCCGAGCGCTATGACATGTCCTTCTTCAAACGAGGCTTATGGAGAGTATTAAGCGGTAGGCAGCGGCTTGGCTCTGCCCCTGGCATTGCTGAAGTCCATGGGCGACGGTAACCACTCACCATCAGGTGGGCCGTATGCCAGTCTGCCTACAAAGGTAATAAAAAAAAAAAAAAAATATCTTCTATACGGAATTCAATGCGGCGGATTAATTAATTCGTGGCAGAAATAGTCTCACTCTTCACCCATGCATTCAAAACCCTCAAAACTGCAACTACCCACAATTGTTTCGCTTATATTACGTATTCACAATGTAAGTTGGCGAACGTCGATAAAGAGACAGTATTGTCTTCAGTATTCGCGGGACGTAATTATGCTTTTTTCCTCTTCTTCTTCTTCCCTACCGATTTGCTAGTAGCCTAAAGAGCTATTACCAGGTAAGCGCTATTACAAGGTAGGTGAGGTGGCGGCCTCAACCCGAGAGAATATGCAAACACTAGCCCTAGCAAGAGCAGAGCTCCTCAGAATCTACCACCGCGAGAAGATCCGGCGAGAAACTCAGTGGGTAGTTAGTGCCCATGGGTGGCGAGCGGTGGGTGGGCGGTGCTTGAAAAAAACTAAATAACTAAAGTAAAAAAACACGAGATAAAACAGCCAAAGTAGTTTTAATTATCGACGAAGATCACAATAAAAGCGTTCGACAATGATGAATTAAACAAACCGCTTTGCTTCCACAAGATTTTAGTACGTCTTCGCTAAATTGCGTACAACTCACTAACCACATTTAGACGCGGATACTGACACTTCACAAGCCATTTGCATTTACTCATACTGTTAAATTCATTTCTTTGAACATCACGGCTTATGTGTAGTGTAAATATTTACACAACGACTTTGGTTATCCTTGAAAAGTGACTACTAAGCACTTTTAACACGTTGAGCGCCATGTAGATCACTGTGACCTTATGTGACGCACTGAAATAATTGTCATGTTTTCTTTTCGATTTTCTTATTTTGGCGCCTGAATATCTAGTAGACTCTGGGGAAGACGAACCCGAATATACTGAGGATGAATCTACTTCTAAGAGACCTAAAGGACTAAAACAATCCGGGCGGTTATTAACAGAAATCGACATAATTACTTTAGTGCGTCGCGTAGGACACCGATGACCTACAAGGAAGTCAATGTGTTAAATTCAGCCTCGCAACAAATAAATCAGAGTGCTAACTGTTTTTTTTTTCCATTTGCTTAGAAGATATTAATATAGATATAGCCAATCAATAAAAATAAACGTAAAAGCTTACCGAAACTCAGCGATTTAATTTCATGTTAGACAAAGAGCGCACTATATATTTTGTACAATGACGTCAATGTGTAAAAGGGTAGGTAACACAAGTTCTATAAGAAAACTCGTTTTTCGACAACAGCGCTGAACTTTCCTCTCTTGAGTAAAAAAATTACTTTTTTTTATTGCTTAGATGGGTGGACGAGCTCACAGCCCACCTGGTGTTAAGTGGTTACTGGAGCCCATAGACATCTACAACGTAAATGCGCCACCCACCTTGAGATATAAGTTCTAAGGTATCAAGTATAGTTGCAGTAGAATGCACCGGACGTCTTATCCTTTAGGCCACGACGACTTTTAATTACATTCCTTGTTGTAAGGTTAGTTGAATGAAAATTAAAGAAAAACATATTTTGTAAACTAAATACCTCTGTCATCAAATGATAGTTTACAAGGTCTCAGTAGATGATAAAGATACGTTTGACTCAAATAAAGCAACAATAAGTTCAATGCCCTCAGAAAATTATTCGAGGCACTAGGCAGCGAAACAAATGTGAGTCGCCGATCAGAGCTGCGAGAAATCTCCTTCGTTGATAGCACTAAATTACAGGCACTTCCGAGACACGGGGCCATCACCTGAACGCCACAACCAACAATACCTGACCTCAGGAGAAAGTACCAATCGATTAATCGCATACCCTCAAGCTACACAGTAATCACAGATCATATCAGAAAGTAATTGTTGCATTGATAATTCTCGGCTCTTGAATAATTGCCGATAGTGAAACGAATATTTACTTGTTGAAATGATGCCTAATACGTTTTATCGAAAGGACTTAATTTTTTTTTTTTGGAATGAAGTTCCTTATGGGACGATGCGGAGAAGTACCCACCTTAACCGGGAAAAAACGTCCGTAACGTAAGATTTTTATTAGTAATGCACACAGTGTACGACTTAACTTTGTAATAACGTACAAAAATTAACATATTTTTTTATCATTCATTGACCACGATCTCACAGCGTTCGTTTGCGCAATACCCTAACTCTTATGCAAACAACCGTGAATGAAGTGTACCACAATAAGTTCGCACGTTACCGAATGAACGTGGGTTGTTGCGAAGCCTCCAGTTTTATTTTCTATATATCTCGAATAGAACTTAAAATTAATATTTTTATAATAAGGAACTTCGTTTCTATCCGGTGTCCCACGACACGACACATCTTTTTTTTTTTGTAAAGGAGACATCAGGAGCGGTGAAAGAGAAGTGATTTGTGAGGCTCAATAGCGCGCCATGACGCGAGGTGTGAAGGGACGCGGATGTGGGGTCATTCATCAGCGGTGAAAGCGGGTCTTATATTCCTAAATTACCCCGGGCCCACGTCACCACCGACATAAAGACACGTCGGAACATTGAAACGCCTCGCGAAATTGCAGGTCATTCCTCACTAGACGCCTGTAACTCACCTTGTAGTGGCGACTTTGACATTGATGTTAAAACGAGTTCTCGAAACACGAGATTTAATATTAGACACGTACAAATAAACAGCCTCTAGAAACGTGCGATATATAAAAACATTTACACACGAATAGTGACACTACGTATTCGTCAAACTAGAACAAAGTTGGAGAAAGGTAATTGCGATCGTCAACTTTTTTTTTTATTGCCCTTGTAGGCAGACGAGCATACGGCCCATCTGATGGTGAGTGGTTATCGTCGCCCATGGACTTTAGCAAGGGGCAGAACCAAGCCGCTGCCTACCGCTTAGTACTCTCCACAAGCCTCGTTTGAAGGACATGTCATAGCGCTCGGGAAACACCGTGGAGGGGAGCTCATTCCATAGCCGGATAATACGTGGCAAAAAAGACCTCTGGAAACGCACTGTGGATGACCGCAGTGGCTCCAGGTAGTATGGATGAACTCTACTCCGGTGGCGGGCGGTGCGATGGTAAAAACGAGATGCCGCCGGTATCATCTCGAATAATTCCTCAGAGCACTGCAGTTTCAATTGTTCCGGTTGCTTTACGAATACTAAGAGGTCCTTTATTTTATTCTCACGACGGAAAGATGTTTGAAAGAAAGCCAGTTTTTGGCGCGTTCCAATCTTTAAGTTTCTCCAAATTCATACGGCCGTTGACAACTTTTTTTTTTAATACAGTTTTGTTACGACGTTGTTTTTGGCCTGAAGGCAGAACGTGACGTTGTGACCCCCTACAAATTGGATAAGCACTCGAGTGTTTGACTTGGTACATTTTTAGCGTTCGCGGAATTTTACAAGGACTTCATAATGGGGCTCGAGTCGAATTTCCGCGTCGACCGATAAGTATGACAGCTTCGTTAGCATTCGTTAGCGACATTACGTTAAGACGTGGCGACTAAAAGTTTCGAAGGCCTTAGTCTGATTGTATCTTGTAAAATTTGCATCTCAGCCCGATCACCAAGTCAGTATTCTTGTGTAGCAAAAGTTACGATAAAAAAAAAACTTGAAAACAATTGATCACGCTAGAAAGTTGAAGTCTGTTAAAAGGCGTCCGTCCCATATTCAAATCGCATTGAAGTCGTTAGTAATAATTGCACATCATGCAAAAACCGGCCGTAAGTCAAGCAAAAAAGTTGCCGCCTCAGAATCGATTGTATATTATGGTGATTACAATAATTTTTATTTGCTTTGATTGCACCTGTCTGCGGTTTGGTTCCGTCTACTGATCTCGTTAAGTTCTCGCGATGTTAGATGTATTAATTTTTACGTGTAGCGGTTCTCATATCGTAAAAGTTATAATATTGTCCGTGTAGAAAAAGCTGCTTGGTAACAGTATATTCCAGTCCGAAAAAAAATCTGATACATTACCTTTTTTTCATTCGAGTCATTACTATTTTTACGCTTTATAAATTTTTATGTTCCTTTTCAATACAGAGTAACTAGCAATTACTCTTTTTCTTCATATATATTATTATTTTAAGTACATTTTTGAGTTCTAAAGATACGCTTGTTAACTACAGCATTTGTAATTTTCAATTTATATTTTAAAAAGCGCGCAATATCCACGCGAATTTTAACCATAGCTGTTAGTATAATAAAAGCTTATAACGGACGTACATTCATGTGAACGTAATGGTATCCTAATTAAAACCACTATCACGATTGATAACGTCCGTAGCCACGAAAACTGTTAATTATTCGAAACATCTGAAATAATACGATGACAGTAAAAAAGGCGAGATTAAACCGTAAAAGTAAATCAAATTATGTCTACGACACATACGGTAGGCAGTGGCTTGGCTTTGCCCCTGGCATTGCTGAAGTCCATGGGCGACGGTAACCACTCATCATCAGGTGGGCCGTATGCCTACAAAGGCAATAAAAAACAAAAAAACATGAAAGCCGAAGAAAATACTGTGTTGGGTCCTATTTTCAAAGGGCATTGGCTTCGATCGTTGCTTGTACAGCTAACAATACAGTCACCGCGCGTAATCAAAGCCTAGTCCAATAAAAACGAAATCAAAATTAATAATCGTAGCGATGCCACTTCAAACTATTTTATCGAGAGGCCGTTGACATCAATTGAAAACCTTGATCGAGTTCGGCTATAACTGTGCTTATAGTACGGGTTTGATGGATGGGCATGTCAGCCAGCGATGAACCACTGTATCCTATTGTACCGGAATCCAATTTCGAAAATTCAATGTTAATGAATGCCTCGAACGAAAATGATTGATTTTGTTTAATTTTAATTAAGTACGGCCCAAATATGAGGGTATTGTTTACATTTTTTTTTCGTCTATGAAAATATGGATGTAATTTTTTTGACCCTCTCTTGTTTTTAGTTTTTTATCGAAAACCCGTAGCTATTGTAACGCCACAAACCTTGAGACAAGTTAAAGGATCTAAAGTTAAAATTGATGGTAGATCTACATTATGATAGATATAGCCAGATTGGTGCTATCTTTTGGAGTTTACATTACGCACAAGTAATTACGCAAATTACTATTTTTCGATGATATTCCTTCGTTATGCAAATCAGTTGATAATACGTACTTTACTCGGCGAATTTGGTATCGATATTTTAATACCAATCTTGAACCTAACTCATAATCTATTACGCACAATATAGGGTTAGACATATACAAATTTGTAACCAATGAATCTCTTTAGTCGATAGTCGAAGTTGTTGAATTTAATAATCTATCCGTACTCGATGATAGATAGAGCGATGTTATCAGAAGACACGGCTTCGACGAGCCCAGTGATAGGGCTGCCAGCTTTCTCTATTAACTGCTATGACAACATGCTTACAGTACAATACTACAAAAGTCTACAAGCAAAATATCCGATTGTCATAGCAAACAGACTACAACTGCCAACTTCGATAGATTTGATTACCCTTAACAATACGAATGATAATAAACCTAGCTTAAAAACCAAATAAAACACACTTGAATGGCAAACTAAATATACGTAGGATTGGTAAGAACGGAACGTATGACAAGAGTGTGGAATGGAGCGTTAGATGCGAGTGAGAGAGAGAACACGGAAAGAAAGGGAGAAGAGAATGACAGAGAAAAGGAATATGGCGAAGACGGTTGAAAAATGAGCAAGACCTAATAAAAGTGTTAATTATTTAATTATTATTATAACAGAAGATTTTGGAACAGTGGAAGTTTTATTTTATGCGCTGCGATCCCTATTCTACATATATCTATTATAAATACATATATAATAACTAACCATGCGAGTTTACAACATGTCCCACCACCGCATTCCGCAAATTGTAATTTTTTATGTTATTGCCTCATCGTTAAAGTCATTCTTAGTCAGTCAGTTAATGTAGATTTAAGTTACTTGACGAGGAAATAAAGATGTTGCAGAAGGAGATATTTGTTCGACGTTGCTGATCGCATTCGCTCCTTATTACAATATGCCGAAATATATAATGTTTCATATTTCTCAAGGAAATGCCATTTCATTCAAAACAATTCCAATTCCGTTTGCAACGCTGTCGAGTCCGGACGTGTTTTCTCGAATTATTGTCGCTGCCGTCGCGAACTTGTGTTTTGGTTTACACGACATTGTCGCTGTCGCGTCGATCGCGACTTTGTTGTGAATTCCTGACGCACGGGCGCTGGCGTAGCGACCTTGGGTCGAAAAAACATTTCGAATTCGTTTGTTCTGCATTCGAAAACGCCAAATTCACATTCATTCATTCATTACCATTTATTAAATATATTTAATCTATCCGTCGTGCAAAACAGTCTTTTTAAAGACTGAACCCCCACTGCGATCACCGCTTGTTGTGGCACTCACAACCCAGTGGGGTCCCTACCTTCCCAAACTCTCCACCCCAATCCCAGCTGACTGCCGTTCTCACGGCATAGGCATCCTCCCCCTGCAAATCACTGCTGGCAAGTACAGCGCAGGGGGTATAAATCCCACTCAGGGGACTCGCCTTTCGGCGAGTTTGCTTAAGTCCCGGGGACGCCCCCCCCCGGGCACACTCACCATGAGTGACGCCAATGGCGCGCTCTTTTTTAAGTTCGTCCGCGATTTTTGTCCGGACATCATCACGAGATTTGAAGCCTACAAGGCCGGCCTTGACGCGCCGGCACTCCGCTCCATCGAGGCAATGTCAGAACTCGACTCAGACCACCGACCTGTCGTCATGCAGCTCGGTCGCCCCCTCAACCGCGAACCAGATACGAGGACCATGGTGGATTGGAAGAAGCTGGGCACGTGCTTAGCTGACACCGCTCCACCAATCCTCCCTTGCGGCCCGGATTCAACTCCATCCCCCGAGGACACCGTCGAATCCATAAATATCTTCACTGATCACGTCTCGACGGCGATCACAAGATCTTCAAAGCAAGTTGATGTGGAGGACTGCTTCCACCGCATCAGACTTTCCCCCGATCTTAGGGACCTCGTTAGAGTTAGGAACGCGGCAATCCGGGCCTACGATCGATATCCCACGGATTCAAACCGGACTCGGATGCGTCGCTTACAGCGGGAGGTCAAATCCCGCTTGAGCGACGCCCGAAACGAAAACTGGGATAGTTATTTAAAAGAACTCGCGCCCACTCACCAAGCATACTGGCGACTAGCTAGGACCCTCAAGTCCGAAACTATCGTCACTATGCCGCCTCTCGTACGCTCCTCAGGCCAACCACCGGCTTACGATGACGATGACAAGGCAGAGTTGCTGGCCGATGCACTGCAAGAACAGTGCACCACCAGCACTCAACACGCGGACCCCGAACACACCGAGTTCGTCGACAGGGAGGTCGAGCGCAGAGCTTCCCTGCCGCCCTCGGACGCGTTACCCCCCATTACCACTTCCGAGGTTAAGGAGGCGATCGATAGCCTACAACCACGGAAAGCTCCCGGCTCCGACGGCATCCGCAACCGCGCGCTAAAACTGTTACCAGCCCAACTGATAACGATGTTGGCCACGATATTAAATGCTGCTATGACGAACTGCATCTTTCCCGCGGCGTGGAAAGAAGCGGACGTTATCGGCATACACAAGCCGGGCAAACCGAATAACGAAACCGCGAGTTACCGCCCCATCAGTCTCATCCCGGCGATAGGCAAATTATACGAACGGCTCCTTCGTAAACGCCTCTGGGATTTCGTATCCGCGAATAAAATTCTTATAGACGAGCAGTTTGGATTCCGCGCCAGACACTCGTGCGTCCATCAAGTGCACCGCCTCACGGAGCACATCTTACTAGGGCTGAACAGGCGGAAACCCATTCCGACAGGAGCCCTCTTCTTCGATATAGCGAAGGCGTTCGACAAAGTCTGGCACAACGGTTTGATATTCAAACTGTATAACATGGGAGTGCCAGACAGACTCGTGCTCATCATACGAGACTACTTGTCGAACCGTTCGTTCCGATATCGAGTCGAGGGAACGCGTTCCCGGCCCCGTCACGTCACAGCCGGAGTCCCGCAAGGCTCCGCCCTCTCCCCGTTACTATTCAGTTTGTATATCAACGATATACCCCGGTCTCCGGAGACCCATCTGGCGCTCTTCGCCGATGACACCGCCATCTACTACTCGTGTAGGAAGAAGGCGTTGCTTCATCGACGACTTCAGACCGCAGCTACCACCATGGGACAGTGGTTCCGGAAGTGGCGCATCGACATTAACCCCACGAAAAGCACAGCGGTGCTCTTCAAAAGGGGTCGCCCTCCGAACACCACGCTGAGCATCCCCCTCCCGACTAGGCGCGTCAATACCCCCGCCCCCGCCGTTCGCCCGATCACGATGTTCGACCAGCCCATACCGTGGGCCCCGAAGGTCAAATATTTAGGCGTCACCCTCGACAGTAGGATGACATTCCGCCCCCACATCAAGACGGTACGCGATCGTGCCGCCTTCATTCTAGGACGTCTCTACCCGATGATATGTAGGCGAAGTAAAATGTCCCTTAGAAATAAGGTGACACTCTACAAAACTTGCATACGCCCCGTCATGACCTATGCAAGTGTAGTGTTCGCTCACGCGGCCCGCATACACTTGAAATCATTCCAAATTATTCAATCCCGTTTTTGCAGGATAGCCGTCGGAGCCCCGTGGTTCGTCAGGAACGTCGACCTCCATGACGACCTGGACTTAGAGTCCATCAGTAAGTATCTGCAGTCGGCGTCCATGCGCCACTTCGATAAAGCGGCACGACACGAGAACCCTCTCATCGTGGCCGCCGGTAACTACATTCCCGATCCTGCGGACAGAATGGAAAGCAGTCGACGTCGCCCAAAACACGTCATCTCGGATCCGCCCGATCCACTAACGGTGCTTTTAGGTAATTCAAGCACCGGTCACCGTTCTCGTCGAACCCGTCGCTTGCGACGAAGGGCTCGACGAGTAAATTAACTCTCAGACACAGCCCACTGAGTTTCTCGCCGGATCTTCTCAGTGGGTCGCGTTTCCGATCCGGTGGTAGATTCTGCGAAGCACGACTCTTGCTAGGGTTCGTGTTAGCAACGTCATCAGGTTTGAGCCCCGTGAGCTCACCTACAAAAGTTAGGGTTACGCTGACATAGCCTCTCAAGGCTCTCAGCTTAGGTAGGAAAAAAAAAAAAAAAAAAAAGGTAATGCCCCTATAAAATATAAGTGACAAATTTAGTACTTTTTAACGAACTATAAGCAATCTGCACAGTTACCTTTTTGCAGAAAGCGGCCTTTAAGTTTAAAAATCACTATCAAAAATTTCATTAGTACTATTTCGAAAGCGTTTTTTTATTATTAGTACACTATCTATCACTTCGTTTAAGTTGCCGCAAAATTATTTAGCTATTTTACGATGCGTATAAAAAGGAAAATCACAGACGATACTTACGAATGAAACACCCTAAACGTTCGCCATGTTTTGGTGCAGATCAACAATAAGATTTTAAAATTACAAAAAATTTTAAAATATATAATTTCTAGAACACCTCAGCCGCTATACAGCTATACAGAGTAATAAATTAACAGTTAATAAATATAAGCGGAGCTGTAGTGAAAAGTGTAAAACAAATTTGTACAATTTGCAGAAAAAGCGAGATCTATTTTTGCATATTATTCTTTTTTATTATTACTATTTAAATTAATATTTGTGATTTCACATTTTAAGTGTTTATCAAAATCAGCCCTACGAGCAGTAAGAACCTGAAGGTGTCGACTTATAACGGTTCACACTATCTGTTGAAATAAATTGAGTATTCACGCGTCGCATCGTTTCGGATATAAATCGTTGAACGCACATGGCGATTACGCCTTCATTGTTTACGTCGGGGCCATTGACGTTATATAGTACGGGTCTTTATTTAGCTGCACCAACTGGCATCAAGGTTTTGAAAAATAAATACTTTCCTAAAATGGAAACGGTTTGTACAGACGGTGACAACGACATTATTGCCTTTGCTATTAGCAGTAGCAGTTCTTCTCAATTATCTTTTTCTTCCCTAATTCTTTCTAAAGTCAGTTGTCAACAAAATCCTGTCTCTATTTTTGGATAGTATTGCTCAATATTGGCACTCTGTATACACAGCGTACCTTATCTAAATATCTCAAATACACGAATACTTGGCAGCGGCTTGAGTCTGCCCCTAGTATTGCTGACGTCCATGGGCGATGGCAACCACTCACCATCAGGTGGGCCGTATGCTTGTCTGCCTACAAGGGCAATAAAAAAAAACTTGAATATGCTTTTGCGACTTTACCCGTTAGGATTAAGTGTCCTATTTTTTGAAGCAAAATGAATGTAATGCCCGTCCCTATAAATGAAGTTAAAGCAGTATTTTTATAGTTGTTAATCTGCAGTCCCATTAACTATACAACCTCCACGATTTGAGCTCATATAGTCATTAGAGCAGTTTTCTTTATCCGGCACGGCTCTTTGTTTCGCTGATAACTCAATAATAACGACCATGGTATCCTTTGTGTTGTTAAATGAAGCGTTTTAATTAGTTTTTATGAGGCCTTTTGTACGAAGATGGGATCGCATGATGCGAGACACGATTATTGAATGCATGCGAGTTAACTAGGCGAATATGTTTGTTATTTATTTTTGTATTAACGGAATTCAAGCTCACGGCCGTCGACATAGTCGTAAATTAACCAGAGGTCATTTATTATTTATTGTTACTTCTTTAGAGCGTTAGATTTATTTTTTTCGGGGCCAAATTCAGCATTAAGCTTACTTTCTTAGGACATTGTCTTAAATTCTTAAGGCTAAGTGGTCTCTTTCAGGACATAGACTAGAGAAGAGTAGATAGAACAGAAACCAAAACGGGACCGATCAGAGGCGTCTTGGCGCTGATCTTGGCCAAATTGCCTGCAAAATCGCCTTTAAGGGAGATGAAGATCGCGACCGCGATCGCGATTGAGAAGAAATCTTCTCAATGGGTCGCGATTCCGATCCGGTGGTAGATTCTGCCAAGCACTGCTCTTTTTAGGGCTAGTGTTAGCAAATTCTCTAAGGTTGAGCCCACGAGCTGACCTATCGGTATGAGATTAGCTGGAATAGCCTCTTAGGCTACCAGCGTTTAAATAGAGATCATCTTGAAATAGAATATTTGATAATTATTATTTGCTAAAACGTAAAAGTAAGTATTTAGGTACCAAAGTTAATGTGTGAACAAAATCTAATTGATATGAAATGACTGTAAATTTTAAAATCGAATAATATTCGATTTTTTTCTGATCATTGAATATTCCAGTATTTTATTTATAATTAATCGTTCATTTTGACGCGTGTTCACAAGATTTTTGTTTAATTTCTTACATAGGTAGATTACATTTAATCGTTATATTATTATGTGCTAATGGATAACACAAAAAATATCAATAAATAACTTAATTTAATAAGGACTTTCAAAACGTACCTACGTAAGTTATTTAGAACAATACATTTATATTTAAGGCAAGTTTAAATTAGTTTTCCAACTCAAGCCTCGCATTTTTGATTAATTACGTAACGGCCATCGACATAATGAACTGTAACAGGTGTTCTTATTTCAGATATTATTAATTTAATTTATGTTAATGGAATGTTAGCGCTACGAAAGGGGTGATGTTTTAGAAGAAAATTCGTGATACAAGAGTGATAGTGACGTAACAATGAAATTAATTCATCATCATTATTTACGCAAAGGTGTAAACTTAAAAATTCCTATATCTAGTATATATTGTTTTACTCATGTATCTTTTTTTTACAATTTCTATAAATAAAATGGCTGTCTGGAAGAGATGGCTTTTAGCGATAAGACCGCCAGTTTCACAAATATAACTATCTGTTGACTGTTTTTCTATGTTAATTGTGTTTTGGTGTGCAATGATGTATATGTTATCGCTCTATATTTATACAACAAGATGTCAATCGTGATATTACTGGTGGTAGGACGTCTTGTGAGTCCGCACGGGTAGGTACCACCGCCCTGCCTAGTTCTGCCGTGAAGCAGTAATGCATTTCGGTTTGAAGGGTGAGGCAGCCGTTGTACTGTAAAAGCTGAGACCTTATAACTATTATCTCAAAGTACATAGGCAGCGGCATTTGCGTTGTAGCAGTCTATGGGCTCCGGTAACTAAATAAGATCAGGTGGGCCGTGAGCTCGTCCACCCATCTAAGCAACAAAAATAAAATAAAAGAAGAACACCTAGGCTATCCTTTCTAGGTCTAGAATCTTTATTTTTATATATAGCTGGGTTATGAAAAACTCTTGTTATTTAAGAATATATTAAAATTGTATATACGCAACAGCTCAACTTCACTCAATGTTGAACATACAATTTACTCATAGGAAACAAGAAATAATTTAGTTCGCTACCAGTAAAAATAGCATTTTGACTAACAGACACCCTTAATGTAATTGATATGATTAATTACCCACCCACACGGGTAGCTAGCTACCACCAACATGCCTAATGCTGCCGTGAAGCAATAATGCGTTGTGGTTCCAACGGAGCCGTTGCTATTCCTAATTTCTGTTCTCCTAATTCTGTCTATGAGCTTGCCGGTTACCATTTGTAACAATACTTATAACTGGTTGTATCTATTTTAGAACTTATATCTCAAGGTGGCGCATTTACGTTGTAGACGTCTATGGGCTCCAGTAACCACTTAACGCCAGGTGGGCTGTGAGCTCGTCCACCTAATTAAGCATTTTAAAAAACCCAACTAACCTCACGTGGGACTTCCGCTCGTCCAACCATCTAAGCCATAAATAAATAATAATAAAATCGCGATTCAAAACAATCTCATTTTAAAGTGATTGCTTATTGATTTACGGACCGATCGTTCAGAGATCTTTTCTCGAAGCAAACGCACGTGAAGCACGTTTTCTATGGGAATCTTAAATAAGTCGTATCACGTTACAACGGAATTATAATGAGTGGATTTAGATTTTCACGATAAAAAAAATACACAAATAAATGTTCAAGCCAACGTAATATATCAAGTTTATTTATCGCTTCGATTCGTGAGTAGTTTTAGAGATCGTAAACTATCTAAGAGATCAATTCGAGATGTCCTATTTTTTAGCGTGTTACAATGTAAGTATTTGACAATTCGAAAGATTTCAATATTACTGGCGATCTAGCTACTGTCAGGAGATTTATATTTATCCTTTTTTGGCATCAACGCAGGCAACGACCCATATACTCTTATTGATATCCACTAGACAAGACAGATCCAGACAATGATATACAATAATAATATTATTTGTAGAACATACAAAAGGACTATTTATTGCTCGACAATCGGAAGTCAATTGACGTAACGGAAAGTGGTGCTTTTTTAAGCCTCGTTTTTGCTGTTGTTGATTTGGTAACCACAAAAAATGGTCATATGTATAAAAAAAATAACAAAGCGAATACTATCACCCATCTCGAGACGTGATGTCCAAATCTCAGTTGCATTGACGCCTAACCAGAATGCTTTACTGGTTCGCGGCAGAAATGGTAGGACTTACCCGCGCGGGCCAACAGTTCTATTACCAGTAATAACGTAAACTTATAATTTTTTTTCTAAGGATTTTTATACACAGCGTTGTTCCTTCATCGTAGTAGACATTTTGGACATTATATAAGTACCTACGGATTTCTTTTGACAGTTGTAACTATACTGAGACCTTAGAACTTATGTCTCAAGGTGGGTCGCGCAATTACGTTGTAGATGTCTATGGGCTCCAGTAACCACTTAACACCAGGTGGGCTGTGAGCTCGTCCAACCATATAAGCAATTAAAAAAAAATATTGGTGCCTGTTTGCGAGATTCGAACACGGGCATCGTCGCATCAATTGCTAAGTGTACACCGAGCGTCTTTATCATCAAGACCATGATGTCTTCTTCTCTTTTCTTGGCATTATTTATCTTTCCAAATGGAACAGTATTACAATTCAATTAAATACCTAGTACCACAATTCTTTATCGTGGAAGTGACAACTAAGATGTGAATCACTGAAACCTTAACTTCTTAATCAGTTCGAATCTCATTCTGAACACAATTAATACATTCGTTTAGAATTATCTAATCAATTTATCGATAACCTTATCAGATAATGTCCATGGAAACGAACACATTTAATACGTATCTAATGAGAAGGTTCCCAACAAATTTTCTTTCAATATATTTAAAGGCAAAGCTAATGCAAATACAAGTGATATAGCCCACTGAGTTTCTCGCCGGATCTTCTCAGTGGGTCGCGTTTCCGATCCGGTGGTAGATTCTGCGAAGCACGGCTCTTGCTAGGGTTCGTGTTAGCAACGTCGTCAGGTTTGAGCCCCGTGAGCTCACCTACTAGTTAAGGTTACGCTGGAATAGCCTCTCAAGGCTACCAGCTTAGGTAGGAAAAAAAAAACAAGTGATCTTTATAATAAGGAGAACTGTGAACATGAAAAAATTATGAAAGAAAACGAACCATTTAATACATCAAAAAGAACTGCTTAACAAGTCGATTCGAATTGCATTGCTGTAATTAATGAATAAAAAAAACATAATAATAAGGTTAACGAACTTAGGTCGGATTTAAGTGAAACCACTTTTACGGTTTAATCTAGTCTGGTATCGTAACTGTGATCACGGACGAATAAGGGACGAGTTCAACGATTCACTCACGTGGAGTCGTCGAAAACTATTCGAAATGTTCTGAAATCAGTACTAATAAAAAACACAAGATTAAACCGTAAAAGTACTTTTAATTTTTTTTTTATTGCTTGGTTGGGTGGACGAGCTCACAGTCCACCTGGTGTTAAGTGGTTAGCGGAGCCCATAGACATTTACAACGTAAATGCGCCATCCACCTTGAGATATAAGTTCTAAGATCTCAGTAGTTACAACGGCTGCCCTACCCTTCAAACCGAAACGCATTACTGCTTCACGGCAGAAATACGCAGGGCGGTGGTACCTACCCGTGCGGACTCACAAGAGGTCCTACCACCAGTAATTACGCAAATTATAATTTTGCGGGTTTAATTTCTATTACACGATGTTATTCCTTCACCGCGGAAGTCAATCGTGAACATTTGATCAGTACGTATTTCATCAAAAAAATTGGTACCCGCCTGCGGGATTCGAACACCGGTGCATCGCTAGATACGAATGCACCGGACGTCTAATCCTTTAGGCCACGACGACTTCAATTGTGTCTACAACTCGGGAAAACCGAAGAAAACACTATAAGACCTGATTATTCAATCGTCATCGAAGAAGAAGTCGTAATATGTGTATTTGTTGATAATTCAATGGTTTCACTTTAAATTAGATCAGTTAATAATTTACTTGATGTCAATCTTTAATTAGACGATCGAAAGACCAGCCCTGAGTAAACTAAAGGTTTGTAATGCAACGTGCTCGTTAATATTATTAAAACGGTACAAGCATGACAAGAAACAAACAAGGCCAAACGAAAATCGAGCGTAAAACATGACAGTGCAATTAAAGTAACATGCACAATGAGAAGAGCAACAGCTAATTGTCCGTCTATATAAGGGACGGAGATTATACCAAGTGTCAGAGCAGATACGGATTCGTACCGAAATGGAAACCTTAACTAATCGCGGACGAGACCCGATAAATGTGTCGGTGCTCTCGAGATGAGTAAAGAGCAAGCGATGTATCGTGTGAAACTTTGCACATGTTCCATAAAACATTGTTTGAGTGTCAACATCACGTCTACGTATTGATTGGGTCGATTTTTTTATACTCCAAAATTATAAACTACTAGCTGTACCCGTTCGCTTCGCTGGGCATTTAAAATTAAAATTATTATTTCTCACCCCCACAAAGATTCTCACCATTAACGCCCCCGCAACTGGTCTAGGGAATCCAACACTCATATAAATATTGACCTATCCATTAAGTACCTGTATTTTCTACATGGGTACCAAGTTTCAAGTCAATCAGATGCATGGTTCAGTTGTTATAACGGAACATGCGTAAAAACCACTGTAGATTTATATATTAGTATAGATAAAACGATTGAAGTGATTTCACTTTAATTCGCTTGGCGTAACAGAGGTTCACATTATATCGTTTCAGAGGATGACAAATCTATATCGCGATCGCGATGACGTTGACGATGACTATGGATGCTCAGTTTGGAAACTTGGGACAACTTGGATTTTTAATAAAGTTAACACATACTTAGCTTAAAGTATACTTTATTGTACACAGATATGAAATCAAAACAAATGTACAACAACAAAAATACTACAATTAGCGGTTTTATCTCTAAGGGCAACCTTTTCCAGAGAATCATCGGGTAAACAAGGATCATGTAAGAAAATAAATTGACTGCGGTTTAGTTATAGATTGAACAAAAAAAAACATATTCATACTACAGTTACAATGCATAGTACAATGGTATTATAGTTCAAATTTCGGACTCAGATTGATCAATAAATCTGGTTCAATAATACCAAGCTTCAAGAAGAAAAACTGTAATGGTATATATAAAGTAGAGTAAGTTTAATTGCAGCTGTTATTTTCGCCTGTCCAAAATTTTAAAGCATCTTTGAGCACTAACCTGACAAGACAAATTCCGAGGAACATTTTATGGCGTAATGGCAGCCGCGTTTATGGTAACAGCGAAAATAAAATTACACAGCAATTTCCGAGGTAACATTGCTGCATGATCGTGATTATAATCAGAACATAAAACACCTCATCTTCCCTTTAATTTAAGGTCTATGCAAATGAACCACCTTATCTAACAACTACAATCGTAAAAAAAGGTACATTCGGATTTAGCCTGGACAATAAAAAGGATAAAACGATGAAAAAATGCGCCCCGAAACTTTATCAATTTCCCATTGTGCTTAGATAAAGATAGCCGATAAACACAGGGACGAAAGTAACGAATGGGTTTTCCATGTGGCTCGTATAAGACGTCTGATTATTCACAAAGAAACGAGAATTATTTATGTTTTAACAAACCCGTAGCATCCAATTTATTCTCCATTGTAAATGATGTTATCCGATGTGAAGTGAGTTTACGTCTCGTGACAATGGTTAGCAACAATGCTTTTAAAACAAGGTGATCCCGTTTGCTAGCGAAACGTAATAAATATCTACTAAAATAATTCGTGTCCCAGTAGTCAAAATTCGACTAAAATTAATTGAAATTACAAGTTTGAATATATATATGGTTCTATTATCAAAGACTATTTATTATACTTCTATAATCGCAGATTTCTCAAACACTACTTTAAACTAAATAATATTAATCTATTATCAATTTGCCCATAGACTTTAAAACATTAACAAAGGTTTGACAATAAACAAAGAGTATTTACATACTCGTATATGTGTTGTATCAAATAGATTGTAGTGTGTGTAATGTTTTATTTATTAATTAATATATTTTAATGCATAATTAAAAAAAAAATACGTTCTGCACTCCTTCTCTATATTCTCTATAAATGTGGGAAATTTCATACTCCTCCGTCTGTGCAATTTTCGTAAAAATCTTTACAAAGTTTTTTTTTCACTTATTTATTAATATATATAGATGAAATAATAATGAGGTTTTTCTGTGCGTCTTCATTAAATGCTATTATACTTTTAGCGTTCCATTTCATACAAGCAATTCAATTGTAACTTCATAACTGTAACGTAATGTTGATAAGTCTGGCCGCAAGAAGTGGGACCGGCTTCTGGCTACCCGCCAGGACATTAATCGTGAACAGAAGCCACCTGCAATGTACACCAGTCTCGGTTGAGAGTGTCGTACGTCCACAGTTGGTGTAATTACTACACGGCTTACGGTACGAAATTCGAGGTTTTGTTTTTGCTAGGTCTGCGAACGAAGGATGTTTTATGAATGAGCACTAGAGGGAACTTTGAAAGTACTATCTGAACAAATCTAATTACAGATTAATATTAGTTATAGTATGAAAAATAATGTTTTAGAAATAGAACGTGCATAGATCATTTTACAATAGACGATTTAAATGTTGACGTCATTCAGAATTAGATAATAAAATTTATAGTAAGTAATGAATGACAAAAACAAACGGTTGAGTCAGCTTTATTACAGAGAACTCATAAATAACCAGTATCTTATCTAAGATGCAGGTAAACTGTTCACAATGAAATGAAGCCGTTTTCAGATAATTAATTTGTAAATTTATGTATGGCAATGTAAAAATGTTGCTATGTATAAACTCAATTATTAACGTCAGAACTACGCTTGAAATTTGCAGAAAAAACTCTAATAAAACATGACATTTCATTAAATGTTTTTATGAAAAAAGTCTGATATTAAAATAATGATAAAACACTCTAGAAAAAAGATTTAAGACTGGAGTCGATCACAAACATCATTGTTACAAATAAAAAATGATTCCACAGTAACTTCGAAGCGAAGGGACATAAAAAAAACTGTAACAACATCTGTGAGGAATACTCAATCCGTGTAAACTAATTTATTTCAAACTAGCGACCCGCCCTCGCTTCGCTTCGGAAACATTAAAACACACATGAAACCAAAAAAATAAAATAAAAAAAAAGTAGCCTATGTTCATCAGGGACAATGTCGGCTTCTAATGGAAAAAGAATTTTTCAAATCGGTCCAGTAGTTTCGGAGCCTATTCGAAACAAACAAACAAACAAATCTTTCCTCTTTATAATATTAGTATAGACAAACAGGATAACAAAAACTGACACGACCCTGTGAGAAAGTTTTGGACTAACTACCTTCACTTCCGACGGAAATTGCAATCATTTATAAGTAGATTGCTTTGTGCATATCACGATATTCTAATTAGACGGAGACAGTTAGAGATATATGCTGACAGTTTTTTTTGTGATCTCAAGAAACAACTACGAACTCAATCTTGTTTTATTTTATGACTACCTATATTTGAATTTGTACTTGGAACATTCCGAACATTACATGGATTATTGTGTAATTTTAGCCCAAAAATTGTAGACAAACGTAGAGTGAGTGACATTTCTGGAACGTTCCACTCATTGTTTAATTACAAATTATGTAAAGCAATCAAAAATCGTTGTGCTCATCTAGTTACGTGATTAACGAAACATTGTTATTTCAGCAAAATATACATTAATTAAAGCATTGAATTGGCCAATGACGGGAGGTATTCAGATTGAAAATCAAAATTTTCTTCGCTGAGAACGGTGGTGATTAACGATGCGATGTCACTGAAGCCGCCCCTTGTCAAGCCACAATGGACGAGTCATGCAATATAATGGCAATATTGTAATCTGCGGTGTGAAGTAAATTACCTTTCGTGAGGTAATTAACACTTATTACATAACGTCTCAGTTTCATATTGCATAAAACGTTTTGCGACAATTTTAGTATTCATTAACTTTTAATTGCTGTAATGGGCTCTGGGTTTTAAGTGGTTACCGGAGTCTGTGGACATCATAATATTGGTTGAAAACAGGATGTTAAAACATTCATTTGTAATTTCTAAAGTAGGTATTCTAAGCGTCGAAAATAAAAAAATGACAATAAAAAACACGAGTTAATTTGCAAAAGCAATTTTATTGATGACTAATCTTTTTGCGTATGCGAATATTTATATGAAGCATATATCGTAAGTCCCAACCTTATAACTGCAAACCAAGACTGCTTTCGCGCAAAAAAAGGTAGAATGCGAGGAATGAGGTAACACAATAAGCTTAATGACCATTAAGAAAAAATGCATAAATAACATTAGATATTTACGTAAAATCGAAATATATATTTCAACTTTGTTTATTCTCAACAAGACCGTTATTCAGAAACTTACAAATAAAAGATTAAATTCTAATACATTTCATAACAATCACGTTAATTCTATAGGCCGTTAATGTAATTTTTCAATCTCTTTTTATTATACAACATATATCAATGGCAAAGAACGTTGATTGCATCATGTTTCAACGGCTCGTTATGGCAAATAAAACTGATTGTCGGTTCACGTGATGATGTCAGATTTTTTGCTAAAATTGCATTGGAATTCGGAATGGGTTTGATTACCTCATCTGTATATGCGTATACAAATAGTACAAGTTTAGTAAAATAGAACGTTTCTTATTATCTGCGAAGACAGATGTTCATTTCTAGGTAAGAACATGATTTTTCCCGCGCTTCGAACTCAATGTTTCACTGCCTAAATATCTTGAATTTTTCAATCTCTGTTTAATGTTATGTGAAGAAAACACCGGATTTAAAAATCGTTTGTTTATATACGTAAATAGAAGCTTAATGTCGATTACATCATTACGAAACAAAAGATGCTTTTACTGAACTGACTTAATGTTTGTTAGATCGGAATAAATAGAAGTTCCACAAAGTAATATACTGGTCCATACGATAACTAGCTACAAGTTCATTGGGCTATACATGAAAATCAAAATTAAATACGTGTCAAAAAACCCAAGAGATTGGAAAGATATTTCACTGCTACAGACCAGGAATATAACACCAACAATACGAACACATTTAATACTAAGTGGCCTCATAGCTGAACGTTTCCAAAAAATTTTATTGAAATTGTTCTTTAAAGTTCATAAAATATTATGGGAAAGAGCACTCAAAGCAACATATCTGAGCACAGGATATGGTAATGGGAGGCGGAGAAATGGAAGGAGCAGTCCGTTCGACTAAAATAGTCCAATTTCTATGTAAGGGCGATTTATTTTCAGCTCTATTTCCTTTTGAGACGCGTTTCAGAATCTCTGTTATTTTTCTGTGGATCGTATGGAATAAATAGTATAGATCGTTTTTAACTTTTTGACCTTTTGGATGTAGTCACGGATATTTGTGGGCGTCTTAAGGACATTAATTTAGCTACAAATTGACTAAAGTTGTAGCTTTCTGTGTGAGCATGTATATTTATGTTATTGTTATTTGAAGTCATTTTATTAATACAAGAGACTGTGTGACAAAATCGTTTTAAGAAAAAGATAATTTTGCAATAATTTTTATTATTTTTTGACTGTAAATCCTAGTTTGAAAATAACTTTTTTTTTTTAATAAACCTGATCCATCTTTTGTAAAAATTACAATATTTAAAACTCAAATTGATTTAAAATTAGTTTTGTAAGCTTTTTTGTTACATTCTTAAGGGCATAAATTTACAAAAACGACTCTTCTATTTGCCCTTAGATTACAGATCTACGAGCTTCTGTGTAATGTTTCTTTCTTATAAAAACAGTGGCTTAAGCTGTAAGTTGGCGGTTCAAGTATGCAAATTATAGAGAATCCGCATTTGAAATATACCTTGAAGTCAGTAACTTGATGTAAAAGTAATCAAACAAGGACCTTTTCAATTACGTTAAGAACAAAACAGAAGATTGAAAGATAAGATTAATTATATTACCGAAGGTGTCTTACGGCTGAGAGGTCCCATTTTCGCGCCTCATTTTGAGAAATTCATTTTGTAAATGAATTCGTTGCGACTCGTCCAGTAAATTAAGCCAGAACGAAAATTCTGTTAGATTATATTATCATAATAGACAAAAGCATCTTACACAAAATAATTATTGATTATAAATTCAATATTTAAGGTCTATTAAAAATCGTTAACCTAGATATTTTATGAGAATGCCATCGTATTCATAGCTGAGGGGGAAGAGGTCGACCAAAGAAGACATGGATGGAGTGTGTGAATGACGATATGAGAGAGAGAGAGAGAGAGAGAGGAGTGAGTGTTGAGATGACGGCTGATAGAAGGGAATGGAAGAGAAAAATTAGCTGGGCCGACCCCACCTAGTGGGATAAGGTGGAGAAAAAGAAGAAGATATTTTACGAGAATACGCTTAAGTTTTCAACTACATACATATGTAGTTTACAGTGGGCATGGTCGAGAAAAATTGACCGTTCAACTAACCATGAGCTCTACTAATAAGTCTCATAATTTACGCAGCAAAACTTAGACGATATATTTAATTCTTTTAAAATACCGTTATAAATCTCATCTGCATCACCAATAATGTAAAAAAAATACAAACACGTACGTGAACATACAGTTAATTACATAGTAATATTATACTTATTCTTCATAATTATGTGTAATTCCAAAAAGATGGGTAGACAGATATCATATTATGTTTTAACTTGATTTCGACATAGTTTTACGACCGGTAGCCCGCTTGAGAGTTCTAAGCCTTGGACCGGCTAATAATTATAGAAAAAAAAGTAGGAAGATCAGAATGAATCTGGTGGTAGGACCTCTTGTGAGTCCGCACGGGTAGGTACCACCACCCTGCCTGTTTCTACCGTGAAGCAGTAATGCGTTTCGGTTTGAAAGGTGGAGTAGCCGTTGTAACTATACTGAGAACTTAGAACTTATATCTCAATGTGGGTGGCGCATTTACGTTGTAGATGTCTAAGGGCTCCAGTAACCACTTAACACCAGTTGGGCTGTGAGCTCGTCCAACCAACTAAGCAAAAAAAGAAAAAAGAAAAAAAAGAAAAATATAATCATTTTCTCTGGCTTTACATGCAAACACTTCCAATCACGAATATTACAAAAGTTATAAGCCTATTCCAATTAAAAATTAAACAAGCTTTAATTTGCCTTGTGGTCCACGCGTTTTATTGCCGCCGTTAATCCCAAACGTCCGTTTCACTGAACATCTGCTTATTCGTCGGGATTCCGTCAGGGGAGTAATTTTTCACCGTCAGATGTAAATTCAGTTCAGCTGTCGGACACCTGCCCGGGAGCGTGCCCGGTATTTTGACGGATTACATCTTTCTGCAGCTTTTGTATGCAATTGTACGTTTTTTAACCGACATGAAAAAAGGAGGAGGTTCTCAATTCGACTGTATGTTTTTTTTTACCGAGTGCTCTTATATCCCCTTAACACTTAAGATCAAAGATTCCTTGAGTGATTGAACTTTCAAGGTACCGATGACGTCATAGTCAAATCTAAATATTGTATTTTTAAACAAGGAATGCACCTATATAGCATTGGTTAAACATGTACAAATATTTTTTATCTATATATAGATACTATTATTTTAACCGAGTTAAAAAAAAGGAGGTTCTCAATTCGACTGTGTCTTTTTATGTTTGTTACCTCATAACTTTTGAGTGGGTGAATCGATTTTGATGATTCTTTTTTATTAGAAAGCTGACTGACCCCTTCCGTGTGGTCAATTTAGTCCAGTTCTGATAATGGTATCCATGAGAAAACCATATAAGTATTAAATTTGCATTAAGTACGTGCGCGACAAATGGATGAATATCACGCCAACCGATTTCGATGATTATTGTTTTTAGTGTATATTAATTTGTTTTGGACCTTTTTTTTTCTATATGAAGTCGGTTTTTGTTGAAGCATGTTTATTTACAATTATTAGTGTTTCAGGTCAAAAGGAATTCGCACTTAACGCTTCAGTTTTGTATTAAACGGAACTTTAATATCGTTCTATTCCCCTAAATATACATACATATCTACGACAATAAACAATAAATATACTTATTAATATTTGCATAAAGTTCAAAATACGAGCTGCCATTTTACGATTATTTCGTAAATATAACTCCCATTTTGCAATGGGACTTTAGAAACGCATTTACAATGTGATTTACACAGAATTGTTTTACGTATTTCCTTTAACCAGTTTTGAAATTACGATTTAACTTGTTACCGTTTTTATTAATACTATAAGTTTTATTCGTAAATTGTTTGTTGATTTAGTTTTTAATATTTTTGTCCTATCGGCTATGTTTCGTGTAAATATTTGAAGACTTATTTGAAATGCATCAAGTTGTTTCGTTGTAAAGAACCATCATGACAAATTATATGATTGCCATGATCCTAATAACCCCTGCCTTTCTCTAAGAACAATACTGTATCGTCACAAATGGTAATGTTCACGGTCCTCTGAATATCATTCATTCGAATAAGGATGGAGAAATTATGAAAGCACCTATAAAGTCGATGGTTATCTCAGAGTGGCCGATACCGATGTCGGCTATCCCACAGTCGTCAGAGAACAACCGCAACGGCGCAGGTTTCCGTAAAAGGCGACGACCGTCGACGAGATGCAGGCGATCATAATCGGTGGAAAAACTCGATCCCCTAACCGGAATTGACCCCTTTGGAATTAACACAAACCATTATTGTAAGTAATGCTACTGCACGTTTAGTCTAGATCTTTCTAGATGCTTTCCCATTTTCGATTGGTACAAATCATTCGGGATAGGGACACGAATTGTTTTATAAGTTCTTTTCGATACGTAAACACCTTTTTTAGTGTAATAATGGAATCTTAATTATCAGCTGTAAAGCTGGCGAGATCGGAACTAAAAGAAACGTATGGTTTGAAAATCAACCTCGGAATGCGCTTGATCTTTCTAGATGCTTTCCCATTTTCGATTGGTACAAATCATTCGGGATAGGGACACGAAATTGTTTTATATGATCTTTTCGACACGTAAACACCCTTTTTGGTGTAATAATGGAATCTTAAATATCAGCTGCAAAGCTAGCGCGATCGGTAGATAAATAAACGTATGGTTTGAAAATCAACCTCGGGATGCGTTTGCATCTGCCTACCCACGTGCGCACGCCCTCGCAGGTTTCTCTTCATAAACTTTTTTATATCTTCGACGGATACAATTGATCATTTAAAACAGATGCGCTCAATAACGGAATAATCATACTTTAGGTGAATTTAATTTTTATGTTCTTTTTTTATTTTTACATTGTTGTTGCTTGTTGTTTATTATAACACAAACTATAGGTTATATAATAATGGTATATGTATTGGTCTACATTTTAGTGATTGTATACGAAACACGTGTGGAAGGGAGTCTGTTTTTTGTCAGTCGCCATCTGAGGTCTATTTCGGAACATGTGTGCGAAATTGATGTGCCATACGAGCAGGACGCTACGATTCTGTAAGGTTTCGTATCATCAAACGTAACATAGCCAAATACTTTAAAGTGAATATCATATTTGCATTCTGCAAACAATCTTATCAATATTCATACTTCGATGGTAAAATCGGCCGCCGATAAAACGGTCATTGCAAAATGCACGCTGCAATTATACATATTTGGTATTAATTGATTAGTACCTATGAAAACTACAAGCTAACGGTGTCTACGCTGTTTTAAGCTTTTTGTTAGTTGACTATCTCGTTAAACGTCCTTCTTCTACATTTCGAGGCACTGGCATGCTTATAGCTTTGTTGTGTAACCTCTATGGTGATTAAATCTCACCATTATTATTAACTGGCTCCATTCAAACACCCACTGTCGTTCTAGGCGGCTCGGAACTATGCCGTCCACCCACAGCGGCTGGTCCCGTAGGCGCACCAGGGTCACACACACAAGCCTTTATTCATGTAGGTATCGACTTCCAAACTCACTGTGTTCAATTGTTCGTGCCAACTCAAATTTACATTCGGAGATTCAATGTCGCCTGACAAAGGCAAGGACCGCTATTGTTTTGGCTTTTTCGGTGGTCCCGGTGAAAGATCGAAGCCTTCATTTGAATACGTTAATGAGTAAAGCCTGGTCTCTGAATGTGTATCCTGTGTACCACCGTGCGAGTATACGTTCGTGCTTCGTGCAAACCGAGATAATCAGACAATCCGAATAACTAACAGCATACCATTAATCAAACATGCAAAACTATTCAATAATTTACCATTAATTTTCATGTTACTTTTCAAGAGAACCATCAGCTCGAATTTCGAGATCGCTTAACAAAATTTGTTTTCGCACTTAACACACTAATTCATTGTTTTTAAATTTCTGCAACACACTGCAAGTTATCCGATCCAAATGAAACTGGTTGACTTGGAGTACACTAAGTTTTGTCACAAGTTATGAACTGCACGTCCAAGAGTCTAAACAGAAGAGTCAGAATTCACGAAACGCGTGCTTTACAGAGGCGAGTGAGCGTCGAACTGGGAGAGACGACGCGGCACACGGTGCGGGCAGAGCCGGCGTCGTTCGTATCGTACGTAATCGTGTGGCGCGCGGTAGCACCTCCCCTCCCTCGCCACAGAATACTGCACCCGACAAATCCGTCGACGACTCGCCGGAACTGTCTGTAACTGTCACGACTAGTAGATACATTAAACCTGCGTTTATATGATTTTTTTTTTCTAGTTTTCACGCAAGGATATCATTTGTTTAGATATTTTGTTTGGCATTTCGAAAATGTTGCGCGGTCTGGTTTTGTTCTGAAATCTTCTAAAATGTAATGAATGCGTAGCAGTTTTTTTTTCAATTCAATCTCAAATATAACATTTTAAAAAGTAATGTTGTATATTCGATTAATGATTACCAAATAACCGAGCTTCGAGAAGAAGCTTTTCATACAATACAAATCATTATAACTAAATTTGAACCGTTGACAGAATCAGATGAACATTTCGAATAGGGAAGTTTAAAGATTGATGGAGTTGAAAAGTTTAAGAGCGTTCTATCAATAAATCATCAAATGGTCGAATGGTCATCAATCGATCGAGAATAACAAACCAGGGACGATTTTCGTATATTCGATAATGGTAATAATTATGCCATCTGTCGAATAACGTCTCTAAGGGACAGTGAATGGTGAATCGACATCACATCGAGATGTTAAATATATTTTATTTTAATAGATTGATACATTCGGTTTAGGCCTCTGGCCAATTTCAAATTTAACACACTTCTTCTTCTGATTTCGTACAGACCGTTATTACGGCCTTCACGCCCATTTTTTAATCCGTACATTTGTGAGCACCAATGGATTTCTGGTTTTGCAGGACCGTGAATTTAATTTAAATTTTAGACAGATCTCTAAACTCTCCTCTTCGTACTAAAATGGTTTCTTTTACTTGCATTACTAAGTTTAAATTCGTTCTTTCGTCTTCCAGATGGTGGAAGACGATAAATTGTTAAACTAGTTTGGATCAGAGCCCGTCTATCAGTGTCTCGTGGTTTTAGTTTTATTTTCTAAATTAAATTCTGGGAAGGTCGGGTTACAAGGACGACTGACTCGATCACGATCATAATTATATCCTACGTTATGAATATACCTAGATTATATGTTGTATTTTTTGGAACGTGTTGGGGTCGATTCGACGCGCCATTTTACCTCAATTATGAGCTGCGAAAATAAGTTAAATATCTTTATTTTTGAATTAGTTATATCGTATTTTTTTTTATTATTAGCACACCGTGACAGTTCTATTACGTAAATAATTCAATTTCTTGTAACTTTATTTTGACGTTATGTGATAAAATTACGATGAAGACTCTCAAGAGCTGCTATAAATTGTAATATGCTCTAAATTCAATCAGACGACGCAAAATCAGATTTCGGTGCTAGCACTCAACGAGCTGCCAGGCTTTTGATGTTTCAATAGGCGTATCATGGCTTTGAATTTATATTCGAGAGTCTAAACCCACGCCCTCTTGAAGCCCACTTGTCACAGGGCCCACACGGCTTCTTCAACATTTCCTTGTATTGTTCCGTTAGATTGCTCTCAGTATATTGCGATTTTAAAAGTACTGGTAAAATTAGCTTTACCTGTATATATGCCCAACCTGAGTATAAATTATAAGGTATGGTAATTAGCTATCTGTATTACCTAATTAGGGAAGTCATTGGATTGTTTTTATTTGTGAATTGTAAAATTATAAACCTTTATCGTCATCTCTGATCACAAAAACTCTAGAAATTCAGACAGTGAAAAATAGACGTCAATAATAATTTACGTAAATCTTGTGACCGAAATAACTTGAGTAAATAATACGTTCGTTTAAATGGGGGGCAAAAGTAAAATCGATGACAACCCGGTTAAGTAACCTGACATTTTCATGCGCGCCTTTCTGATACTAAACATTGTATTATTTACTTTAATTTATCGAAACAACACGGCCGTTTCAACTTATATGGATCCTCACTACGAACACAGCAAAGCTGACCTTTTATAAACAGTTAAGGGCAGTTGAATTTACGAAATTCATTTTAATGAATTGTAAGGGGCATTACAGTTAAAATTCTTTCGGTAATTGGGAATGCTTTGGATTTCCGGGGAATATTTTCTGTATATATACAAGTTTACATACCTGATTTTAAGTTTTGAGTTTAATTATTTTTGCCATTTTATTGTTAATAGCCTCGAGGGTTTTTGCCAGTTTCACCGAACTTGTAGGCGAATACACGAGGTTCAGCCTGGGATTCGTTCCGTGTTCTGTACGCTAAAATATCAATGTTATTAGCATCAACTATATAAGAACCTTGTTTTGGTATAAAATGGGAATTCGCGATTTTTCTTCAGTCTTTCCAGTATACTTTGGGTTCTTTTTTTGCAGCTTTTGTTTTGTAAATTAATTTCAAGACATCAAGTTCTTTTTTACTTTTTCGACGTGTGAATTTGTTTACGACCCATCGGGTGTTAGGTGGTTACTTAACTTATAAGGTCTCATTTATTTAGTACAACGGCTACCCTACTCTTCAAACTGAAAGGCAGCGGTGTTTCACGAAAGAAATAGGTAAAATAACGGTACATAACCGTGCGAGCACACAACGTGCTCAAGCATAAATATAAATTTAACGTTAAATAGAAATGTGTCTCTTTAACAGTAGAGTCCTTTTATGTTTTTTTCTTTAACTAAATTGTCCCTTGATATGAGGGTTCGATATTTTGATTTGATAATAAGAAACTTAATTAGCCGTCCCTATTTGATTACAGAATACGATTAATTCATATAACATAACGGGAGTCCATCGCAGAGATGGATACGATGGAACATTTATTATACCATATATGATATCCACATTTAAATCTACTTTTACGACTGAACCTCGCATATCTTGTTTTAATTTAAGAATTATCTGACGTTTTCAATACTTGACGGTTTTCATGACCACGAAAACTTTTAATGGTGTCTTCGGCATGCGAAAAGTCAGTCGCAAGACACGCAATGTTAAGAACCAGTGTTTACTTGTTCGCGAATTAATATTATGACGTGTAAGCTTATTAATGAATTTCGGATGTGTTTCGCTGAATTCGGAATCAATTTAATGGAAGGATGTTATTTAAATCTGCAAATAAACGAAAGCTCTATTATCCACCTCGAATAATTTTATTCTAACCCCATTTGAAGAAGAACAAAGCCGCACCTACCGCTATCTATCTGTTTATTAAAAGTACATATGTATATTAAATTTCAAGAATAAAATTAGCCCAATTCAAACATTACACGGTAACACGCTGCCACGAAACCTCGGCCCTAGTAATTACAATGTCGTTGACCCGATGGGCAAATCGCGAAGTGTACCAGGTATTTCGTATGTAAATGTTTCGGTCGTACCTTGTGTTTGTTCATTTATTTCAGTTCTGTTTCATGGGATGGGAAACATTAACGATTTATGATTACTAATCGAACTTTCTAAGTCTGGTTTAAAAGTAACACTTAATTAAATAGCCATAACGGATAGTTTTGTTTGTTTCCATTGCATACAACTATAGAGCCCTCCGAATGGGAAGTGATCACTGTCACTCATAGATATCAGCAATGCACTACCAACTTACTACTTTGGCACTACCAAACCGCTGCCTAGTTCGACTTTCTTCAAACCTCGTCGGTGCAATGACATGTCATAGCGTATTCAATGGTAGAATTTTACTTATACCAATGATATTAAGCTCTATAACTTCAAGCTTGTAGAGAGTATTAAACCGCAGGCAGCGCTTTGGTCTTGCTCCCGGCATTGCTGATGTCCATGAGCGACAGTAACCACTCACCATCAAGTGGCCCATATGCTCGTCTGCTTATAAGGGAAATAAAAAAACGGTCATAGAAATGTTAGTGTGTATCAATGAAATACGTATTTATTTGAAATTAAATTAAATAAATATTTGAAATGTACTGAAAGCTCGAGCTGCAAGCTCTAGACGGCCCTAACTTTTTCTATTTGCTACGTGAACTTAACAAATCTCTTCGAACATCTTCGAAAATCTCTGCGCTAGGCAGCGGCTTGGCTCTGCCCCTGGCATTGCTGAAGTCCATGGGCGACGGTTACCACTCACCATCAGGTGGGCCGTATGCTCATCTGCCTATTAGGGCAATAAAAAAAAACACAAGTTCCTTATATGTGACCTCAATTAAGATGAAAATAAATGACAATCTAATCACAATAGATACACGACTATTACTCACATATGACGTCATGATTGACTTCAAATCTGTCAGAATAATGATAATATTTAATTAAGTGACCTGAAATGTTTAAATCATGAACATGTATTTTCAGTTTAATTCCTTTATAGTTTTTTTTTTCATTATTAATGTTCGGTTGCCTATTGTCGATCAGAAGAGGCAAATTTACGTTTACCTCGCTTTCATAACACGAATACTTGCAATTTCAACAAAATTAGTGGTGCCGTCGTGTCTACCGTGATATCAGCGTCCTTATCTACGTTGCAGGCGAACATAAAAAAATGCTATTTAAGAAAAAAATATACAGAGCATGCAGCGCCGTAAATACTGAACTGAAATTGTTTATTGAAGCAGTTTTTGATCAGCGTACAGTAGCAGGGGATAAAGAACCGATCGAAGTTTACGACTGTTTTGACTTCACGCACGAATTGAAATAAAGTTTACAGCGAGTTTTGCTTTTAGGGCAACAATTCAGAAATAAAGTTGAAATTTTAATTGAATTACTACTAATCTATGCTCCCTTTAGATTTAAATGTGGTTTCGCAAAAATAGCCTGGTACATGCTATCAACTAGTGCGTATTTACAACAAGCTCCTCCATTTTGGGAGAGTTAGGTATGAAAATACAGTTAAAATTCTATAATTGATTCTAAATCAACAAATACCTTTAGGAGGTACATAGCTCGAGGAAGCCCGAGCAGTATACCTAAACATTTAACGTTCCAAAGCTAAGCCAAATTTATGCTAAATGCTGCTTACCGAAAACACATACGAGAAAATACCAATAACAAAATACCAAAAAACAAAAACTAAAAAATACCAAAAACAAAATATCTTTAACAAAGCTAGCAATCCAATAGCCGAGACAAAGTGGTAACATTTTCAACTATTTTGATTTTGATCCTAGTCATACGTTTATAACTAATTTTGATCCTTTGGTTGGAATGAACGAAAAGTTAATATAATATTGAAATATGTATGTATGGGAATATGGCTCAAGCAGTAGTCAACCATCGTCGACGCCCTAAGCACGTCTTCAAGGATCCTGCTCTGTAGCTATATTAGGTCTCTTTCGTGGGAGCTCGGGAACTTGTTAGCAAACCCTTCCCTCCTGGTTGAGCCCTCGACTACGCGCAGTCGTCCTAATTAATTGATAAAGTCTCCGGGAAAAATAACCCAAAACAATAAATTCAGTCATTTCATTAAATGCCTTGTTTTATTGCGAAAGCAACCGGCCACTATCGATCAGGAGGCTTATCAGCTTTAGCCTAGTAATGAGGAATTTTACTCAACACACTCGTGGAGACATGCGTAATGCATTCCTTGATAATGGACATCGATATCGGTACAGTTGAAACATTTTGTCAAGGTAAAGTCCACCACTATCAATAGATATACATGTTATTTTTATTGCAGTGATAAACAGACCGGCTCTGATATTAAGAAGCTACAGGCACCCAAAAACATGACGTCTATGCCTTTTCTAACTTTCAAAACAGCCCACCCGCCGGATTCGCGGCATAATATAAGCTGGGTAACATATATATGTATAATTTATACACCCGTACTTATTACACAGCAGGATTTTTTTTCAGCTCGAATTATTTCAATGAATGGTACTAGGCTGCACTAAAAGTATCGGGAATGGAATATTTCCACTGTTCCTCTCATATTAAAATCTTTTTAATTGAAAACTCCTTGGTTTTAAAAATCGAATACCATTTATTTATTTAAAAAAAGATTCTCGGTCTTGTCACGAGGTTTTGTCAAACTTGTTTAGTCGTTGAGAAAATGGAATTGACTCGAGAAAATTCAAGAGCGATGATTTATTATGAATTTCGAAGTGGTTTAACACAAAAACAGTGTGTTGACCGGATGATTTTTGCATTTGGTGATGAAGCCCAATCCAAAACCACAATTTATCGCTGGTTTGCTGAGTTTCAACGTGGATGTGTCAAGCTCAGTGATGTTCCCCGTCAAGGTCGTCCAAAAACTGCAGTCACCCAAGAAAACGTTGATGCTGTGCGTAAGCTGATTGAGGAAGATCGACATGTGACATACCGCGAAATTCAGGCAACTTTAGACATTGGCATGAGTGAAATACAAATAATCTTGCATGAACAATTAGGTGTAAAAAAGTTGTTTTCCCGATGGATACCGCATTCGCTCTGTGAAGAGCAAAAAGCGGCTCGCGTTACTTGGTGCGTCAGAACTCTCGAAAGATTCCACGCAGGATCCTCAAATGCTGTATACAACATTGTATCAGGTGACGAATCCTAGATATACGCGTACGAACCCAAAACAAAAAAACAGTCACGAGTTTGGGTGTTCGAAAATGAGTTAAAGCCAACAAAAATTGTTCGTTCACGGAGTGTTGCAAAAAAAATGGTGGCCACGTTTGTCTCCAAAACGGGCCATGTTACGACTATTCCTCTTGAGGGACAAAGAACGGTTAATGCAGAATGGTATGCTAGCATTTGTTTGCCACAGGTCGTTTCTGAACTCCGTAAAGAAAACTGCAACCGCCGCATCATCCTTCATCACGACAATGCGAGTTCTCACACCGCGCACAGAACAAAAGAGTTTTTAGAGCAAGAAAACATAGAATTATTAGACCATCCGCCGTACAGCCCCGACCTAAGCCCTAATGATTTCTATACTTTCCCTAAAATAAAGAATAAATTGCGTGGACAGAGATTTTCATCACCTGAAGAAGCTGTGGATGCCTACAAAACGGCCATTTTGGAGACCCCAACTTCCGAATGGAATGGTTGCTTCAATGATTGGTTCCAGTTCAGTGCCGCCCTCAAAAATCCTTCATAATAAATGAAATGAAAGTACTGAATCGAAAAGAACTTAACAGGCATTACGCATTTTTTATTACATTACTAGCTGACCCAGCAGACTTCGTAGTGCCTCAATCGATAAATAAAAACCGACGGGGGACACATCAAAGGAAAAACAAAATTGTTATTTTTATTTAATTCCGAGCATTTTCATATTTATCTACCTTTTAAATCTTCTCTGGACTACCACAAATAATTCAAGAACAAAATTAGCAAATTCGGTTCAGCCGTTCTCGAGTTTTACGAGACTAACGAACAGCAATTCATTTTTATATAGAGAGATAGATAGATATTGTCATTACATTATATCCGACGTTTCTAACACTTCACAATTTTCGTGGAAGCAGACGAGTAAAAAATAAAAAAAATGTTTGAATAGCTAAGCGAAGTAACAAATGATTTCATCTATTTTTTACCCTATAGAAACCGGCCATATTATTAGAGCGAAGTTATAAGCGAACGACTAAGGTATCATTTGTCGACATTTAATTATCATGATAGCTCAGTAAATCATAACATTGTTTCTAAAATTTTCAGCAACAAAAACAATCTTTAATACATCACGTGGGTAGTTTTAAAAATTGCAGTTACCTACTTCATATGTTGGTTGAGTTGGAATTACGCAATAAAATTAAAACGAATTTATTTAAAACATCTTCGTCGCCTTCCAAAATTAATTCGTCCGACAAAACTCAATAAAAGTCAATGAATTTGTTCCAACGCAGAGGTAGGAAGTGTACCCGTCGCGTCTCATTTCACACAAAAACTCTGGTAACTTTATATCAAGTTTCCCGCGACGCTAATTGGCCATCGCTTCCAGTGTACTATTACTTTTGTAGGGTGGATACAAATGAAAATGCTACGAAATGTTTTTTTTTATTTTCGTCGTGTTTGTTTTAAAGGAAACTAAAGAAGACGTTGGCTTAGTGACGTCGTGTGACGGTTTAGTTGTGAGTTTCATTTATTTGAGAATGTGTATTTAGGAAAGAAGATGTGGTTAAGTTTCGCTATTGATGAAATAAACGATCTACACTTCTTTGTGCGTAAATGAGTGCCGTAGTTATTTATATATTTCATCTCGACAAATATATCATAGTTAAGTAACTACTTGCATGAGCTACAATCTATCAAATTTATGATCAAGATAGATACGTATTTAATTCTTTTTTTTTATATTAAACATAATCGATTTAATTTATGTTAATGTTCTTGAAAGTGGTTTTGTGGTCTTGAGTGCGCGTTTGGGATGGTATGGACATGTGATGAGACGAAATGAAAATGAGGTTGGTAAGAGAGTGTTAACTATGAATGTGGAAGGGTATAGAGGAAGAGGTAGACCTAAGAAGAAATGGATGGATTGTGTGAAAGACGATATGGGTAAGAGGGGAGTGAGCGAAGAAATGGTATATGATAGAAGAGTACGGAAGGAGAAAATATGTTGCGCCGACCCCAGGTGGCTGGGAGAAGGGCAGGATAATGATGATGATGATGATGTTCTTGAAAGTGGTTTACCAGCTAACAATACTGGCAATGTAAGCTTCAATGAAGATGCCAAGATCTGAAATTGGGTTCCCGCTTTAACCACCACACCTAAAAGAACTCCCTTGTCGTCGTCGTGGCCTAAAGGATAAGACGTCCGGTGCATTCGTATCTAGCGATGCACCGGTGTTCGAATCCCGCAGGCAGGTACCAATTTTTCTAATGAAATACGTACTCAACAAATGTTCACGATTGACTTCCACGGTGAAGGAATAACATCGTGTAATAAAAATGAAACCCGCAAAATTATAATTTGCGTAATTACTGGTGGTAGGACCTCTTGTGAGTCCGCACGGGTAGGTACCACCGCCCCGCCTATTTCTGCCGTGAAGCAATAATGCGTTTCGGTTTGAAGGGTGGGGCAGCCGTTGTAACTATACTGAGATCTTAGAACTTATATCTCAAGGTGTGTGGCGCATTTACGCTGTAGATGTCTATGGGCTCCAGTAACCACTTAACACCAGGTGGGCTGTGAGTTCGTCCACACACCTAAGCAATAAAAAATAAAAAAAATCTAAAGTGGAAACCGACATATCCATTTGTTCTCATTTATCAGTTTATCAATTGTAAATATTAAATTTACAATTACTGTAGGATTTGGTAACGGTCTTACAATTCTACTTTTTGTATATCTGCTAACGAAATATACAATGACAGTCCTCAAAAGTTCTTCTAAGGGGTGGTTGTACTACATTATGACATACTGCCGATGAGGAGTTATTTTCGTAAAATTTTATTTACATATTTTAACGCTCAATTGACAGGGGGATGTGGGGATGTCACCCGCTGCTAAGTTAATATATTGCGTAAGTGAAGGTCAGAAAAAAATGTATATACGATAAAATTTCACACCGCTGTACTTTATCAAAACAAATGCAGAGTTTTAAGAAACGACACGGCAAGTACACGTAGTCATTCAAATCATATGATTCTAAAATACGAATAAATAATTCTTCAAGAATTTTCATTTCGTGTGAACAATTATTTTCAATGGTAAATAATATAAATTATAAAGGAGTAGGTACATGGAATTGATATCGACGCTTGAAAGGCAAACGTGACTAAGCGACAATGCGTGAACTTTACAGTAGACTAATTTAAAGTTGAAATACCCGACAAAAATTCTATTTTAACGAATCTAGCTGTAGGATTGAAATGGTTTTAATAG